>NW_012109474.1:3459117-3461243 GCF_000951045.1 Mandrillus leucophaeus | reverse complement strand
GAACATTATTTATTTAATGATAAAGATGTTGGTTTTCCAAGAAGACATAACAATTCCTAATGTGTATGAAGGTAACAACAAAACGTCAAAATATGTGAAGTAAAAACTGATAGAACTGCAAGGAGAAATAAACAAATCCACTCTTAGTTTGGATAATTCAATACCCCTTTATCTGTAATTGATAGATCCAGCAGATAGAAAATCAGTAAGGACTTAGTTGAGCTGAACAGCACCATTAATCAACCATTGCTAATTGATATTTACAGAATATTGCATCCAACAACAGCAGAATACACATTCTTCTCAAGCTCGCACAGACATTTGCCAATGTAGACTGTATTCTGGGCCATAAAAGACAGCTTACAAATGTAATGGAATAGGAATTATACAAAATGTGCTGTCAGACTATTACACAATTAAACTAGACCTCAATAATGAAAAGCCAGAAAATCTCAAAATATTTGGAGATTAAACAACACACTTTAAACACGTGGGTGGGTCAAAGAGGAAGTCTCAAGAGAAAAATGAGATTAAAATGTTCAATTGAGTAAAACATAGTGAGGAAAACTATTTATAAAAACTGATATCTCTGTGTGTACAGAAAGTTTCTTTGTGATATACAGAGTATAAGTGGAGAAAATAGTGGAATGTAAGAGTTCCAGTTTTACCAGAAAAAATTAAAGTCCACTTAGTGTTCATTTTTTTGTCAATGAAATGATAGCTTTTCAGAGATGCAAAGAGGATTTTCATTATTACTTTCAAAAGAGCATAGCCTATGCAGTGCATCTATGTGAAGATGCACAGTTGAACAAAACTGAACAGATATAAGGGAGGGTGAGAAAAAGATAGAATGATAATGAGAAGTGGGTTGAAGACAAGATGAGAAAAGATTTGTCAACATCACATAGTAGCAAAGACGAGTCTGGGACATCTATAGGGTGCCACAGGTAGCCCTGAAAAGGTGAGGAGGCTCATGGATTTCCTGTTGGTCAACCTGACATTTTCAGGGAAACATAATTTCACTAGGTGTTAAGGGAGAGAGAACATAAAATAATCAAGAAAATACAAGAAAACACATATAAAATGTAGGTCACAAATACAGGTTGCCTTATTTTATCAACTCAGTCCCATCAGAATGGTCAATTTTTTAAACCTATTTTCTGGCTTCCTTACATCCCCACTTCCAAGTATGTACCATAAAGTGGGTGGGTTCCCCTGGTTCTCTTCTGGAGGCATCATACATCATTCCCATGTCCAGAGAGAGGAACTATCTAAAGTAAATTACCAGATTACCTTTTGATGCCAGTTTGTACTCAATGACTGAAACAGTCACTTAATGTTAAGCATTTCTGTAGCTGCTCTCCACAGCAATTGGGCAAAGTATTTCAGGTCTGCAATACTTGTTTTTACAAATTTATACAAGGCAGAAATACTTCCTGGCATGTTTCTTTGGTTGCTCACTTTCTAGAATCTGACAAACAGCATTATTGTTGACACTTCTCAATGGAGAGGTTGCCAAAATTCTATCAAGCAGAGTCTTGTTTCCAACATTTCTTCTAGTGGGCTGAGCTCCCTTCTTTTTCAGAGATGGAGATCAAAATCAGTTACCTTATTATGACAGAGTTCTAACGAGGCTTAAATGGCTGCAGACATAGTTCAAACAAAATTACCTCACCTGCCACCCTTTCTAATTTTACAGGCAGAAAAAAAGGTTTATTGAAACAGAAGCAATCATTTTTGTTTTTATCTGGTGGTTTACAGATATGTGTGTGTGTGCATATATATAATTTAAATGTCGGTGCATGTTTGTGCAGATATAATTTAAATTATATATTTATATATAACTATATATAAATGCTAGAAGAATTACACATTTTATTTTATTTATTTACTTATTTTGAGACAGAGTCTCACTCTGTGCCTCAGGCTGGAGTGCAGTGGCGTAATCTCAGCTCACTGCAACTTCCGCCTGCTGAGTTCAAGTGACTGTCCTGCCTCAGCCTCCGGAGTATAGCTGGGATTACAGGCATGTGGAACCACACCTGTCTAATTTTTGTATTTTTAGTAGAGATGGGGTTTCACCATGTTGGCCAGGCTGGTCACAAACTCCTGACCTCAAGTGATCC
>NW_012109474.1:3451900-3453867 GCF_000951045.1 Mandrillus leucophaeus | reverse complement strand
AATATGCTAAAAGAGAATAAAATTGTCTAAAATTCTCAATTAAAAACAGGGAAAGCAGAAAACCAGTGTCAGACAAAAAAACAAAAACAAAGAAGAAGGGCAACAAATAGAAAACAGTAACTGAGATGGTAGATACTGGTCCAATTATATAAAAAAATCACTTTAAACATCAGTGATATAAATATGCCAATTAAAAGTAGGCCAGGCGCAGTGACTCACACATGTAATCCCAGCACTTTGGGAGCCTGAGTTGGGCAGATCACCTGAGGTCAGGAGTTCAAGACCAGCCTGGCCAATATGGTGAAACCCCATCTCTACCGAAAATACAAAATTAGCTGGGTGTGGTGGCGTGCCTGTAATCCCAGCTACTCGGGAGGCTGAGGTAGGAGAATCGTATGAACCTGGAAGGCGGAGGTTGCAGTGAACCAAGATCGCACCACTGCACTCTAGCCTGGGAGACATGGTGAGACTCCATCTCAAAAAAAAAAAAAAAAGACAGTGTCAGAGTGAATGAAAAACCAAAACCCAACTATTTGTTGTTTACAAGAAACTGACTTTAAACATAAGGACATAAAAGTAAAGGGATTGGCTGGGTGTGGTGGCTCATGCCTACAATTTCAGCACTTTGGGAGGCTGAGGCAGGCAGATCACCCGAGGTCAGGAATTTGAAACCAACCTGGCCAACATGGCAAAACCCTGCCTTTACTAAAAATACAAAAATTAGCCAGATGTGGTTCTGTGTGCCTGTAGTCCCAGCTACTCAGGAGGTTGAGGCAGGAGAATCGCTTGAACCCGGGAGGCAGAAGTTGTAGTGAGCCAACAGTGTGCCACTGCACTCCAGCCTGGGTGACAGAGCAAGACTCCATCTCAAAAAATAAATAAAAAATAAAAATTTAAAAATAAAAAAGTAAAGGGATGGAGAAAGATATGCCATGCTACACTAATCAAAACCAAGCTGGAGTCACTGTATTAATTTCAGGCAAAGCAGATTTAAGAGCACGGAAAATTATTAGGGATAAAGAGGAACATTATTTATTTAATGATAAAGATGTTGGTTTTCCAAGAAGACATAACAATTCCTAATGTGTATGAAGGTAACAACAAAACGTCAAAATATGTGAAGTAAAAACTGATAGAACTGCAAGGAGAAATAAACAAATCCACTCTTAGTTTGGATAATTCAATACCCCTTTATCTGTAATTGATAGATCCAGCAGATAGAAAATCAGTAAGGACTTAGTTGAGCTGAACAGCACCATTAATCAACCATTGCTAATTGATATTTACAGAATATTGCATCCAACAACAGCAGAATACACATTCTTCTCAAGCTCGCACAGACATTTGCCAATGTAGACTGTATTCTGGGCCATAAAAGACAGCTTACAAATGTAATGGAATAGGAATTATACAAAATGTGCTGTCAGACTATTACACAATTAAACTAGACCTCAATAATGAAAAGCCAGAAAATCTCAAAATATTTGGAGATTAAACAACACACTTTAAACACATGGGTGGGTCAAAGAGGAAGTCTCAAGAGAAAAATGAGATTAAAATGTTCAATTGAGTAAAACATAGTGAGGAAAACTATTTATAAAAACTGATATCTCTGTGTGTACAGAAAGTTTCTTTGTGATATACAGAGTATAAGTGGAGAAAATAGTGGAATGTAAGAGTTCCAGTTTTACCAGAAAAAATTAAAGTCCACTTAGTGTTCATTTTTTTGTCAATGAAATGATAGCTTTTCAGAGATGCAAAGAGGATTTTCATTATTACTTTCAAAAGAGCATAGCCTATGCAGTGCATCTATGTGAAGATGCACAGTTGAACAAAACTGAACAGATATAAGGGAGGGTGAGAAAAAGATAGAATGATAATGAGAAGTGGGTTGAAGACAAGATGAGAAAAGATTTGTCAACATCACATAGTAGCAAAGACGAGTCTGGGACATCTATAGGGTGCCA
>NW_012109474.1:3418796-3451535 GCF_000951045.1 Mandrillus leucophaeus | reverse complement strand
TGTGTGTGTGTGCATATATATAATTTAAATGTCGGTGCATGTTTGTGCAGATATAATTTAAATTATATATTTATATATAACTATATATAAATGCTAGAAGAATTACACATTTTATTTTATTTATTTACTTATTTTGAGACAGAGTCTCACTCTGTGCCTCAGGCTGGAGTGCAGTGGCGTAATCTCAGCTCACTGCAACTTCCGCCTGCTGAGTTCAAGTGACTGTCCTGCCTCAGCCTCCGGAGTATAGCTGGGATTACAGGCATGTGGAACCACACCTGTCTAATTTTTGTATTTTTAGTAGAGATGGGGTTTCACCATGTTGGCCAGGCTGGTCACAAACTCCTGACCTCAAGTGATCCACCCGCCTCGGCCTCCCAAAGTGCTGAAATTACAGGCGTGAGTCACCACTCCTGGCCAGAATTACATATTTTGAACAGCACAAAGCAAGATGATAAATGGCACCTTATATATAACTGTCTTGAAAGTACAAAGACAAAAGCAGGAAGACACTTGATAAAATTCCAGGAAAGAAAAATTGCCACATGGTGATTGAAAACTTTTGTGGTGTGATAGGTGGCTCCTGGCAGAGAACAGGAAAAATTGCAAAGCAGCCTTGAGTAGCACGACTCTGATGGTGTAGACGGGATCCCTCCTCTTCCTCTGCTTGTCCTCAAAGCCCGCACGACAGTGGGGACTATGGGGACTACTGTAGTCACAAGGTTCCTCAGGTGCTCCAGGTGGCCTCGGGAGCACCCAGTGGCTCCAGCTTCTGGCTCCCGGCTAGGCCACGTCCTCCAGCTGGCCTGCGTGGTGGGTTTCTCAGTCTCATGCTCCAGATTGTTTCAAGGTCCCCAAGGCCCCGCCCTCCCTGCCTTCTGTGAGGACACCGCATGGCCACTTGGGGGCGCTCCTCGTCCCACCCGCCCCGGGCATGAGCCTGCGAGGCCCAGCTCTACCATCTGCCTCCCCAGACATGAAGGCGGAGGGTCGAGTTTTTCCCCAGTGAGATCGGCTTGGCTGTGGGCTCCTCCTGCCACCAACTTGGTTTTTCCCGCGACGGTGAAGGGCTCCCCTGAGGGCCATCCGGGCTGTGGGGCTTCCCGGGACAGTGCAGGCTGGGCTACTTGCATGAGACAGAACGGCAGGTCCTGGTCTCTTTGGTTCCCATGGTGATGGGGCCCATTTCCGGTGGGCCTTCCCTCTGAGAATCACCCTTCTCCACCTGGGGCTGCCATGACAACCAAACCGTCATATCCTTCAAGGACCAGAAGTGTCCAGCCAGCTGTTTGCCATTGTGCAGCAAAAGCTGACAGGTTCCACTCTCAACATTGTCCTTGTAGTACCAATGCCTTTGGGGATACACATGGGACCCTAGGCTCAGCCCAGCTCAACAGTCATGGTTCCATTTAACGGGAGAGGGTGACTGGATACGAGTTGTTTGAAAGATAAGGAAAACCTTTCCTCATCCACCACAATCAGCTTGACCAATCTTATAAATAAGTTCCATATTTGGACAACCATAATTTGGAGTCTTGAAAGGCTCTCACTGTCCCAGACAATCCTTGGAGTGTCTCCTGGGATGAGGGTGGGCGCATGTCACAGAAGATCACTTGGTTGGGATGCAGCACCGTTTTCTGGGGCCTGCTCCCTGTTTTCAAGGAACTTCTAATCTAAAGTGAAAACAACTGGTGTGGAGTCCTAATCAGGGAAAAGGAGTCAAGCTGGCAGGACCAAGGGAAAGCAAAAAGAGAAATCAGATAAGCTATAAGTCTACCTTTCTTCAAACCTTGAGGTGGCTATGCAGTTAAGATATCTGGAACGCTCCCTCTACATTGTGAAGCATCCTCTGTGGAAGGTGATTGGACTGTGAGCATTTTTGGTTTCTATATTATTACTGCTTTAAAGTTATCGCCTCAACCAAGGCAGCTGCTGGGTGGAAAGGATGGGTGCATAAAAGGACTGTGGCGGCAGGAGGCCAGGGAGATGCCTCTCCTGCAGAATGTTTATGTCCAGACAAGCCATATGAACTACTGGCCTAAGAACCTGGATTCATTTGTTAGTGCAGACCAGTTCCAACAGGCCAGACTCCTCCATCCGCACTTAGGCAATTAGAGTTATTGATCCAGCCCCTGCTGTATGCAGAGCTCTGTGGAGGCAGAACACTGAATACAATGAGCCCTGAATGGTTTACCCTTCACCTCTTAGGGGCCTGCTCCCTGTTTTCAAGGAACTTCTAATCTAAAGTGAAAACAACTGGTGTGGAGTCCTAATTAGGGAAAAGGAGTCAAGCTGGCAGGACCAAGGGAAAGCAAAAAGAGAACTCAGATAAACTATAAGTCTGCCTTTCTTCATGGTCCAGGACACATAGCCCTCCTGCGCAAATAACTCACAACCTTCCCGTGCCCAGCTATCACCAGACCCTCTACTAATAGAAAAATTCAAGTTAGCTCACTGCAATCTTGGCATTGTCAGTACTGCACAAAGCCCTCTTCAGCACACAGCAGAAGTACCATCCTATAAAATCCCCAGCAAGGCTTTGTTTCCTTGCTGTCAGCTCCTCTCTTGCTAATCTGCCTGTTGCACCCTTACAACGTATTTTCATACTTTCTCTAACACATCTGCTTTTCTTTACCTGTGGCTGCCTTGGTAAATTCTTCTTAACCCCATGCTACTGGCCCCAGATAGTCACTAATCATCTGTGACATTTTGGTGGCCCATGTGGGGAACTCTTTTTCTTTAAGGGGAACCCTCTCCCCTCCCTCTTTTCCAACTCGCAACCCTCAGTGGACAGTGTCTAAGCACAGAGACAACTCAAGGTCTCTGGCTAGAGCTACACTCTGGTGGGGCTGAAAGGCATCTGTGTGGAAGCGTCTGACCACCACTGCCCTTTCAGGTGAGGGACCTGACTTTATTTTCTCTTTTCAGTCTGCCAGCAGCTGGCTTCTAGTATCCCTCTGGAAATGAATGATAACTGGCCGGGGTCACTCTCCGGTGTTGCCTAAAGCCAAAGGGTGAACAGGGCTGGCTGCCTTGCCTAGAAGGGAAAAAGGATCTCTCTCCTTTCTTTTCTAGTCAGAAGTCCCTAATCCCTACCTGTGAAAGGACTGACAGTGGAAGTTCCTTAAGGGCAAATTCATACATGTTTTAGGTGACTCAGACCCTCTCTTTCTCACTCTGGATTCTCCTGTGGAGCCATCCTGTTCTGGGCGTTGCTAAATCAAGTGGTCTCAAACAGCCTCAGAACAGCGAGTCTTCCTTTACCCACCCCCGTCTCCTGGGCTGGCACCAGACAGAGCTCTTCCTTTGCCCTTTTCCCTCGTACCTGGGCTGATCACCCAGTGTGTGGCCCCCAGGCAGCTGAAAGGTCTTTTCTAATAGGTGGGACATCCCTTTAGAAAGTGCACCTGAGTCCCTCAGCAGAACTGAGTGGAACCCTTTTCATTGGTGGGATGCCCCACGTGGAAGTGTGGTTCAGTTAGCACCGAGAGGCTCATTTTCCAATCCCACCATGAGACAAACCCCATCTGTTTCTTCAGATTCGCCTCTGGTTGCGTCCTAAAACATTAAGAGAAATTTAACCCTCAGACTCTTAAAAAGCAATGTCTATTTTTCTTGTGTACTACAGCATGGCCCCTACACAGAAAATCCTCTAATTAGCCTCCTCAGTCTTTTATAAGCAAGAGTAGAACAGGGTTAGAAAGAAAAAAAAAATGCAGAGACAAAACACAGACTCAACTGTTGGCTGCTTTACAAGCACCAGCCCCTTCCAGGTTTCCCTAAGAACACTCTTCCAGGTTATTGCCATGGGTAAAAAAGGCCAGGACACTGAAAAGCAAACTGCCCAATAAAACAAATGGAAAAAGCCCTGCATGGTTTGCCCCCCTCTGCCACAAGCTTGACCACTAGAAACAGGACTGTTGTGAGAGCCAAAGGGCCCCCAGGACAAAATGCCAACACCTGATGGCCTTAAGCTGAAGGGGCTCTCTACTCCACCTGTAAACAGCTCACCTTAACTAGTGACTCGCAGGAGTGGAAGGAATTCATTCCACACTGTGTAGGTCTGGGGTGCTAAGGTTTTCTGTGACACGAGATAAACAAGGGTGGCAGGGGTGCTGGCCGCGCATCATGCAGTGGCTGAAAGGCTCACAAGCCCTCCTGTAAAGCTTAATCTTTTCCTCTGCATTCCTTTCTTTTCTTTTTCTGTTTTTCTGTTCAATCCAGGGGCTCAGACTTATAAGGGAAAAACAGGCCGGGGGTGGTGGCTCATCCCTGTAATCCTAGCACTTTGGGAGGCCGAGGTAGGTGGATCGCTTGGGCCCAGGAGTTTGAGACCAGCCTGGGCAACATTGTGAAACCCCCATCTCTGTATTTTAAAAAAAAAAAAAAAGGAAAAAACGGTTTCAAACATCTTCTAATTTTGTTGTTTCCTTTGAAACTACAGCTGATTACATATTATGGCTCATTTTTGTGTACATTTTAAACTGATAGGCGAATTACAAGAAAAATTCAGACCTCAAATGGTTAACCCATGCCACAGACTTAAGTAGAATATTTTAAAGCTTTCTATTTTCCTCTCTTTTTCTCTCCCTGCTTTAAATCTGTTGTTACGAAGTGGCTGGCACTGAGATAAGACTCATTATTTATGGTCGAACTAGAATGTAAACATTAAAAACTCTTTTAAAGTTAAAAAAAGGTAAAAGAGGTTTTGTTTAACCAAACAACCTAGAATTTTTTAACCTTCCTTAAAGTTAATAGAAATAAATCCAATACCTCTTTTAGACCTTATTTTTAAAGCTGATTCTTTTTATTCAATTCTATTAAAATTAATGGCAAAAGCTGCAGTTACTTTTGCACCAAGCTAATACTACAGGCTCTCAGTAATTATTCACCTGCCTCTCTTGAGCAGCTTCACCCTCTTAATACTGATGCTTTTTTTTTTCTTTTTTTTGAGATGGAGTCTCGCTCTGTTGCCCAGGCTGGAGTGCAATGGTGTGATCTTGGCTCACTGCAGGATCCGCCTCCCGGGTTCACACCATTCTCCTGCCTCAGCCCCCCGAGTAGCTGGGACTACAGGTGCTCGCCACCGAGCCCAGCTAATTTTTTGTATTTTTGGTAGAGATGGGGTTTCACCATGGTCTCGATCTCCTGACCTCGTGATCTGCCCGCCTTGGCCTCCCAAAGTGCTGGGATTAGAGGCGTGAGCCACCGTGCCTGGCCAATACTGATGTTTTTATAAGAGAGGTAGTATACAATTGATACTTGCAGGGGAACCTCCAAGACTACCACCCAGATTAATTTTTAAAATATTTATCCTAGTAATGTCATTTACCCCCACACCACAACATCAATGTGCTGAGGTACTAGGTGTTTGGTTAACTGTTTTTCTCATACTCTTTACAGCCCTTCTTCTCTCCTATCTCCCTGAGTTTACTATATATTGTCATTTTCTTTAAATGTAGCTCTGTTTTTATTTTATCATGGCTAACTGTTGTGTCCACAGCTGGAGCCAGGCACTTACTCCTCCCAGTAATGTCAGGTTGCTAACATAACGCACAGAACTAACTCCTGGATATGCCCACGCAGACAGGCACTCAAGGATAACGTTATACTCCTAGCAGCCCCGCTATCTATAGAAGAAATTAACAAGTCCGATACTCTGGATTCAACTATACCATTTACAGGCACACCAAAAACACAGGTTTAGGAGGGGAACCTAGGCCAATCAATCCCTCGTGGCAGTCATCCACCGCGACAGACCAGATTGGGAAGGCACCAGAGATGGCCTGTAAGGCTCACCTCTGCATCAGAAAATCCAAGGGATCCAGCCCTTTTCTAGGCATTTTAACACAGCCCATTGCAATTCTACCTTCAATTATAATCAAACAAAGTGGGAACAGGAGCCATATAATTAGACTCTGATGAGTTCAATGTGCATATCCGCAGTTTTTCCCTATGATGGGGAAAGAAAAAGATAATACCAGCAAAATTTATAATGATTCCTTTATGCCTATAAACAGTTCAGCAACTGGGATGGAATATATGGGAATAGGGGTCGAGAACTGGACAACTTCTCAACCTTACTAATATGTCTACAGCTTTTTCTTGATTTTTCCCTTATCTCATTCATATTTAAAAACCTTATCTGTCAGGTCCCACATTCACATAACGCAACAAGCTGAACTTTTATCCCCTGTATTAGTCCATTCTTGCATTACTATAAATAACTCCCTGAGACTGGGTAATTTACAAAAAAGAGGTTTAATTGACTCACATTTCTGCGGGCTGTATAGGACACAAGGCTAGGAATGCCTCGGGAAACTTACAATCATGGCAGAATGCGGAATGCAGAGGGGAATCAGGCATGTCTTACATGCCTGGTAAGAGAGAGAAGGGAGAAGTGCCGCATACTTTTAAACAACTAGAGTTCGTGAGAACTTACTCAGTATCACACGAACAGCAAGGGAGAAGTCACCTCCATGATTCAATCATCTCTCACCAGGCCCCTCCTCCAACACTGGGGATTACAGTTCGCCATGAGATTTGGGTGGGGAACAAAACCCTATCACACCCTCTTACGCTACTTTTTGGGTCACCACCCATCCACATTTGATCCTTGGGGACCATGCGATCCCTCTATGCAAATTATATGGGAACTGAAGCTAACCACATCTATGCCTGGTTACAAGGTCCCTCCTAAGGAGTTTTATTAAAAGGAACTGGGTTCTTCTTTTTATGCAAATCCAAAATGTTTCTAAACTTGCCTATTAAATGGAGAGGTACTTGCACTATAGTTGCAGCAATACCTGGGGTTCAAATATATAACTATTCAGGCTTCATATCCTCTGATCAAGTTCCAAATTTAGGATCCTTCATAAGTGGGGCCCTCCAAAGGCCATCAGGAGAAAGGAAACAGAAATGCAACTTAATCAACATCCTATCATTTGGTGTGCTCACCACTGACAATCCCACCATAGAGAGGAATGGTCTAGGGAATTCTGTAGCCCATGCAATCTTTTGGTTGGCAGGTATACCCATGCTTAAGTGCTGT
Organism: Mandrillus leucophaeus; assembly: GCF_000951045.1. Taxonomy (NCBI): domain Eukaryota; kingdom Metazoa; phylum Chordata; class Mammalia; order Primates; family Cercopithecidae; genus Mandrillus; species Mandrillus leucophaeus. Next base: position 3,444,484 of record NW_012109474.1, on the reverse strand, counting down.
ATTCATTATCTCACCATTCTAGTACAGCAGTCTTGGGAAGCTACAGTCACAGCCATCAAGGCCCAACAACAGGCCCTAAATTCGTTGGCAGGGGTTGTCTTGCAGAACCAACCCACTTGGAATGTGCTTACTACTGAGGCAGGGGGCAGCTGTATACTATTAAATGAAACTTGTTGCTTTTCCATCAATACCTCAGGTCAGGTAGAAGAAAGTTTTAAAAAGATCAAAAAGAGCATCAAGATTTTAGAGGGCCTTCAAAAAGGAGTTCTTCAAAATTCCTTTTTGACACAACTATTTCAAAGTTTCTCCAGCTGGGTTTGGCCATGGGTTGCCCCACTTCTCCCACCTATAATAATGCTCATGTTAGTTTATTTGCACCATGTATTGTTAATGCAATATCTCATTTTGTGTCTTCTAGGATACAACAATTTCAAACCAAAATGTTACTATAGCAAGGGCATCAGCCACTAAGAGAACTCCATGACTCTCCTTTGGATGCAGCAGGACAAAATTTTAGGCTGCAAATGCTGTTCCCCCATGGTCCCACGCCACCCTGCCCAATTTAACTCCAAACTTAGGGATTTAGGCCCATGTAACCTCCTAATTGACAACAATCCTAGGTAAGGCCAACTCTACACCTCTGGTCAGCAGGAAGCAGTTGAAAGACCCTCACCCACATGCCAAAGATTTGTCACTGTTGCTCTGTCAGGGGATTGGGACAGGGGAAATGTGGAGTCTCAATTAGAGAAAAGGAGTCAGGCTGGCAGGACCAAGGGAAAGCAAAAAGAGAAAGCAGATAAGCTATAAGTCTGCCTTTCTTCCTGGTCCAGGACAGAGGAGCCCTCCTGCGCAAATAACTCACAATTTTCCTGTACCCAGCTATCACCAGACCCTTGGCTGATAGAAAAATGCAAGTTAGCTTGATGTGACCTTGCTGTTACCAGCACGCAGCACCAGCACCACCCTATAAAATCCCTAGCAAGCCTTTGTCTCCTTGCATTCAGCTTCTCTCTTACTGATCTGCCTGTTGCACTCTTGCAACATATTTTTATACTTTCTCTAATAAGTCTGCTTTTCTTTACCTACAACTGTCTTGGTAAATTCTTCTTACCCCAATACCACTGGCCCATATAGTTCCTACTCACCTGCAACAACTAGTTCATACATTAAATCATTATTGATTAATGCCGTGGATAATGAAGTACTACATTTTCTGTAATGGTGACTTTGGGAAGAAAAAAAAGCAATGCTCAATTTTATGAAGGACAAAGAGCAATTGTAAAGGATTTTATTATGCTTCACCTTGCACATGGCACAATTAAGTCAACAAAGAGACTTTCCTCTTTAGATGCAAGGACTGTAGGACCTGAAGCTAGGAAGCATTAGACTAGAGGCTTCTGCAGAGTGTAGGATTAAAGTTAGTATTTACAGATAGGTTTCATGAGGGACAAAAAGGGATCTATTTTGATCAGATTTTATATTCATACTCGGGGATCAGCTTCCAGACCAGAAATCAGAATCAGGCTCCAGGACTTATAGTTGGAATCAATACAAGTGGGAAAATAAATCTACCAGTGAATCAGCAGTGTAGGCCACCTCAATAGTTTGGGTCCCTAAGGAAATAAAAGACAAAGAAGAAAAGGTCAGAGTAGAAAGATGGTGCATCTGTTCTCCACAGGGGTCTGAGAGTGTGATAGGAAGTGTGGTGTTAGAGATGCAGGTCTGAGATGAACAATGAGGGTGAGGGTAGACTTTAAGTTGCTGAAAGAAGCTAATTCATTCTCATAAATGATTTAAATGAATGATGGCAGTTGGCAGTGACTGAAAATGGTGTATCCAAAATGAACGGAAACTATTACATAATAATTTCCTCTTCTTGACCCCCTTAATTTAATCCTCAGAACAGTTTTTGGGGCTTTTTCGGTGGTGGTGGTGGTGGTGGTGGTGTTTTTTTAGAGACGGGGTCTCACTCTGTCACCCAAGCTGGAGGAGTGCAGTTGGCACCACTGTAGCTCACTGCAGCCTTAAACTCCTGGGCTCAAGCCTCCCGGGGAGCTGAGTAGTACAGGCATGTGCCACCATGCCCAGCTTAACCCTCACAGCAATCTTGATAGGAAGATATTGATTTTACCCATTTGCAGTTTTCAGTGACCTTGAAAATGCAAGATAGATATTAAATCCTTTATTTTCCTGCCTCTGCCATGATTTAGAAAATGCCAAGGCTATTCCTGGATAGGTATCATTTTGTTGTCAGAAAACCTGCAGGTAATTCCCTGTCCATCGAGAAACTAGGTCCTTTCCAGACCAGCAGTTCTTGCTACACAAGATGCCAAACCCTGAAGGATATTCGTTCTTAGTGGCTGCTGGCTTTGCCACTTGTCATCCTAGCTTCCCTTCTTAGCTAAAGTTGTGATTCTTAGTGCTAATGCTGCTCAGCCCATCTCTTCTATCCACATCAGCCACGTGGCCTTGATGACCTATGGCCATGGTTCCTACTCTCAGCCCTTTTGGAGGCTGAGTTTCTGCAGTGAATCCCACCTAAAGACTCCATCCTGGTTCAGCTAGCCTTTTTCTCTCGGTGAAGTATACTGAAAATACAAAAACAAAAAGAGGCAGTGGTGTGCTGGAGCTGGCTTGTTGCTGAGAGTTAATTTGTAAATTTTCAAGAATTTTATAAGCCAGTTGTTAAGTACAGCCATGATTAAAAGGTAACTTATATGAAGATATAATTTTAAAACATATATGTTGAGACAAAGGTGATATACCACGTTAATGTATTACAAGAAGACTTACTATTGTTTAGATGGCAGTACTCCCCATATTGATCTACATATTCAATGCAATCCTTATCAAAATTCCAGCCTGCTTTTTGTGCAGAAATTCACAAGCCAATCCTAAAATTCATGTGAAATGCAAGAGACCCAGACTAGCCAAAATGATTTGACTAGAAAAAGTTGCAAGACAAAATTCCTGATTTCAAACCTTATTACACAGATGCAGTAAGACCATGTGTTACTGGCATGTGTATACATATAGATCAATAGAATTGAAACCTGAAATAGACCCATATATTTATGATTTTTGACAAATTACCAAGATAATTCAATGGGGAAAGAATAGTCTTTTCAACAAATATGCTGGGACAACTAGATATTTATATGCAAAAGAATCAAGTTGGACCCCTACCTCACACCATATACAAAACTCAAAAGGGACCGTCAACCCAAATGTAAGAAATAAGATTATAAAACTTGTAGAAGAAAACATATAAGTTTTTCTGACTTGGATCAGGTAGTAGTTTTTTAAGATATGCCACCAAATACACAAGTGACAAAAGAATACATAAAAAAACTGGAATTCAGCAAAATTTAAAACTTTTGTTCTTCAAAGGACAACATCAATAAAGAAAAAAGAAAATGCACAACATAAGAGAAAATATTTGCAAACTAGGTATATATATATATACACACATATATACACACACTATATATTTTCCTCATACCTACTCTCTCTGTCTCTCTCTCTCTCTCTCTATATATATATATTTATATGGAACTTGTATCCAGTAAAAAAAAATATATATATATATATATATATATATATGTATATGGAACTTGTATCCAGTGAAAATAAAGAGTTCTTAGAACTTAACAATAAACAACTCAAGTTTTTAAGGCAAAAGATTTGAATAGACAGTTCTCTAAAGAAAAGATAAACATGGTTGGTAAGCACATGAAAAGTTGCCCAATATCATTAGTCTTCAGGAGCATGCAAATAAAAACCACAATGAGATGCCATTTCATTCCCACTAGGATGGCTATAATCTGAAAAACTGACAATTGTTGTTGAGGATGTGGAGAAATTGGAATGCCCATCTATTGCTAGCAGATTGGAAAGTGGTGCAGTCACTTTGGAAAATACTTTGGCAGTTCCTCAAAAGATTAAACACAGAGTTAGCATATGACTCAACAATTCCACTCCACAGGATATACACCTAAGAGAAATGAAAACATATGTTTGCATAACAATGTTTACATGAATGTTCATGGCATTATTTATAACAGCCAAAAAGTGAAATAACCCAAATGTCCAACAACTCATGTTTGGATCATTTAAATGTGGTATATCCATACAATGGAATATTACTTAGGAAAAAAGAAGGAATGAAGTAATGTAGTAATCAAAACTATGTGAGACTGGCATAAGGATAGACATATGGATCAGCAGAATAGACTCGAGAGTCCAGAAATAATCTTTACATTTATGATTTTCAACAAGGATGACAATACAACAAAATGGGTAAGGCTAGATACATGCCATTACATGGATGAGCCTTGGAAACAACATGCTAAGAAGCAAGTCACAATAGACTTTGTGAAATGTCCACAAAGGGTAACTTGGTGCAACAGGCAGTGATCAGTGGTTGCCCGGAGCCAAGGAGGAGGGCACTTGGGGGTAAATGGGGAGTGACTGCAAATTTATATAATGTTGCTGCTTGAGATGATTAAAATGTTGTAAAACTGATTGTAGTGATGGTTACAAACTCTATAAATATACTAAAATCACTGAATTGTTTTACTTTAAATGGGTGAATTTTATGGTATGTGAATTATATTTCAACATAGATGTTTTTTAAAAATCCCAAAGGTAATACTAAAAGCTCACCCTTTCTAATGATTATACTACATTTTACTATTATTTGTGCTCTTGATGTTATTTTGTCTGTTACATCTATGGTGGAAGTGCTCTGTAATGCTGTACTACTGTGCATCTCTCCAGTTCCACTCTTTCAGTTACATCAGATTGGGAACTTTAAATTTGCCATAGTGGGTATAATCAACCAAGGGAAAGTGTGAAATTCTACAAATCAGGGCTTCTTTTATTTCCATGGTACCATCTGTGGCCTGTTACAAACCAGGCTGCACAGCAGGACTTGAGTGGCAGGCAAGCAAGCAAACCTTCATCTGTATTTCCAGCCACTCCCCATCACCCACATTACCACCTGAGCTCCACCACCTGTCAGATCAGTGGTAGCATTAGATTCCCATGGGAGCATGAAGCCTATTGTGAACTAGGTTGTGGGCTCCTTATGAGAATGAAATGCCTGAAGATCTGTCATGGTCTTCCATCACCCCGAGATGGGACTGTCTGGTTGCAGGAAAACAAGCTCAGAGCTCCCACTGATTCTACATTATGGTGAGTTGTATAACTATTTCATTAGATAATACAATGTAATAATAATAGAAACAAAGTGTACAATTGATGTAACAAACTTGAATCATCCCTAAGCCATCCCCTCCTGCCTCCCTCAGTCTGTGGAGAAATTGTCTTCCACGAAACTGGTCCCTGGTGCCAAAAAGTTGGGGACTGCTGCTCTAGGGAATTCTGATGCGTTTTGGCCACATCTCAACTCTAACTCATGTAATGTAGCTCTGCCACACTTCTGTGCCACCTTGCCACTCCAGCCCTGCTCTACTGAGTTGAGCCAGAGTTGAGACAGCTATATATGAACTTCAGCTTTCAGAATGCTGAATCTGTCACTAACTTCTGATGTTGATTTGGATAATATAACGAGATTTTGACCCTCTATATGATAGATTCAAAATGCAGTCCATCTAAACCAAATAGTCTCAAACTATAAAAAGATTCTCACTCCCTCACCTTCAGCAGGTTCCTCAGCCTTCCACTGAAAGATAAAATGGAGGCCATTGGGAGCTAAACTCTTGGGACTTCCAGAGACAAGCCTGGAAATGCCTGTTACCCCAAGTGCCCCACCACGAGGGACTCATTCTCCTCTGGAAGGCAAATCTATCGCCTTTGGATAACCACCACTCTGATTTTATACAGGAATTTGTCCCCTTAGATTCTCCTTCTTACTGAATCCACTTCTTCATCAAGGAGTTATTTACCCCTTTTCAGTCGAGATATTCCCACTCTGTGATCAGTCAAGTCAGCCAAATACTACACAATATGTACTCCAAGATCTCTGCGCATGGAGGGCACTCCTAGAAATCCATTGAGGAGTAAGCATTGCTTATCATTTCTGATTTGAGGTTCCTCTAAACCCTGCTTTATGAATCACACTTTTTTGTGCCCCTTGCCTTTGTCACACCAGTTTTAAGGGGCTGTTCTGAATCCATGGCTCGAGGAGGACACCAGGACCACCCTAAAACCCTTCCATCTGGGGGCCTCAGTTTTTCTGTCTTCTGAGAGGGGAGCAGAGAGAACACTCTGAGCCTTCTGAGTTTCTAGCAGTTTTTTTCACTAAAGGGCCAAGCAGCTCATGGTGTCATAGCTCAGTACAGATTGTGACCAGCTTGGCAAGAGCCTGGCCTTTGCAGTCACCCCTAATGGCTCTAGTCCTCTTGCCAAAGTTGGTTCCACTCAGGCTCCGCCCCTCTTGCCAAGCCCCACCCCTGTCTCTAGCCCCACTCCTGAATCTGTCACCTGAGCCAAGGTGTCCTCACCACCTAACCACTACCCTCTGATGACAAGGTCTTAGTGCTCAGCAATTGTAAAATGTGAGAGGTGGTCTCACTGTGCTTGGGTAGTTGTCACTGAACTCATCCTTCCCATGGGGGAGTTTGTGTTGGAGTCGCAGGTAAACAATCCACCCACAGAACTTCCTTCTGAAAACAGCTTAATTTCTTTATTTCTTTCAGGGCACATGAAGAAAGGTCTTAGAAGGAGATGAAAATGAGTATTTTACCAAAATGAAATTAAAAGACGAAACAACTAAAGGAAAAGAAAAAAAATACAAGAATGAGAGAAACTAAAAAATACGTACATGGAAAATAACATAAAGTAACAGACAAGATTTTGTGGATGAAAAACTAGACGAGAAATTCAGGCAGTGTAATCCAACTCTAGAAAAATATACATTGAGAATCTGAAGTGTATAGATTAAAGAACATTTCAAAATGGCAATTTACAATAAATTATAGCCTTAGAGGGTGTGTTAATCAATGAATGACACCATTATCAGTATTTGTGCTCTTGTGTTCTGACCTGCCCTACATTGAGAATGGAGGTTCCAAGTATGTTAGAATCTAATATTGGCTTTGCTGTTGGCAGAAAGTACCTGGAAGTACTAAAGGAAAGTGAGGACAATGTTATCAGAAGCTGGAGGAAAGAGGACCCTTGTTATGTACTGCTTGAAAGTAAAGCAAAATGGTCAGCTGCTATCACATGAAAAATAGAAATTTTTCCTTAATGCAATGGATGATCTAGCTAAGGAGATTTCTAGACAGGGTGCTAACATTTTGTCCTCAGCCTCTCCAGGACAAACAATTATAAAATTAAGAAATAGTTTTAGGAGGCCAGATGCAGTGGCTCACGTCTGTAATCCCGTACTTTGGGAGGCCGAGGTGGGAGGATCACCAGAGGTTGGAAGTTTGAGACCAGCTTGACCAGCATGGAGAAAACCCGTCTCTACTAAAAAGTACAAAATTAGCCGGACATGGTGGCACATGTCTTTAATCCCAGCTACTCAGGAGGCTGAGGCAGGAGAATCACTTGAACCCTGGTGGCAGAAGTTGCAATGAGCTGAGATCGTGCCATTGCACTCCAGCCTGGGCAACAAGAGCAAAACTCCTTCTAAAAAAAAGAAGAAAGAAAGAGAAGAAGAAGAAGAAGAAGCAGAAGGAGAAGGAGAAGGAGAAGGAGAAGAAGAAGAAATAGCTTTAGGCAGAGATCAAATCCTCACAAGAAAACACATGGCATTTTTGAAAGAATCATTAGTGAAAACACCATCAGTTTTACTTAAAAGGGACAAAGGTGGCTGGGAGCAGTGGCTCACACCTGTAATCCTGGCACTTTGAGAGGCCGAGGCAGGCAGATCACAAGGTCAGGAGATCGAGACCATCCTAGCCAACATAGTGAAACCCTGTCTCTACTAAAATACAAAAAAAATTAACTGGGCATGGTGGCACTCGCATATAGTCCCAGCTACTCAAGAGGCTGAGGCAGGGGAATCGCTTGAGCCCGGGAGATGGAAGCTGCAGTAAGCGAGATCACGCCACTGCACTCCAGCCTGGCAACAGAGCGAGATTCCATCTCCAAAAACAAACAAACAAACAAAAAAGGACAAAGGTGGTTGGGTGCGGTGACTCACATCTGTAATCCCAACACTTGGGAGGCCAAAGTGGGAGGATCACTTGAGGCCAACAGTTCGAGACTAGCCTGAGCAACACAGTGAGACCCTATCTCAAAAAAATCAAAATATTAGCCAGGAGTGGTGGCATGCATCTGTAGTCCCAACTACTTGGGAGGCTGAGGTGGGAGAATTTTTGAGCCTGAGGGATCAAAACTGTGGAGAGCCTTGATTCTGCCATTGCACACCAGCCTGAGCAACAGAATAAAACCGTGTCTCAAATAAATACATACATAAATACATAAATAATAAAAATTATAAACTTTATTTCTCAACATAAGTTCTATCAAATTCAAGAAACTTTTGTAAGGAATGATACCAGCCATTTAGTTCATCTCTAAAAACCTGAAGGTCCTGGGAATTTAACCATGTAAATGCAGTCTTTTTTACATTATTAACTGAAGAAAAATGGGTGCACTTTAAAGATTTTGTTAAGATTAGGAAACAAAAAGAGGCCAGAAGGAGCCAAAGAAGGACTATAAAGTAGAGTCCCATCAAAACTCTCACAAAATTGCCCTTGTTTGATGAGGGGAATGAGCAAGATCATTGTTGTGGCGGAGAAGGACTCTCCAATGAAGCTTTCCAGGCATTTTTCTGCTAAAGCTTTGGCTAACCTTCTCAAAACATTCTCATAATAAGCAGATATTATCATTCTTTGGCCTTTCAGAAAGTCAACAAGCAAAATGCCTTGAGCATGCCAAGACACTTGCCATGACCTCCGCTCCTGATCAGTCCATTTTTGCAGTAACTGGACCACTGCCACCTCTTGGTAGCCATTGCTTTGATTTTGCTTTGTCTTCAGGATTGTACTGGTAAAGCCATGTTTCACGTCCAGTTATAATTTGATAAATACGTCAGGATCTTGATCCCCCTTGTTTAGAATTTCCACTGAAAGCACTCTGCTCTTGTCTGGAGCTGATTTGGGCACAACAGTTTGGGCACCCCCTGAGTGGAAAGTTTGCCAAACTTTACTAATTTTCAGTCAGAATTGTGTAAGCTGAACCAATTGAGATGTCTACCGTGTTGACTATTTGTTTCTATTGTTAACTGTTGGTCTTCCTCAATTTGGGCACATACGAGATGAAATTTTTTCCTTGCAAATTGATGTTGATGATCTGCCACTGCAGGCCTCATCTCCAACATCATCTCATCCCTTCTTAAAATAAGTTATCCATTGGTAACTTGCTGATTTCTTCAGGAAATTGTCCTCATAAACTTTTTGTAAGGCATCAGTCATTTCATGAAACTGTTTGCCATCAGATAGAATGCAATAAGAACAGAGCATCACTCTGCAATATTACTCCAAAAGATAAATTTAATCACGAGGAAATATCAGACAAATGCAAATTGATAGGCTTCCTACAAAATTACTTGCCTATAATTTTGAAAAGCATCAAAGTCATGAATCTCAGAAAAAGCCTGCAGAACTGTTCCTTTCTGAAGGACAGGAAAGAGACATGACAACTAAATGCAAAGCATGATACTAAACACAATCATTTTCTTTAAAAGACTATTATTGGGACAGTTTGCAAAAAGCTACTGAGGTCTAAAGATGAAAGTTATCAATGTCAATATATCAGTGCTATCAAAGTTAATGTATCAATGTTAACATTCTGATTTTGATTATTATAACTTGGTCATGCAAGAGAAGCTTTTTGTTTGCAGGAAATATTAAGTTATTCAGAGGTGATGAAACATAAAATTAAGAATTTAATTTCAGCCAGGAGTGGTGGCTCATGCCTGTAATCCCAGCACTTTGGGAGGCTGAGGCAGATGGGTTGTTTGAGCCCAAGAATTCAAGACCAGCCTGGGCAACATGGCAAAACCCCATCTCTACAAAAAACACAAAAAGTAGCCGGGTATAGTGGCACGCCCCTGTGGCCCCAGCTACTTGGGAGGCTGAGGTGCAAGGATCATCTGAGCCCAGAGAGGTCAAGGCTGCAGTGAGCCCTCATTGTGCTGCTGCACTTCAGCCTGGGTGACAGCGTGAGACCTTGTCTCAAAAAAAAAGAAAAAAGAAAAAAAGAACTTAATTTCTAGTGGTTCAGAAGAAAGTTATTTTTTGCTTTTCTGCAAATTTGTAATCTATTTAAGAACACAAAATTATTTTTAAGAAATTGAAAACCAGAAAAAACATATTAACTTTAAAAAATTATAGTATTCTGACAAAAATCCTATATACATTGATATATATTAAATCAAAGTATAATTGATATGCATTAAAATGTATCCATTTTAGGCCAGGCATGGTGGCCGACACCTGTAATCCCAGCACTTTGGGAGGCCGAGGCGAGTAGATCACGAGGTCAGGAGATCGAGACCATCCTGGCTAACGCGGTGAAACCCCCTCTCTACTAAAAATACAAAAAATTAGCCGGGCGTGGTGGCAGGCGCCTGTAGTCCCAGCTACTCAGGAGGCTGAGGCAGGAGAATAGTGTGAACCCGGGAGGTGTAGCTTGCAGTGAGCCGAGATCACGCCACTGATCACGAGATCCAGCCTGGGCGACAGAGCGAGACTCTGTCTCAAAAAAAAAAAAAAAAAAAAAAGTATCCATTTTAAGTATACAGTTTGATGTTTTGACAAATTTAAACATCCATATCACCATTAGCAAAATATAGAGTATTTGCTTTGTAGTACACATACACCACCTCATACTCTCAGTCCCAAGCAACCATTAATTTGCTCTCTATAACTATAAATTAGTTTTGCTTGTTTTACACTCTTTTGTGTCTGGTTTCTTTTATCAATCTTGTTACATGTAGCCAATTTTATTCTATTTTTTTTAACCAAGTAGTATTCCATCATATGGCTATGCCACAATTAGTTTATTTATACAGTTTTTGGTTGGCCATTTGATCCCTGTCCAGTTTTGGGATATTACAAATAACACTGCTATAATTATTTACCAATGGGTCATTGGGAACATATGCTTTTAATTCTCTTTTTAAGTACGTAGGAGTGGAATTCCTACATCAGATAGTAAGTGTATGTTTGTAAGAAATTGCCAAACTGTTTTGCAAAACAGTTGTATCATTTTATGTTTTCAGAAGCAATGTTTGAGAGTTCCAGTTGCTTCCCATCCACATGAACACTTGCTATCTCAGTCTTTTTATATTTTCTGAGTATATAGTGCTACCTCTTAATTTAATTTACACTCTCCTGATGAATAAACAAAATATATTTTCATGCACTTATTTGCTCTTTGCATGTATCTATTCTTTGTGAAATGTCTGTTCTCATTTCTTGCCTGTTTCTTTTATTGAGTTGCTTTCTTCTTATTACTGAGTTGTAGGAGTTTTTACATCTTCTAAATTGAAGTCCTTTGTCAGATACACATATTCAAATATTTTCTACCAGTCTGTGACTTGCAGTTTCATTTTCTTTAAAAAGTTGTTCAAAAGTCAGGTATTTAAATTTTTTATCATGTCCCATTTATCAATTTTTCCCTCTATGACTTATGTTTATCCTTTCTTATCTAAGAAATAGTTATCTTTTTTTCCTTTTTCTTTTCAAATGGATAGCTATTTTTTTCTGCACTATTTGTTGAAAAGACTATGCTTTCTCCAATGAATTACTTTGGCGTCTTTGTTGAAAACCACTTAACCATATATGTTAGGTTTCTTTTTCTCAGCTCTTTCATTCTCTTAAGCTGCATTTCTATTCTTGCACCACTATGCCCTTTTAAATTTGCATGACTCTGTAATAAACCGTAAAATCAGATTTTCAAGAGTCTTCTAATGTTGTTGTCTTCACTATTACAGGGTTATTGCATTCCTATATAACCATTAGAATCCATTTACTAATTTCTACCCCTGCCTCCCCACCAAAAGCCTACTGGGACTTGGATTTGGGTTTCTTAAATTTTGAGCAATTTGGGGAGACAAGACACCATAACAATGTTAAGTTTTCCAAACCATAAGCATGATATACCTTAAATAGATAAGTAAGTCTTATGCTATTTTCAATTTTTATTAGCAATGTTTTATAGTTTTTAGTTTATAGGTCTTGAACATATTTTATAACATTTACCCTTAAGCATTTTATATTTTGATGTTATTTTAAAAATTTATTTTGCCACTGTTACTTAATAGTATGTAGAAATATAATTGAGTTTTATATATTGACCTTATACTCTGTCCTTTACTAATTTCAGCTGCAAGTTCTAATAGCTGTTTTGAAGATTCAAACATATTTTAGAAAGATACTCAAGTTGAATAAAACAAACTATACTTCTTCCTTTCTATCTGTATGCCTTTTGTTTCACTTCCTTGCTTAAATGCACTAGCTAAGCTCTCCCATATAATATTGACTAGAAATATATATAGTGGGCATCTTACCTTGTTCTCAATCACAGAAAGAAAGCATTTAGACCTTCTTTTTCCAATAAACAGGAAGGTAGCTATAGATTTTTTACTCATGTCCTGTATTCTGTTATTAGGAGAATATACTTTTATGGTTGCCATGTCTTCCTGATGAACAATAACCTTTATCATTATGAATTGTCCCTTTTTATCACTGTTAATACTCTTCATCTTGAAGACTACTTTACATAATAGTAATACAACTAAAGAGCTCAGTCGTCTTATGTTTTCATAATATAGTTTTTTGTGCACTTACTTTTAAGTCATCTCTTTATATTTAAGGTGTAGTTTTTGTAAAGAGCACATAGTTGAGCATTGCTATACTTGGAGAGTTTCTTCATTATCATTTTATTTAACTATTGATATGGTTAGATTTAGGTCTACAATTTTACTTTTTGTTTCATGCTTTTCCCATCAGTTTCTTCTATCTATTTACTTTCATTTGCTATCTCTAGTGCCTCAAAGTAACTGTTTTAAATATTTCTTCCAGAAATTATAGTTGTTATGTGAAAGAGAATTTGTTCAGTAGGAGTTACCTGGATATTATCAGAAACTGGAAGCCTCTGATACACACATTTTAAAGATGCTGGATTTTTTTTTTTTACATTTATCAATTTATTATAAAGGATATTATAAAAGATACAGATTAAGAGATACATAGAACCAAGTATGGGGGAAGAAGTGTGGAGCTTCCATGCCCTTCCCGGTGTGTCACCGTCTGGAACCTCCACTTATTCAGCCATCCAGATGCTCTCCAAATCCAGTCCTTTTGGGTTTTTATGGAGGCTTTGTTACATAGGTATGATTGATTAGATCCTTGGCCACTGATGGTCAACTTAACTTTCATCCTCTCTCCTGTCCTCAGAGGTTGTGAAGTGGGGCACAAAGTCCCAACCCTCTAATCATTAAAATATGCTAGTTTTATATTTTGCTATAGTGTCATCAATCCAGTAATCTCTTTTTTGAATGAAAAATGTATTGTTTTTCTCCTCTTGATCCACATAATAGTCCCAATTATTTAATATAATAAATGTATTCAATTTCTCTTTTGCTTTATCAGACAAACTTGCCCTAACAGATTCTTTGATGCAATTTGATTTTGATTTTGCCTTCTTACTTTTTTTAGTCCAGATTTTAACTGGCATTTTCCCATCCAAGTTCTAACCAGGCCCAATCCTGCTGAGCTTCTGAGAGTGGATGAGACCAGGCACACTCAGGTTGGTATGCCACAGAAAACCTGGCGTTTTCCATTTCAGACTTCTGCGTCTGCTGCTACTGTGCCTTCTCAGCGTATCATATCACCAGTGTTTGTCCATCTTGCACTGCTTCCAACTGGCATATGATTTGACCTATTATCTCCTTTATATCTTTAGCCTTTTTTTTTTCCTGAATAAATGTGATAAAGGTATGTGACCTACAGGAAGGCCTCCAATGCAGATTTTTAAAAATGGTATCAGCAAGATCTTATCAAAGTTGTCACACTATAATCCCTCTATCTGCTTTGCCAACTTCATACTTACTCATTTTTTTTTCTTTCAAGTGATGATATTCTTCGAATAACTAGTTATTTCTCTCTTCCAGCATGTGTGTGTTTTTCACTCTCAGGTTGATTTGTTGTGCATACTTACAAAATTTATCTTTTATATTAGGCATTGTGTTTTTCTATTTCATAATCTTTTTGTGCATGTTACCCCATTGTTTGAAAGCAACGTATTTTTACTTTGTAGTTTGAGTGATCATTTCTTTAATTTTTTTATCATATAATATATTCATTTTGTGTGCTCATGTTGTTACATGTATTCACTTTCCTTCTCTTGATATTCTTTGATAGGAGGTCTAACCAGTATCTTTCACAGAGGGTAACTTTAGTGTGATAAAGCTCATTGTGTAGGTTACTACTTTAACATTTAGTTTTCAACATTATTGAGAAGGAACATCATGGTTATATTTTAATTCAGACAAATGAAAATGTTGGGACTTTATGATTCAATGTCTTACTCTGTTTATGTTGCTATCAAGGAATACCTGAGGCTCAGTAATTTATATAGGAAGGTTTATTTGGCTCACAGTTCTGCGACCTGTACAAGAAGCATGGCACCAGCATCTGCTTCTGGCAAGGAGCTCGGGCTGCTTCCACTCATGATGGAAGAGGAAGGGAAGCCAGTGTGTACAGATCACATGGTGGGAAAGGAATTGAGAGAGAGAGGAGGAGGTACCAGGCTCTTCTCTACAACCAGTTCTCATGAGAACTAAAAGAGAGAACTCACTCGCTTCTGTGAGAAAGGCACCAAGTCATTCATGAGGGATCTGTCCCCAGGATCCAAGTACCTTTCACCAGGCCCCACCTCCAGCATTGGGTATCAAATTTCAGTATGAGATTTGGCAAGGCCAAACAAATTATAACATAGCCCAACCGGCTTGGTGGCGGGCACCTGTAATCCCAGCTACTTGGGAGACTAGGGCAGGAGAATCGCTTGAACCCAGGGGGCAGAGGTTGCAGTGAGCCGAGATCACGCCACTGCACTCCAGCCTGGGCAACAGAGCGAGACTCCATCTCAAAAACAAAACAAAACAAAACAAAAAACAAACAAACAAAAAAAAACCATATCCCAACCATAATATTCAATTTCTCTTTGCTTTGTTTTTCATTTATTAATTTGAGTTCAATGTTGCCTTCTCAGGTATTACTACATAAAGCAGTCCATTATATTGCGTATTGTTTTGGCTAGTATTTCTTTGCCCAGTTTTATTATCTTTTGAATATCAAAATTCTTTTCTGTTAAAATGTTAATATCCTCAATATATTTTCTCTGATCTTGATTTATAATTTTCATATTTTTTTCTACTGGCCCTTCTGAGATCCCATGATCTTGATTCTTTTATTTTGTTCAGTTCCACTCTTAGTGTGACAGTTTCATTCTGTAATATGTCCTTTTTGTACAATAGATATATTTCCTTTTCCTTGCTTCCAGAAATCTCAGAATTCTTAATGTTTTAAATGGATAATTTATATTTCTTTCATTTGCAAAGTGATGGCTGAAAATTTCATTCTGGTAGTTCTAAAACATGGCCTCAAACTCTTCGAATCTCTTCCCATCAAGAGGGTGGTCTGTTTCTCTTCACCTTGAATCTTGGTGAGTTTCTGACTGCTTTGACCACTGAGTATGGTAGAAGTGATGCTATGTGACTTCCAATGCTAGCTCATAATAGACTATACAGCTTTTGACTTGCTCACACATGCACACATGGTAGCCCTAAGCCGCCAAATAAAACTATGACTACTCCAAAGTCACCATGCTGTGACGAAGTCCAATCTACATTGAGAGGCTATATGTAACTCTTGTCATTGACAGCATACACTTTACTGTGTCATTAAAGCACACACTTCACTGGGTCATTATAGCACAGGGATCAGACATAAGTGGAGAAGCAACTAGGTAATTCAGGCATAAGCCATAGGAGTCATGCCCCACAATTTGTCTCCCCAGATGAAACTTCAGATTTCCAGTGATTTTAGCACTGTTGTCAAAAATCAATTGACGCTAGATGTATGGGTTTATTTCTGGACTTTCATTTTATTCCATTTATCTATATGTCCAGCCTGATGCCATTACCACACTATTTTGGTACATATAGCTTTTTTTTTTTTTTTTTTTTTAAACAGAGTCTCATTCTGTTGCCCCAGCTGGAGTGGAGTGGTGCGATCTCAGCTCACTGCAACCTCCACCTCCTGGGTTCAAGTGATTCTCCTGTCTCAGTCTCCCAAGTAGCTGAGATTACAGGCAGCTGCCACCACGCCCAGCTAGTTTTTTTGTATTTTTAGTAGAGATGGGGTTTCACCATGCTGGCCAGGCTGGTCTCAAACTCCTGATCGCAGGTGTTCTGCCCGCCTCGGCCTCCCAAGGTGCTGGGATTACAGGCATGAGCCACTGCACCTGGCCTACTAGTGCTCTTTTTCTGAGTACTCTTCACCTCTGCCTTCATGAAAATACCTTTCACATCACTAAAAACAATGCTGTGCTTAGGTTTGTTTATAAAAGTATTTTCAAATTAATTAATTAATTGAAACATTTATCAAGTGTTGTTGCATCAATTTACTTAATCTTGAGGGAAATTGTTTGAAAGGAATTATGATGTCTAATGTTTGCATAAAGTCTCTCATTATAGGACCTATTCTTGTTATATAATCAGACCCAGCTAAAGAGAAAGAAGGCAATTACCTCAGAAACTCTGCAAGAAACTTATCAAATGGGCTCATACTAATGAGGCAGAGAATTTAACTTCTGTCTTTTGACAATTTCAATGTACCACACAATTTTAATATTGAGACTAGAACAGTGAAATGAATAAACTTGTGAAGAAATAAAGCCACCTATGGGAACAGATATTTTACAAGGTGCAGCAAAAACTGCCTTAAATTCACAAGCAAATATTGTTGCTACATGTTCTTCTAGAATAATGACATGCACCTAAGTGTGAAAGGCAATGCTGCAGCAAAAATTTGTGTTTCTCTAGTGTTCCTTCCATTCAGGTAATATAGGGGGAAGAGAGAAGGCTTGCTATGATTAGTTGACTCTATTCTTGCCTAACTGCTTAACACAGTATCTCCGTGTGGTGTCCTTGCTTGAGTATACATGTGTGGTTTCCTCCTGCCAATTTCTGAAAGCATTTGTAAGGTTGCAGTAACCCAGCCCTTAATGTACTAAAAATAATGACCAATTACTTACTTATTGAGCTCCACTTAATAAGTCTACTTATTGTAGACTAAGTGTCTACATTCCTTGTCTCTAATCCTCTCATCAATTTTATGAGACAGAGATTCATCTCATATTACAGATGGGGAAACTGAGGCTCAGAAATGTCGAATTATCAGACCAAGGTTCCACATCTGGCAAATGGTAAAATCAGAATTGAACAGAGGAGTCAGTTTCCCCAGTGCTTGTGTTTCTCCAGTGCTTGTGTTTCATCTGTGATGTCATGATGCTGCCTCGCAGCTGCACTCCCAGACATCCCCTCTTCCCCTCTTTTCACAGACATTTAATGACTCTCAAATAGTCACTCTTAATTTGAATCTTTTCTATTCATTCTAGATCTTTAATAATTCTGACTTTGAAAAAATATTAGATAAATACACAACTGCACCACGCTTGAACACCATCCGGAAAAAAATGCCAGGCTCTGAGAAATTTTAATGTAAGATTCTTAACACAGAAACACAATTTAATTGACATAATGAACTTCAAGAATAAAAAGATATTTGTGCAAGCTTCAAAGCAAGAAAGAGAAAATGCCATGCGCAATAGAAAAATCAGGCTAGTCAAAAATTTCTTCACCGCAATATTTCCACTCAATATTTTACTTGAAAGACTTCAAACTTGCAGAAAAATGGAATAGTGCTACTACACAGAACACCAAGATTTACCAACTGATATTTTCCTCATTTTTTTATCTCTATCTATATATGAATTAATACCTTTTTGATTTTTGTATTCTCATTTTCTTTGAAAATTTTGTTCTGAGCCATTTGAAGTTTGGATGCAGCTATCACGACACTTCACATTTTTGTTGAAATGTTTCTACTTATAGGAAGATGAAATGTCCAACCCAAACAATGAATGAAAAGATATCTTAAATTCTGACCACCTATAATGTGAGCTGGATGCTTAAGAGGCTCAGAGGTAATTGCAAATTAAAGCATTGGCCTCTTATTTAAACAATATAGATAAATCAATGTAGGAGCTTTGTGGTAGGAAATTTCTCCAATACTTAGTAATCAGAGATTTATAATACTTGAAAGCATGAGTTAATCTATTCGAAGAAAAAGGAGTATATGTATCAGTCAGAATTCCAGCAAAATGTGCGGATAGTATTTAGGAAAAGCAACAAGCAATAGTAGGTTCCCTAGAGTTTGCAACACCAGGGAGCTATTACTACATCTAGCCTGAAAGGCAAAGTTTATGCAAACCTATTGAGAACAGCTATATGGGAGAGGGCCATCTGAGAGGAGCTGCGAAATTTGCTAGGGTGCTTGGTAACCCATAGAGAATTGACGGGGAAAGATCTGGGACAGCAACCACCCTCCCTCATTCACCTCCCAGTCTCTAGGTCTCCTGCTGATCTTCCCCAGTGATAGAAATTGCTGTAAGCCAAAAGTCAAGGGCTACTCATGAAACAGTCCACAAAGGTCAGCCCTCTGAGGCAGAGAGTGTGGGGCAAAAGGTAAACAGTGCATTTGTTGGACAAAAATGGAAGACAAAATTGTTAGACAAAATTATCTGCGTATACTTTCTACTTACCATTCTCGTTTTGGTAGAATAATTTTTACAACACAGACATAGTTACACACACAATAACAATTGTAATTGAGTACTATATATAGGTTACATAATTATATTTATAATATAAAACTATTGTAATATAAAACAGTGTATTTGTAATACAAATCTGATTATAACATAAATAGGCTTTGCTATTTTGAGTAATACTGCAATAAACATATGAGCGCAGGTGTCTTTTTGATAGAATGATTTATTTTCCTTTGAGTAGATGCCCAGTAGTGGGACTGCTGGGTCAAATGGTAGTTCTATTTTTAGTTCTTGGTAAAATGTCCAATGTGTGGTAAGTCAATACACCAAGACGCCAAGAATTGCAGCAGAGAAAGAGGTTTAATCCCAAGGCAGCCAAACAAGGAGACTACAGAAAACCTCAAATCCACCGTCTCAAGGAGTTTAGGGTCTAGGGATTTTAAGGGGTTTGGATGGCTAGTGGGCTAAGGTATAGGGATCGTTGACTGGTTGAAGAATGAAGGGTGACGTCATGGAACTAAAGAAATTGCATTCTTGCATTGAGTTAGTTCTCCTTTGGGTGTCTTCAGACTGGTGGGCATCAGCTGTCCTGCTAGAATCCAGGATCTGGGCCGGGCATGGTGGCTCATGCCACCATGACAGAGATTCATCCCAGCACTTTTGGAGGCCAAGGCAAGAGGATCTCTTGAAGCCAAGAGTTCAAGAGCAGCCTGGGCAACAGAACAAGACTCTGTTCCTACAAAAATAAAATAAAGTTAGTTGGGTGCTGTGGTAAGCACATGTAGTCCCAGCTACTTGGGAGGCTGAGGTGGGAAGATCACTTGAGCCCAGCAGTTTAGAGGCTGCAGTGAACTGTGATCATGCCACTGTACTCCAGCCTGAGTGACTAGGCAACATCTTGTCTCTAAAAATAATAATACAATTTTTTAAAAAGAATTCAGAATCTGAAAAACATCTTGAATGGAAAGTTTCAGACTTACTAACGCTAAAGATGCTATCTATAGGAACAATGAGGAAGTTCATGGTCTGTGTTCTGGCTTACGTGACTTTCGGTTAGTTAGCAATTATAGCGAAGTGGGCCAAAGTGTAGCCTTATTAATGCTTGACTGCCCTTCAGCCCAGAACCTGGCATGTTATTAAGAGGATGGTTTCAAGAAGACAGAATGAGAGAGGAAAAACTAAAATATAAGAATAAAATAAAACAACTGAGAGAATACTAAAGTGAGAATATTAAAAAGAATTTGGAAATGCCAATTTACAGAAATAACAGCCTTAAGAGTGGATACACATTGGTTATACCTTTGTATGTTGGTAAAAATATGCATCAGTATATGACACAATGTGCAGAAAAGAACTAGCAAAGCAGACCTTAGACTGCTATTCTTAGAAAGGCCTGCTTGCAAAGTTGGCCCTTGGCTGACATCTGGGAACTTAACTGGTAAACAGGTACCTACACTGATATAAAACTTTCCCTTGGTCAGGCACAGTGGCTCATGCCTGTAATCCTACCACCTTGGGAGGCTGAGGCAGGAGGATCGCTTGAGGCCAGAAGTCCAAAAGTTCTAGGCAATATAGCAACACTCCATCTCTACAAAAATATTTTATAAATTGGTCAGGTGTGGTGGCACACACCTGTAGTCCTAGCTACTATGAGGCTGAGGCAGGAGGATTGCTTGAGCCTGGGAGTTTAAGGCTGCAGTGAGTTCTGATTAAACCCCTACACTCCAGCCTGGGTGACAGAGTAAGACCCTGCCTCTAAAAAAGTAAAATAAAATAAAACACTTTCCCTAAATGATAAGGGTGGCTCACTGTGCCTAGACTGTGTGGACAGTATGGTTTATGCTGAACAACCGCTTTCCATCTGGGTATCTGGAATCATGGTACATGGTAGGCAGGAAATGCCTATATGGCCAGCTCCCAGTAAAAGCCTTAGGGACAGTATCTTATGACACCCCAATAACGTATCACACACTGTCACACTCGTTGCTAGAGGAAGTATGTCTTGTGCAACTCCACTGGGAGAGAACTCTTGGAAACTTGTGCCTGTGGTCCTTTGTACTTTGCCTCATGTGCCTTTTACCTTTGCTCATTTTGCCTTGTATCTTTTCACTGCAGCAAATCTTAGCCATGATTATGACTATGTGCTAAGTCATATGTGCCCTTCTGGCAAATCATCAAAACTGGAGCCGGCCTTAGGAAGCCCCAACACATGCAGATATTGATTTTGTCTGTGCTCTAGAGTTCTGTGTTCAACCTTAAGTTAGCGTGGAGGAACCAAAGCACGATTTTGTAATTGAATTCTAGGTACTAGCTTCAGTCTTACTGCTGGCAAGAAGTACCTTGAAAGTCTCTGTCCTAGAGGTCCTTGGTAGATTTGTGTTCTCCTCTCCTGCTGCTGTGGTCCCCACTTGTGCTGAGGCGCGATTGTTAGTTCCTTGTTCTGTACTGCCTGTTCCCATGCCTGGAATACTAAACCTTGGAGCTTAATGGCATTTTTAAGTCTATGTCCTGATCCAGGTCCACTGTGACCCTCAGCTTTCAGAAGCCTGGTCTTCACCACAGCCAGTCAATGCTATGGCTGCTCCGTTCGCTTTTTCATCTAGTTTCTCCCATCCTGAGTTTCCCTGAGCCTATGCCCTAACTTCAGCCCAATGCTAATTTCAGCACTCAGAGTAGGAAGACTTATTAATATCAAATTTATTACTACTGGAAGTACAGCATGGCAAATGACTTAGGATCCTGAGTCTCAACTGCTTAAACTGAAAATTAATAATATAACCTTTCTTGTGTTTGCCTAATAAGGCACTTGTGGGGGTCAAATAAGTTTTTTTTTTTTTTTTTTTTTTTTTTTTGAGACAGAGTCTCACTCTGTCACCCAGGCTGGAGTATAGTGGCACGATTTCGGCTCACTGCAACCTCCACCTCCCAGGTTCAAGCGATTCTCCTGCCTCAGCCTCCTAAGTAGCTGGGATTACAGGCGTGCAACACCATGCCTGGCTAATTTTTGTATTTTTAGTAGAGACAGGGTTTCACCATATTGACCAGGCTGGTCTCTAACTCCTGACCTTGTGATCCACCTGCCTTGGCCTCCCAAAGTGCCAGGATTACAGGCATAAGCCACTGCACCCAGCCAGATTTTATATGTGTAAGTACTTATCAACTATGGAGCACTACACAGTTATAAATTTCTCATATGATAATTATTGCCATCATCTCCAAGCTATACCTACAGATAGAGTCACACAAATTTCACTTTTCTAAAAAGTTCTTACTAACCTTTCTCTAGACCAATCACAAAAAAATCAAGCACTGGAATTATCATACAAGACTTTAAAGCAGCCATATAATCATCTTCCACAAGGTAAAGGTGAATGCCCTTGAAATGAATGGAAAATCAGAAGTTCTCCACAGATGAAAAAGGTCCAAACAGAAACTTTAGAATTGAAAAATACAAAAACGTAATTAACATAAAACTGAGTGATATGGTTTGGCTTTGTTCCCACCCAAATCTCAACTAGAATTGTATCTTCCAGAATTCCCACATGTTGTGCGAGGCACCCAATGGGAGGTAATTGAATCATGGGGGCTGGTCTTTCCCATGCTATTTTCGTGGCAGTAAGTCTCATGAGATCTGATGGGTTTATCAGGTGGCTCTGCTTTTGCTTCTTCTTCATTTTCTCTTGCTGCCACCATGTAAGAAATGTCTTTCGCCTCCTGCCATGATTCTGAGCCCCCACCCCCCAGTCGTGTGGAAGTGTAAGTCCAATTAAACCTCTTTTTCTTCCCAGTCTTGGGTATGTCTTTATCAGCAGCGTGAATATGGACTAAAACACTGAGTCACTGGATTAGCTCAACAGCGGAATGGAGATGACAGAGGAAGAAGTTGGGGAATTTAAAAATAGGTCAACAGAAATTATACGATCCGAAAAATAGAGAAAAAGAAGATTGAAGAGCACAGTGGAATGCCTATAGTCCTAATTACTTGCAAGGTTGAAGTGGGAGGATCACTTGAACCTACAAAAATTCAACACCAGCCTGCACAAGATCCTGTCTCTATATTAGTGAGAGAGAGATAGAGAGAGAGAGAGAGAAAAAAGCAGTGAACAGAGCTTTGAAAACTTTTTGAACAATATAAAAAGTCCAAGTTTACCAGGCATGATGATAGCTCACACCTGTAATCCCAGCACTTTGCAATACCGAGGTAGGAAAATCACTTGAGCCCAGGAGTTCAAGACCAGCCTGGGCAACATAGTGAGATCCTGTCTCTACAAAAATTAAAAATTAAAAAAAAAGTAGCCAGACATGGTAGCCTGCACCTGTAGTCTCAGCTGCCCAGAAGACCGAGGTAGGGGGATCACTTGAATCCAGAAGGTCAAGGCTGAAATAAGCCTTGATGGCACCACTGTACTTCAGCCTGGGCAGCAGAGAGAGACCCTGTAAATTAATTAATTAATTAACTTCTATATAATTGGAGTCCCAGAAGAAGAAAATTAGATTAGTGCATAAAAAATATATTTGGAAAAAAATGACTAGAACGTCTCAAATTTAGTGAAAGACATGAATTTATATATTGAAGAAGCTCAATGAACCCTAAATGGGCTCAAAGATAGACTAAAAAAAGAAAACCATACCTAAATATATTCTAATTCAACCACCCAAACCAAAGGTAAAGGAAAATTACTGAAAGCAGCCGAAGGAAAACAACACATATAGGGGTACAATTGTTGCAGGCCAAAAGTTTGAGGGTCGTGATCAACTCAGTATACCACTGGAGGCTATCCGAGTAAACAGCAAACTGTTCTCATAAATGTAGAAGTTGGCAAACTGTCAAACCGCCTCTGCTGCCGAGAAGGAATGCTGAGGGCAGTCACACCCCAAGCACAGTGTTTCCTGTGATTAGGTATATCTGAAGCCTGTTAGTAATAATGTGAAACCTGTGATCAGTTAAGCAGCTGACCAATCGTTACCTCCTTCTCCTTGCTTTTTCTACCCAATAAATACGAAGGGATGTGGAAGCTTAGAGGCTGCCTTTGCTCACTAGAAGCAGGGAGCTCTCTTCTTCTTCCCCTGGCCCCTTCCTTTAAAACAGTTTCTGTTGTCTTAAGTTTTCATTTGTATGTTCTTCCCTTTGTTCAGTCTTGTAATGACGGTCTCAAGTAGTTACAGTAGTAACTGCCCTAATGATAGTCTCAAGTAGTAACCGTGGCAGTCTGTCACATACAATGATTGAAATGCAGACTTTTCCTTAGTAACCAGAGAGTGAAAAAAAATTTTTTTTTCTGGGGCTTAAACCTGACCAAAGGTACTGTTTTCTGTTTAAAGAAGACATTAATAAAAATAAAAATAGCTGCTTCACAGTAGAAAATTTCTCATTTTTGTTCATGAAATCACCACCAATAGAAAAACGTACAGAGTGGAAGAAAGTAGAATTGGGCAGAGTGAGATGTTGAACTGCCATGAGTCTCAGTGAAATCCACGGCCCAGCACATGGAGCTCTGAAGCTGGGACAACCTGCAAGAATTGTCCGGGATTGAGGCAATCAGGAAAGGATTTCTACTCCATGTCACTGATGCATCATTGGACGTGAACTGTCCAGGAAAGGGGCGTGACTTTCATTGCGTAACTCTCTTTGACTTAGGCAACTCAGAAGAGGACTTACAATTGAAGGCTTTCTGCTAGCAATACTCCCTGCAACTGGAGGAACACATTCTTGAGTCTGGAAGTAGACCCAGGTGCCCCACAGCATCCATTATTCCTACACATTCCACTGGTAAATTATTTATCCTTCAGAAGGTGCTGTCTGGATTTGCACTCCTCTGTTATTAACGGCACTTTTAAAAAAATACTTAAATTGTTTTATTTCATGTAATTTCTCCAACCACATGGTGAGTGTCTCATGAGAAAGAATGTTGTATTCACCACCACCTACTTCCTCAGCGTCTCCACTTTTCGGGCTGAACCCGAGAGCGAGCCAGCAACGCAGCTGGGGACGTGACTAACATGAGATGAAAACTGCTCAGACTCAGCAACTCAGCACCAATAGGAGGGCGCGAGCCCCAGCGTCCTCGGTTTCCATAGTGACAGAGCCTACTTCTGGTCTCTAACCGCCACTGTTTACCTTCTTAGCTCCAGGCGCACCCAGGAAAGACAAAAATACGTATAAGGCCAGTTGTTTAACCCCTTGCAGCGGAAGATGAAGAGCTCCACTCTAAACGTGGTGATCCTGGTAAACGCAGGAGTTGGGGAAGAGTGCAAGACCCCGAGATTTTTCCGGCTTTCCCCGCCCCGAGGCCTAGCCCAGCCAACTAGACCACGATCAGCCCTCCCTTTATAAGGGGAGTGTGCTCTGGTATAATACATTTTTTAGGTGATTAAACATAAAACCTGTTAACCACCTACCCTACCTTAAAGAAATATCCCCCACTAGCCAGCTTTAATACATAAATTATGTCTCTGGAAAATTATCACTTGGGGTCTTGAAGGCCCATTAGTCTACAAGTCACTCAGGAGGGCTGTCCCCTTGTGAAGGAGTGTGTATGTCCCAACAGGGACACAGGGCTGGGAGGCAGGAGATCTGGGCTCTGAACCGGCCCTTACCCAGCTTTGTGATCCGAAACTTGCTCTGCTCCTCTGAAGAGTGGTTTGTGGAATGTGATGGAGCTATGGGCTTCTCTCAAGCCTCTGTCTCTCAGCCTTCTACGACCGCATTTCGTTATCAGTTCACCCCCGGGAGCTGCTCGACAGAACTGGCCCTACACACTAGGAAACTGGAGGAAGGTATTAGGTCTAACATTTAAGTCTCTAATCCATCTTGAATTAATTTTCGTATAAGGAGTAAGGAAAGGATCCAGTTTCAGCTTTCTACTTAT
>NW_012109474.1:3413837-3416659 GCF_000951045.1 Mandrillus leucophaeus | reverse complement strand
AATAATAAAATTAAAAAAAAAAAAAAAAGGAAACTGGAGGAAGGATGAAAGACTGGAAGGACTGTGGTTGTGGAGGAGACCGAAGGAATGCTGCCCGCGGTAGAGTGTTCACAGGTCTTGCAGACACAACATATGGTGGCCTAAGCACCCTAATTTCTTTGTTTCTGCCTAGCCAGTATAACAGTCCAGAAAACCTCCTTTCCTTTAGGAAATACTCAGGGATATTAAAATCGAATTCAGAAAAGAATTGGCTCATGCATGAAACTATTATAGACTAACACAATATTTATCTCTAGGTCCCAGAACATTAGAATCTGGAGCTGGTAAATAATCTGGTGTGTGCAGACTGTAGGCTTCAAGACAGTGTTTACAGATAGACTTGAGAAGGAACAAAAACAGATCTATTTTGATTGGATTTTGTACTCAAACTTAAAGATCATCTTCCAACCCAGAGACTGGACTTCCGAGCTCCAGAAATCCAGTTTAAAACTATGACTTAAACAATGCTATTAACCAACTTGATCTATAGGTCATTATGAGTCACTGTATCAGATATAATTATATATATGTACACACTCTATCTATTAGAACATCCCCACCTGACAAACAACAGAATACACATTATTTTCAAGTGCACATGGAGCATTGATAAAGATATATCGCATTTTGAGCCATAAACCACACCTTAACAAATTATCAAAAATTGAAACTATATAAAATATTTTCTCTAAACATAAAATAATTAAACTAAAAATAACAGATGTCTGAAAAACTACTTGATATTTGAGATTTAAACAGCATACTTCTAAATAACCCATGAGTCCAAGCAGAAGCAGATGTCAATTGGTAAATGTTTTGAACTAAATGAAAGTGAAGAGTTCAAAATTTGTGGGATACAGCTAAAATAGTGCTTAGAAAGACATTGATTAGAAAAGGTCTCAAAATTAATGATAAACCACCTTAATAAACTTGAAAGAGAAGAGCAAATAAAATACAAGCAGAAGAAAGGGAATAATAATAACATTGAAAATAGAAACACAATAAAGAAAAATAAAAAACTCATTCTTTTAAAATACCAATCAATAAGCCTCTAGTCATACTGACAAAAAAGAGAAGACAAAAATTACCAATATCAGGGTCACTACAGGTACTACAAGGACATTGCAAGAATATTACAAATAATTATATGCCTATTAATTAGACAATGTAGATGAATTGGACACATTCCTTTTTATTACACTTTAAGTTCTAGAGTACATGTGCACAACGTGCAGGTTTGTTATATATGTATACATGTGCCATGTTGGTGTGCTGCACCCATTAACTCATCATTTACATTAGGCATATCTCTGAATGCTATCCCTCCCCGCTACCCCCTCCCCACAATAGGACCCAATGTGTGATGCTCCCCTTCCTGGAACACATTTTTTAAAAGGCACAAACTACCAAATTTTATTGAAGAAATAGCTAAACCTAAATAGTCCTATATATGTTAAGAAAATTAAATTTACATTTAAAACCCTTCTCCACTAAAAAACAATAAAGACTCCAGATCCAATTGGCTTCACTGGCAAATTCTATAAAACCTTTAAAAATAACACCAACTCTACATAAACTCTCTAAACAAAAATAAAGGAAAATAACTCTGCCCAATGCATTTTATGAAGGCAATATTACTCTGATATCAAAACCAGGAAAAGAAATTACAAGTAAAGAAACTTAATATCTCTCATGAACATAGCTGAAAAAATTCTGAATGAAATATTACCACATTAAATCCAGCAGTAAAACAAGAAAAGGTTTTAAGTAGTGATTAGTTGGGGTTTAATCTGGGAATGCAAATCTAGTTCATGATTGAAAATGTATCTATGTAATTCATCATATCAGTAGACGAAAGATCATCTCAGCAGATGCAAAAAGAGCATTCGAAAAATCTCAATATCTAATTGCAACAAAAAGAGAACATCCATAAACTGAAAAAGTGCTGCTATAAAAAAACCTATAGCTAACAGCATACTTGATGACTGAATTCTTTCTCATCAGGCCAGGAAACAGGTAGGGGTGTATATTCTCATCACCTATATTAACCATTGTACTCGAAGTCTTAGCCAATGCCATAAGGCAAGAAAAAATAAAATGCATACAATTGGCAAGGAAGAAATAAAACTATCTATCCTCAGATAACATGGTTGTCTACATAGAAAATTGCAGTAAAATTTTTAAAATCTAGAATAATTGAGTTTAGCAATGTTGTAGCATGCAAGGTCACTATACAAAAATCAACTGAATTTCTGTAAGCAATGAATATATGAAAATCAAGATTTTAAATAGAACTGTAACATAAAATATGAAAATTTTAGGCATATATATATACACACACATCAATATATATGCTAGTTCTGTATGCTGAAAACAGAAAAGTGAAGAAAAACAAAAGCAAACCTAAATAAGTGGAGATATATAGCATGTTTATAGATTGAAAAACTCAGTCTGGCCAGGTGAAGTGGCTCACGTCTGTAATCCCAGCACTCTGGGAGGCCAAGGTAGGTGTACTGCCTGAGGTCAGAAATTTAAGACCAGCCTGGCCAACATGGTGAAACCCCATCTCTACTAAAATACAAAAAGAGCATTTACAAAATTGAAAATAGAAATACAATAAAGAAAAAAAACAAAAATACAAAAATTAGCTGGATGTGTGGTACACGCCTGTAATCCCAGCTACCCAGGAGGCTGAGGCAGGAGAATTGCTTGAACCCAGGAGGCGGAGGTTGTAGTGAGCTGAGGTTGCACCATTGCACTCCAGCCTGGGTGACAGAAAGAGA
>NW_012109474.1:3407014-3413787 GCF_000951045.1 Mandrillus leucophaeus | reverse complement strand
TTGCACCATTGCACTCCAGCCTGGGTGACAGAAAGAGACTCTGTCTCAAAAAAAAAAAAAAAAAAAAAAAAAAAAAAAAAAAAAAAAAAAAGAAAAAGAAAAGGAAAGGAAAGGAAAGGAAAAAAAAAGAAAAACTCAGTCTTATTAAGAGGTCAATTCTCCCTACACTATCATTTCAATGCAATTTCAATCAAAATCACAGCAAGACATTTTATAGAAAATGATATGGAAAGACAAAGGAATGAAAACAGTTTTGAAAAAGAATAAAGTTGAAGAAGGTTTACACTATCTGATTTCAAGGCTTCTTATAAAGCTACAGTAATCAGGAATGTGTGATTTTAGACAAAATTAGAATAGAGGATCAGAGTAGAGAATCCATAAACAAATCCACTTATATATGTTCACAAACATAACAAAGGTAGTTCAACTGAGAAAGTAGTTTCTTCACCAAATAGCTGAAGTAATGATCCATAGGCAAAATGATATCACTTGTGGCCAGGAGTTTGAGATCAGTCTGGACAAAATAGTGGGACCCTATCTTCATCAAAACAAAACAAAAAAAACCCACCATGTGTGGTGGTGTGCACCTGTAGTCCCAGCTACTCAGGAGGCAGAGCTGGCTGGGAGGATGGCTTAAGCTCAGGAGGCCAAGGCTGTAGTGAGGTATGATCATGCCACTGCACTCCAGCCTGGGCAACAGAGAAAGACCATCTCAAAAAAATTGTAAACAAATATTTCTAGCAACTTTATTCCTAACCACCACAATGTAGAAACAACCTAAATGTCCTTCAGTAGGTAAATGGGATAAACAAAATAGAGTACATCCATGCAAAGAAATACAACTCTGCTATTAAAATGAAGAAACTACTGATACATGCAACAACGTGGGTTTCAAAAGCATTCATCCAAGTGAAAGGAGCCTATGTAAAAAAAAAAAAAAAAATCCTTTTATATGATACTTCGGAAAAGGCAAAATTATGAGAACAGAAAACAGATTTGTGGTTTCCAGGTGCTAAGGATGAGGGACAGGTTGATTAAAATGGGGCAGCACAAAAGAATCACTGAGGATGATAAGAGAGTTCTGTGGCTTGAGTGTGGTGGTTGTTACATAACTATGAATATTCATATGCTAATATAAGTAGATTTCATGTAAACTAAAATAAATGAACTATAAAATACATTTAGTTCAACCATGGATGTAATGAATTCCTATCATGTCACTTCTGCATCTGTTTTGAAAGTAGGTTTAACTTTCTCATTTCAGAAGCTGGCTTAGTCACCCTGAATACAGTTTCTAGCTTTCTGCCTACTCCTAGTTTCTGAATGTTCTTAATCCAGATATCTGCTTTATACAACTGGCTCCTGGTGACCATGTCTCCATGGGGCAGCTAGATACAACCCACTAGACTGGCCCAGCTGGCCCCACTGACCCCACATGCCACACAGACTACACAGATATGCCACAGTGACCACATCTCAGTCACAGCATAACCCCTTGGGATGCATGCCTGCTTGCTCTAAACCCACCACTTAGAACTCTCTGAAGAAGACCTGCTTGGGTAACAACACCCTGGACCCCAACAAAGGCCTTGGCCCATGGGTTCATCTTTCTCTCTGGCCCCCAACTTGTTGGTTGAGTGTATTGTCCCTGCAACCTTCCTACTGGCCCTCATTTTTACTCCTCTCATCTTTGGTGCTGTAAGAAAATGCTTCTGCTATTTCATGGGTTTTGTTGCCTCTGTCCATTCTACTGGCACACTTGAACCTAAGTTTTCTCTTGGTCAGAGCTCTCCTAGACTGGCTATCATGGTAGAAATAAACTGGACACAGGTCAGACAAGAACCACAAGAGCACCTGCCAACATAAATAAGTTTCCTATGAGATGAATACTTGGTCTCAGGTCAGTCACTTAGGCATTGGGCCATCCACCTGGATAAAAAAATAGCATGTGAAAGGCCTACTGCAAACGTCCATGACCAAATTCCCCAGACAGGACAGGTGCAGTGGCTCAGGCCTGTAATATCAGAAGTTTGGGAGGCTGAGGTGGGAGGATTGCTTGAACCCAGGGGCTCAAGACCAGCCTGGGCAACATAGTGAGACCTCGCCTCTAAAAAAAAAAAAACAATTCCCTGGACCCCTACTAAGGCAGTGTTAGGGTTTATGGCCACTCTCCAAAGAGAGACCTCAAGACTAAATTAGAGAGGAATACAATGAGATAGTATTTCATCTTTCTCGATACAAGGCAGCAGTGTTAGACACACAAGAGGGAGTGTTCACTTTCAATGTAAGAACAGCTCATACACTGATGTGTAGGGAGGGTTGGCAAAAAGCTCAGAAAATCAAATGTGAGTTGGGGCCAAGTTGGGAAGGTTTTGTCCACATCTGGGAAAGGTGTCAACAAGGGAGAACCTGAGGTAACTGTGGGACCAAGACATAGTCTTCTGGGCACAGGTGCACCGATAGAAAGGCTGGTAGAGCCGTCACAGTGTAAATAAGGAAGCTGATATTTCCAGAAATAACTATGGGGGAGCGGATCTAAGAGATATAAACACAGGAAAGACAAATGAATGTTTTAAAAATCCAATTTATGAAGTTCAGAAAAACAGATAACAGGGACTATTTTTCCTCCAAGACAAGAGGAAAAGATCAAGTCCAACTGTCCTCCCACCAAGAGCCATCTATATTGTCCCTACTGCCAGACTAAGGGACACACTTAAAGCAGATTAGCAGAGTACTTGTTGGTGCTCAGTAGGTGGTCAGTGGCTAGATCTGCTGTACTTTTCAGTCCTATACATGCCAGTGTCTGTCTTACTTGGCAACTGAGTAAAGCACTTCCCAGCAGCAACTTTTATTTGTTTTATTTTACATAATCCATGAAAAGTTTACCATGGTCCTTGTGTTGCTCACTCCTATAAATAACATAATATGTTCCAAAAAGGAGATCTGGACACCCAAAAAACCAAGATCTGGCCCAAAGATTCTTCCTGATAGGCTAAGGCAGGGGTTTGTGCAGTGCTGAGTTACCTTATTAAGGAAGAGTTGTAAGTAATCTTAAAATACTATAGTGATAGAAAAAAATCATTGTCTTCCCTCTTCTCTCATTTTTGTTAAAGGAAAATATTCAAATGAAAACAGAAGCCTTGACATATGTTGTTCTTTGTAGTGTTACAAATTACTTCTCAAAAACCAAACCCTTTTATACAAGCAAAAATAACTATATATGTTATAAATTCATATAGAATTACATCTAATAACATGTTTAAGAATAAAGGTTTTATAGTCATATTTTTAATCCAAACAAAAATACTGCTGATATCAAAGTAAAACACTAAAAACTATTTCAAACTATTTCAAACGAATTACACAAAAATGATTTTTTTGGCTCTTTGTTTTCACACAATTTCCTGGTATGCTTGAGACCAATAGAAGTTGGAACAATTATAGTTTTTTAAAAAAAGAAGTTTAAAAAATTTTAAAAAATAAAGCAAAGCTAAGACATAACTTGGAAGCCTAGAATAAGCATTCTGAAGTTGGAAACATTTGTTTTATCTTCCTAAACCTAAAGAAAGGGTCAGTTAGGGGACACAGCAAGGGGACAAAGTAATATCACAGCGTGGGTGACAATTTGACACACAGTGACAATAAATTTTATTCAGTTGTGGTGTGAAAGGTGGTGTCTGGGAAAGAATGGCAATAAACATGCTTCAGCCTCCAGCAGAAGGTCTCCCCCCTTGTGAACCTGCAAACCTGCTATCTTCCTCCTATCTCAGCACTCAAGGACCACAGAGAGTAGAAGGGATAGGGGCTGACTTGAAACCACCTTTGCAAGAATCTTAACTGAGAAAATTATGACAGTCAAAGAGATGTGACCTAACTGACTTCATACTGCTTCTAACCTCCAAGCTGTCCTTGTTCTTTCCTGGGTGTATGTGGAAGTAACTTTGGGAGGAACTTAGATTATAGTTTAGGTTTGAAACAAATGCCTAAACAGCTCTTTCCCAAAACAAGCCCTCTTCTTGCCTGGGGACTAGACTGCCTTTGTAGGACTAACAAATTAGCCACAAGATTAGAAATTACGGTTTAGGAGTCACAGTTGCAAAACCTGAGATCACTGCTTCAGATATTTTCGCAGACCCTACATTCTGATGTACCAACGGATACCACCCAGATAGATAAACTGGCTCTTCTGGTCTTGTAACCCGCCCCCCACTCTGCCACCACACTCCCAATGAACTCAGCACAAGAGAACACCTTCAACTCCCAGTGATTTCATCTTCGACCTGACCAATCAGCACCTCCCACTTTCTGACCCCCTACCCACCAATTTATCCTTAAAAACCCCATCCCTGAATTTCTGGGGTGACTGACTTGAGTAATAAAATTGCATCTCCCATGTGGTGTGACTGATTTCATGTCAGACTTTCTTTTCTTTTCTTTCCTTTTTTCTTTGTTTTTTTGAGACAGGGTCTGGCTCTGTCACCCAGGCTAGAGTGCAGTGGTGCCATTACTTCTCATTGCAGCCTGAATCTCCCGGGCTCAAGCAATCCTCCCGCCTCAGTCCACCAGGAGCTGGGACTGCAGGCAGCACCACCACACCCGGCTAATTTTTATATGTTTTTGTAGAGATGGGCTTCACCGTGTTGCCCGGGCTGGTCTGGAACTCCTGGGCTCAAAGGATCCTCCTGCTTCTGCCTCCCTAAGTGCTGGGATTACAGGCATGAGCCACCCCACTGGCCTAAATTCTTTCTTTACTGTAATGCCCCGGTCTTTATTTGTGCAGCAAACCCATTGCGGGGTTACAGATTCAGTCAGATAATCGAGGAAAGGGGCTTAGGTCGCCTGCCCCAAGAGCCCCGTTACTCCGCTCTCAGCTGGGCCACAGCCACCAGTTGGCTCAAGTGGCAGGTTTCTTAGCCTTGTGCTCCAGGTTGTGTCAAGTTTCAAGAGGCCTGACACCTTCACCGCTTTCAACCTGTGGCTTCCCTGGGCTGTGCTTTTTGTCCCGCCTGTGCCCAAGTGTGGGCCTGCAGGATCTAGCCATACGATCTGCCGACCCCCGACGTGGAGACAAAGGGTCTAGTCCCTTCAGGGCAGGAGCGGCTTGGCTGCGGATTCCTCCTGCCGCCGATCCAGCTTTCGGCGCGGCGGTGAAGGGCCGCGGGGCTCCGCCAAGTGACACCCCGGGCTGCCGGACTTCCCGGAATGGTGCGGACTCGGGGACAGCCCGGGCCGCGACCAGAGCCCTAGTGCTCCAGGTGCACGCCGGCCGCCTGGACGCGGGGTTCTGATCCTCCCAAAAGCGGGTCAGAGGTTGGACGCACTCCACCAGGCCAACGGACCCTACGCTGGGCCCGACTTCTGGGGGCTCCTTGGTAGGATGCAGGGCTCTCATTAGAGTCCCCATTAGGTCCCTCCTGTGGAGGCACCGGCAGGAGGGACTCTAACGCAGGAGGGACTCTAATGGCAGCTGAGGGGCACAGCAGGAGCTGCAGGGTCTGGAGGGACCAACCGTGACCGCTGCGCTTTCCCGCCCGCTCCGAGAGGGACGCTCCTGCCTGCCCACCCCCGTTTTAAGCCAGTACGATAAATAGCAAAATAGCAAGGATCTCTCCCTACGTGCTAAGAAAGGTCCAACTGTGAGCTTCTGGAGCTCTCCCGGAGGGAGTGGAGATCTAACCAGATCTTTATGACTATTGTAAGGCACAAAGAAACGTATAAACTGAGGCTGTATTAAGACCTGCGACTTTTCCAAGAGGAAAGGCGTTAGTTGGTCTTCCAGGCAGAACTCGATAAATATCCAGCCAGAGAGACCGAAGTTGATCTGAGGATCGCGCAGATTCAGCTTCTCAGAGCCAAGAGGAAGTGGCTGGTTTCAGCGTTCACGGTTCCCATGGTGACTCTCCCCACTTCCGGCAGAACTCAAAAGCACCGCTAGCCACCCGTCTTAATACGAGGGTAGCCCCTGGCAACCAGAATGCAGTATCCCTAAAGCCTTTGCAGTCACTGCGATTGTACGATCCTGACTATGTGGCGGCGGCTGCCCGTGCCAGAGGCCCCGAAAATGTAAAGACAGCTTTTTGGCTTTGCAGGGTGTGGCAAGGTGAAGGGTCTCATACTCCCTCTTGGGGATCGTGGAGCGTTGGGTGTGGGTGTGGGTGTGGAGAAGGAGGCTTGGGGAGGAAGGGAGTTAGTGACCTGGGCCCAAGACCCTAGAGACTTGTCCAGCTGCCCCCACTCCCAGGCCCAACCAGCCCAGCCCTACTGGACTGGTAGTCAGGGCTCACTTTAAGAGGAAAGGGTGACGATCCATGTTACTAAGTCAGACTTAATATTTTTAAGGTGGCAATACTCCTGAAATTGTTCTACACATTCAACGCAATTCCTGTCTCCAAGCTGACTTTTTTTGCAAAATTAGACAAGCCAATCCTCAAATTTACATGGAAATTTAACGGACCCAAAATAGCCAAGATAATATTGAAAAAGAACAAAGTTGGAGGGCTCACATTTCCCAGTTTCAAAATTCTACAAAGCCACAGTAATCAAGACATATAGATATTCAGTACTGGCATAAGGATAGACACATAAATCAATAGAATAGAATTGAAAGTCCAGAAAAGAACCCTTATATTATGGTCAATTGATTTGATTTTTTCCTTCCTTCCTTCCTTCCTTCCTTCCTTCCTTCCTTCCTTCCTTCCTTCCTTCCTTCCTTCCCTCCCTCCCTCCCTCCCTTCCTTCTTTCTTTCCTTCCTTCCTTCCTTTCTTCCCTCCCT
>NW_012109474.1:3368215-3406959 GCF_000951045.1 Mandrillus leucophaeus | reverse complement strand
GGAATAGAGGGTCTTGCTCTTGCCTGGGGCTAGAGTGCAGTGTGAAGTCACAGCTCACTGCAGCCTCAACCTTCCAGACTCAAGCAATCCTCCCACTCAGCAGGTGCATGCCACCACACCTGGCTTTTTTTTTTTTTTTCTTTTTTTGGTAGAGATGGGGGTCTCACTTTGTTACCCGGGTTGGTCTCAAACTCCTAGGCTCATGCAATCCTCTCATCTCAGCCTCCCAAAGTGTTGCAATTACAGGTATGAACCATGGCGCCCGGCCTGATTTTCTTTTCATTGTTATAGTGTGTTTTTTTCTGGGGGTGGGCGGGAGGGACAGGGTCTCACTCTGTCACCCAGGCTGGAGTGCAGTGGCACAATCATGACTCACTGCATCATCAACCTCCTGGCCTCCTGAGCATCTGGGACTACAGGCATGTGCCACCATACCTGGCTTATTAAAAAAAAAAAAAATTGTATGGAGACAGGGGCTTACCATGTTGCCCTGGCTGGTCTGGAACTCCTGGGCTCAACTGATCCTCCTGCCTTGGCTTCCTAAAGTGCTAAGATTACAGGTGTGAGTCACTGCAACTGGCCTGGTCAATTGATTTTAAGCAAAGGTGCCATAACTATTTATTGGGGAAAGAATAGTCAACAAATGTTGCTGGGACAATTGGATACCCACATGCATAAGAATGAAGTTGGACCCCTACCTCACCATACAGAAAACTCAAACAAAAGACCTAAATGTAAAATCTTAAGGCTGGGCATGGTGGCTCATGTTTGTAATCCCAACATTTTGGGAGGCCGAGATGGGCAGATCATGAGGTCAGGAGTTCAAGACCAGCCTGGCCAACATGGTGAAACCCCATCTCTACTAAAAATACAAAAATTTATCAGGCGTAGTGGGTGTGTGCCTGTTGTCCCAGCTACTCAGGAGGTTGAGGCATGAGAATCACTTGAACTTGGGAGGTGGAGTTTGCAGTGAGCTGAGACCATGCCACTGCACTCCAGCCTGGGCGACAGAGTAAGATTCCATCACACACACACACACACACACACACACACACACACACACACAGAGACAGACAAATCTTAAACTATAAAACTCTTAGAAGAAAACTTAGAAGTGAATCTTTGTGACCTTGGATTGGGCAATAATTTCTTAGTATGACACCAAAAGCGCAGGAGACAAAAGTAAGATATATATATAAACTGGAGTCATCAAAATTTAAAATTTGCACTTCAAAGAACACCATCAAGAAAGTGAAGACACAATCCAGAGAATGGGAGAAAATATTTGCAAATCATATCATATATCTGATAAAGGACATGTATTCAGAATTTTGTAAAACTATTACAACTGAATAATAAGAACAAATAACACAATGAAAAAAATGGGCAAAGTATTTGGTTAGATAGTTCTCCAAAGAAGATATATAATGGCCAATAAGCATATGAAAAGATACTGAACATCATTAGCCATCAGGGAAATACAAATCAAAATGACAGTGAGATACCACTTCCCACCTACTAGCTTGACTGTAATCCAGAAGACAGATTACAAGTATTGGAAAGGATGGGAAGAAATTACAACCTTTCTACATTGCTGGTAGAAATATGAAATGGTGCAACCACTTTGGAAAACAGTCTGGCAGTTTCTTCAGTCACTAAAACATACCATATGACGCAGCAATTCCACCCCTAGTTGTACACTTAAGGGAAATGAAAATGTGTGCACACAAGAACTTGTACATGAATGTTCATAGCTGCCAAATTCATAACAGTCATTATGTGGAAACAACCTAAATGTCTATCAGCTGATGAATGAATAAACAAAACGTGCTATGTTTGTACAATGGAATATTGTTTGGCCATAATAAGAAATGAAGTACCAGTACATGCTACAATGTGAATGAATCTAAAAAACATGCTAAGTGAAAGAAGTCAGTCGCAGAAAACCACATATAATATTATTCTATTTATATGAAATATCCAGAATGGCAAATCTACAGAGATAGAAAGATTAGTGGTTGCCTAGGGGGAGGGGCTTGGGGAATGGTATCTAAATGGTGCAAAGTTTCTTTTGGGGGTAGTGAAAAAGTTCTAAAAAATGATCAGGAGGCCAGGTGCAGTGGCTCAAGCCTGTAATCCCAGCACTTTGGGAGGCTAAGGCAGGAGGATTGCTCAAGCCCAGGAGATCAAGATCAGCCTAGGCAACATAGTGAGACCCCATCTCTATTTTAAAAAAATTAATTAAAGGAAAAAGATGATCAGGACAGTAAATGCACAAGTCTGTGAATATATTAAAACCATTGAAATGTAAACTTTTAATGGGTAAATTGCATAGTAGTTGAATTATATCTCAATAAAGCTGTTTTTAAAAAAATACTCAATGCCTTTCACTAGGCTTCAGAAAGATTTATTTTAAATGCACAAAGATTGGTTAATAGAAGAAAATGGGTTTTGAAAGAAGGAACCCCCTTTTTTTAAGGAAAGGGGTGTGATAGGATTTGAAAGATGAGGAAAGCTAATGAGGGCCCCTAACTCCCCCGCCCCACATCTCTCATAGGCCAGACCTACAATACACAAATTCCATACCTAGAGAATTATCATTGGGATCTTGAACACTTTTATTCTCCCCTAGACTCCCAGGATAGCTGTCCCCTTGCTATGTGTAGTGTGTGACATGGAAAAGGGGATTGGCCCAGGCAGGAGACTTAGTGCCTGAATAGGTGGTTAACCAGCCATGTATTCCTGGGTTCCTGCTGCTCTAAGTGACTCTTGAGATTTTCCTGAGCCTGCTTGATTTGATTGTAATTGAACTGTGAGAACTTGCTGTGCAGAGTTGGTCCTGCAGGCTTGGAAATGGGAACGGTAGGTACCTTGAAGGACAGAAACAGTCAAGGAGGCCTGGGGAATGCTGCGTGCTGCAGATTATTGATGGGCCTTCCACAGTACTCCAGACAAAGGCGACTTAAACTGTTGGCCCAAGCACCTCTATTCTGTTGTTTCTTCAAACCAACCTGGAGAGACCATTAAAAACCTCCATTTGCACATAGACAATTACAGAGATGGTAATGAAGCCAATTCTGTGTTCACAGCACTGCAGGAAACAAAACTGTGGACTCAATTCACCTTGTGTGGTTTACTCTTCAAGAGATGCTTAATTCTTACCTTCAGGGAGTTTATAATTTCATTGAGGAAACAACTTGCTCATATATGAAACCACTGCAGATTAACAAAATTACAGGAATGTTCTGCTGTCTGTAATGGCAACTTTTGGAAGAGAACATAGGGATAATCAAGAAAAAAAATTATCATGAACAAAGACCAGTACTAAAGGGTTT
Source organism: Mandrillus leucophaeus (assembly GCF_000951045.1). Taxonomy (NCBI): domain Eukaryota; kingdom Metazoa; phylum Chordata; class Mammalia; order Primates; family Cercopithecidae; genus Mandrillus; species Mandrillus leucophaeus. Next base: position 3,403,624 of record NW_012109474.1, on the reverse strand, counting down.
TATAATGCTCCATTTTGTGTATGACAAACCTCAGACTTGCTCTGTCTTCTGTAGGACCAAGAACATCATGATCTGGGGCTAAAAAACCACAAACTGGAAGCTTCTGCAGGCTATAAAATTCAAGGTGATATTTACAGATGAGCTTTACGATGGATAGAAACTTACCTGTTCAGGATAGAAATTGGTTGGTAAGAGTCAGGTAGGAATAAAAAGTAGAAATAATAATCTACCACCAAACCAGAGAAGGAAGCCTATTTAATTCTTTTTGCTTTTTTAGAGGGAGTAAGTGGGAAAGGAAGAAGTCAGAATAGAAAACTGGTGCACCTGTTCCTCTCTAGGAACCTGAGTGTGATAAGAAGTGTGGGCCAGGTGCGATGGCTCACACCTGTAATGCCAGCACTTTGGGAGGCTGAGGTGGACAGATCACCTGAGGTCAGGAGTTCGAGACTAGCCTGGCCAACATGGTGAAACCCCGTCTCTACTAAAAATATAAAAATTAGCCAGGTGTGGTGGTGGGCATCTGTAATACAAGCTACTCAGGAGGCTGAGGCAAGAGAATCGCTTGAACCTGGGAGGCCGAGGTTGTAGTGAGCTGAGATTGCATCGCTGCACTCCAGCATGGGTGACAAAAGTGAGACTCTATCTAAAAAAAAAGAAAGAAAGAAAGAAATGTGGATGTTCGGGATGGGGAAGCTGTAGCAAGGAGGGAGCAGATTAGAATTAAAGCTACCAAAATGACTTAAACAAGTCCTCCTCACAAATGATATTAAATGACTGGTTCATGACATTTGGCAGTCTTTAAACGTTTCAGAGAGATCAGCTTGAAAGTATAATATATGAGGAAAAAGGACATCTGTGTCAGGTGTCCTAAGACCATCCTTAGGTTCAGTAGACTCACTAGAAGAACACACAGAATACGAAAACACTGTTAAGCTCCCAATTACAGTTTGTTATGGCAAAAGAATACAGATTGAATCAGCAAAAAGGCTTATAGGCTATAGTATAGGAAAGGCCATGCTTCCAGTTGTCCCCTCCTAGAGGAGTCATATGAACAGCATTTAATCATCCCAGAAACAGTGTTGTGGCAACATGAATGAAGTATTGCAAACCAGCGAAGTTCATCCGAGCTTTGGTGTCCCGGGTTTTTATTAGGGGATTGATTACATGGGTATAGAGGGTGCCATTGCTGACCTTGGTTACTCAGTCTCTGGCCTCTCCAGAGTTCATATTGATACCCTGTGGCCCAAGGTCCCCACCACAAATCACATTGTTATCATAAACTATTTGGTGTGGCCCAAGATCCTAGGTAAATACTAACATTCTTTTTTTTTTTTTTTTTTTTTTTTTTTTAATCTGACAGAGTCTTGCTCTGTCATCCAGGCTGGAGTGCGCTGGCGTGATCTGGGCTCACTGCAGCCTCCACCTTCTGGGTTCAAGCAATTCTCCTGTCTCAGCCTCCTGAGTAGGTGGGATTATGGGTGCCTGCCACCACGCCTGGCTAATTTTTGTATTTTTAGTAGAGACAGGGTTTACCCATCTTGGCCAGGCTGGTCTTGAACCCCTGACCTCAGGTAATCCACCCACCTTGGCCTACCAAAGTGCTGGGATTACAGGTGTGAACCACTGTGCCCAGCCGAACATTCTTATTAGGCAAGTAATTCTGAGCACTTTAAGGTTATCTCCCAAGAGCCAAAGACCAGATTTTTTTTTTTTTTTTTTTGAATGTGAAGTTTTGAACAACCAAGGCCTCCTGAGTTAATCTTTTACTGCATGACGCTATTTGGAGAGTTCCCATTCTGGACCTAATTCATATTTTTCTCTCAGATAATAATTTCTATTATTTCTCCTTTCTAGGAGGATGTTAATTTTGCCCATTTTTGTAGATGAGAAAAAGGTCTCAAGAAGATTAACTAAACTGCACAATGTCAAGTAGCTAGTATTGGTAAAGCTAGAATCAAACTCAAGCTGTAACACTTTGTTCTTAAAAGCATGAACTGTAAAATATACCTCTAAAAACTATGACTTAAGATATTGCAATAGCCACAGAATAGTTCAGTGTCATTGAAAACATAAGATAGATATTGAATCCCTAGGTCTTATTTTCTGGCATGTTTCAGCAAATTCTGAGGCTGTGCCTGAATGAACATCAACCTCATGAGAGATCTACAATAGTTCCTTTCCATTCAGATTCTGGGTCCTTTCCAGACTAGGGATGCTGCATAGAATGACCCAGGCTCTAAATGATATTCCTCCCATTGGCTGCTGCTTTTGCTGATTCTCAAGTCCACTCTCTCTCCTGGGCCAAAGTGGTTGTCAGTACCACTGTCACCCATCCTGGCTCCTCCCTGCTCCTTACTCAATTCACCTGCATTTGAATGACTTCTAGGCTTGGTTCCTGCTCTCAGCCCCTATGTCCATTTGGAGAGTGATACCTGCTTTGATTCTTGCCCAAGGTCCAGTCTTGACCCAATCCCTGCCTCCCGCATTCACAAAATGCCAGAAAGATTAGAGGGCCACAGTCTGTTTTTCATACTGTTTTAGACTATCATGATATGGCACAGTCACTTCCCAATTCTAACTCAATGGGACCTAGCCCTCTGCTACGCTCCTCTGCTCTCTCCTAACCCCAGCCCTAATCCACACTGAGTCTAGGCATCTATAGATACCTTGAGCCCTGATTTTTTTAAGCCAATTTTGAGTTTATTTGAACATTATATCAAAGTCAATAAATGAATTTAATAGTCATTATAATAGAATGATTTTCAGACTGGTCCAAAAAACAGAATTCAACTAAACCAAACAGGTGGATATGCTGGACAAAGGGATAATTTACATCCCAGGTGGGATGGAATGGCATAGTGTGAGATTTCGTCACAATACTCAGAATGGCATGGTAATTAAAACTTACGAATTGTTTATTTCTGGAATTTTCTTTCTTTTTTTTTTCTTTTTTGAGACAGGATCTTGCTCTGTCATCCAGACTGGAGTTCAGTGATGCAATCATGGCTCTCTGCAGCCTCGACGGCCCGAGCTCAAGCAATCCTCCTGCCTCAGCCTCCTGCATAGCTGGAACCACAGGCACGTGCCACCATGCCAGCTAAATTTTTTGTATTTTTTAGTAGAGACGGGGTTTCACTGTATTAGCCAGGATGGTCTTGCTCTCCTGACCTCATGATCCACCTGCCTCAGCTTCCCAAAGTGCTGGGATTACAGGCGTGAGCCACTGTGCCCAGCCTAAATGTTTTTATTATTTGTAGAGACGAGGTCTTGCTATGTTGCCCAGGTTGGTTTCGAACTCCTGGGCTCAAGGGATCCTCCCTCCTTGGCCTCCCAAAGTGCTGGGATTATAGGCATGAACCACTGTGCCCAGCCCTCTGGAATTTTTTATTTAATATTTTCAGACTGTGGTTGACCATGGGTAACTAAAACTTCAGAAAGCAAAACTCTGTATTCCTCAGTGAATGATTCCAGTACTGATTTTGTCTGCGCTTGGTGGCGAATTAGAATTGAAGTGCTAAGCACGGTTTTGTCATTGAATTTCAGATATTTATCTCATCCTTGCTGTTTGCAAGAAGTGTCTGGAAGACTTCCGTCCCCCTCCCAGGAATCTTTGGTAGAGTTGGGCTCTCCTTTCCCTTTCCTGTGATCCCCACCTGTGCTGAGATCTTGTACTTGGTTTCTCATTCTGTGTTGTTTGTTCTCCGCCTAAGATCCTAATCCTGATTCCTGGTGTCTGATCCCCTGGACTTCTGATCCATTTCCTGACTCAGGTCCACTGTGACCCTTAGCTTTCAGAATCTGCTCTATTCTGTGCTTGCCTCATGAACCTTTTTATCTAACTTTTCTCGTCCTGGGGGTTCCCTGAGTCTATGCCCTGATTTCAGCCCACAGCCCAACACTCACAGTAGGAATATTTTACTATTAATATCAGATCCTTTATTACTGGCTGTGTGACCTGGCAAGGGACTTAGGCTCCCTGAGTCTCAATTGCTTTCACTGCAGAGTGGGGACAATAAGGCTCCTGCTCCATTCACCGTATAAGGCAATTAGGATCAGATAAGCTGTCATGTGAGAAGAAAGTATCTTGTGAACTACAAACCACTAAGCAAATAGAAGGTTTTTAAAATATGACTATTACCATCGTTATCAAGCTAGATGTACGAAAAATGTACTATTTGACAAAATACTAATCTTTGTTTGTTTCATCATGTCCCTACCAGACTGCACACAGACCAAAGTGAGCACCAATAGTGTAAATTGGGAGCTCCTCAAGGGCAGCATCTCAGATGGTGCTGGGTATTTGAGAAAATAGGAGAGACATTCATATTTATTTTTATCTCATCCCTTTAAATATGTATTTTATGTGGTTTCTGATTTTTGCACTATATTAGTGTGGTAATGTGTAGGATTTATAAAATGGCTGTGAATGCTGACAGTTTTTTACTGACAGGGGTGATGAATTTACAAGTTTGCAGTGGCCGGGCGTAGGGGCTCACGCCTGTAATCTCAGCCCTTTGGGAGGCCAAGGGGAGTGGATCTCTGGAAGTAAGGAGTTCGAGACCAGACTGGCCAAAACTTCATCTCTACTAAAAATACAAAAATTAGCTGGGTGTGGTGGCACATGCCTATAATCCTAGCTACTCAGGAGGCTGAGGCCGGAGTACTGCTTGAACCCAGGAGGCAGAGGTTGCAGTGAGCCGAGATTGCCCACTCCACGCCAGCCTAGGTGACAGAGCGAGACCCCCTCTCAACAACAACAACAACAACAACAACAAAAGTTCGCACTAATCTAATAACCTAATAAGGCTCTGATAAAGGAAACTTCGTACACTGCTGGTAGAAATATATGTATCAACCATCAAAAGACAAAATTGCAACAAATTTAGTTATAGATGTAATGGCTTTTACTTGCAATTCATGAATTGGGGCAGATCCCATTATACAAAATAGAATGAGAGCTTCTCCTGGGAAATAGCAGAGTAGTGAATTTTGTAAGGTGGGAGGAAGGAAAAAGAACATTTTTTTTTAAGCTGATTGGTTAACATCAGGTTGCTTCAGGTTACTTTTTTATAAAGATTAAAGCAGAGGTGGCTTTCAAGCTAAAAGTGGCTTGTTTGGGGATTTAGCTATTATTCTGTCTCTTTCTCCTGATTTCTTGGAAGGTCAGATAAACAATTTAGTTTTGGCTTGGTGGCATGGAACTTTAGCACGAGTGACTCCATTTTGGTGGGACCTAGAGCAGGAGCTCTGTCCAAACCAATGACCACCTATAAATTTGAACATGTCGAACAATATTTAGAGCTAATTACAAAGTAATTCTATCTCTAAGGAGTGTCAACTAAGAAGAGGCAAGAGACCAAGCTGCAACGCAGGAGTTTATTGGGGCATTAGGAACTGCAATTCAGGAGACACAGATTCAGCTCGAAGTCAAATTGTACTCCAAAAAAGAGGAAGGGGAGTAGGACTTTTTAAGAAAAATAGAAAGGAAGCTAAGGATTACACAAGTTATTTTAAAGAAATTATTATTGGTGGAGGCGGCTGGCCAGCACCAGTCCATAGTTCATTGGTTGTTGTTCAGGAGATGAAGCGCTGGTGAAATATAGCTGGTTTCCAGGACGGTGTGGTCATTGCAGTTTTGACCAATTCAAGGGTTCCAGGCAAGTTCCTATTGTGTTTTAGTTTTGGTTTGTTTGTTTTCCTTTTTGCAAGTTTGCGAGGAGTCCTTAGAATGGCTTCCAGGCGGAGCGGGCGCGGTGGTTCACGCCTGTAATCCCAGCACTTTGGAGGGCCAAGGCTGGCGAATCACCTTAAGCCGGGAGATCCAGACCATCCTGGCCAACACGGTGAAAGCCCGTCTTTACTAAAAATACAAAAAATTAGCCGGGCGTGGTAGCGCAAGCCTGAAATCCCAGCTACTCGGAAGGCTGAGGCAGGATAATAGGTTGAATCCGGGAGGCGGAGGTTGCAGTGAGCCGAGATAGCGCCATTGCACTCCAGCCTGGGCAACAAAAGCGAAACTCCGTCTCAAAAAATAAGTAAATAAATAAATAAAAATTAGAAAGAATGGCTTCCAGGCTCCATTTTACAGCTGTTAACCAGAGTGACACCGTTTTGTATATCACATTTCACAAGAGATAATCAGGTATGAGCATACAGATCTATGTTTAAGAATGTTCGTTGCAACTTTATTTAGAATAATATTTGAAAATGTTCTAAATGCTAAACAATAAATCAATGGATAAGTAAACTGTGCTTAGGCTTATTGTGCAGCTTATAGAACTAAAATAAGATTTGATATTAGTTTAACAATTGTTTTTAAATAAAAATAAAATAAATAGAAGCCGAACCGTGCCAGGCCTGGCAGAAGAATGACAAGTGGGAGGAGTGAGAGCCGGAAAGAGTGGTGGCAGGTGAAGTCGGAGACGACAGAGGAACTGGTTTCCTCCGCCCCGCAAGGCACACAGCCTGCCGACACCCCATCAATACATGTGGAAGGGGAAAGAGACAGAATGGAGGAATGAATACAACTTGATCCAGGTAGCGTATCGGGAGCGGCCGCTTTACCTGTGAACCTCTCTGCCTGACAAGCGGCCAATATACGGTATCAACCACCAAGATGGCGGCGCCCTTTAGGAATCCGCAAATAGGTCGCCGCCATGTGTCGCCAAGGAACGTACGAATTCGACCCTCGTACGGAATCAGATTCCAAGATGACGGCATCTATGAGGAAGTCACGCAGTAGGTGCAGCCATGTTGCCTGTACGTCCAGGCCGTACTAGCAGCCGCCGTACGGACTCTACTGACAAGGTGGCGACGCCCTCGGGAAAGCCACAATGTGAGCGCTGCCATGTTCCCGGCGAACGTGTGGATTCGGCCACCATACGGATACGATAATCAAGATGGCGGCGCCTGAGGGTTCTTCGGGGGCTCTAGGCGAGCGAACTACTGGTTTGCGGCGGAGACGACGCACGGGGCCTGCGCAGTAGGAGTACGCTGCCTGGGAGGCGTGACCAGAAGCGGAAGTAGTTGTGGGCGCCTTTGCAACCGCCTGGGACGCCGCCGAGTGGTCTGTGCAGGTTCGCGGGTTGCTGGCGGGGGTCGCGAGGGAGTGCGCCGGGAGCGGAGATATGGTGAGTACCGGGTTCAGGGAGGGGTTCGGCGGTGGAAGTTGGTGGGGTTGGCAACAGTGGGGTCTGTCGGCCGACTCAGGGGTCTGTGGTGAGCCGTAACCGGAGTCTGTGGACTGAACGGCGGGAGTCTGTGGGCAGAATGATGAACCATCTGGGAGTTCTATGGTGAGCCACGGTGGGGGAGTCCTTAATAGAAGTTTAGTGGGGACTCCGGGTGGCAGTTCCATGGGAAACCGTGATCGGGGATTGTGAGGAGTCACATTGGGTGGTCTGTAGTGAGCCGTGACGAGGAGTTCGTGTCCGGGGATCCGCGGACAGCCGCGACTGGGGGTGGGTGCGGGTGCCAGGTGGGTCTATGAGGTAAACAGGGAGGGGTGCGTAGAGAACCGCGATGGGAAGTCCGCAGTGAATTACGCGGGGTCTGTGAGGCGCCACGATGGAGGATCGCGATGCCCCATTAGCGAGTGTGGACGCAGGGAGCGGTTGTCGGTGGGTGCGTGATGGGAAGTATGGAGCAAAGTAATAGGATGTCAGGGGAAGGGACGGAGGTCAGTGGGGACTGTGATGGAGAGGTTTTTGGGGGGCCCCGATGTGAAATCTGCAGGTAGAGTGGGGATCCCTGCTGACCATGGTGGAGCTGTAATGGGATAAGCCGCCACGGTGGGGGCTGTTTAAGGATCCGTAATGGGGGTATCCCGCAGGAGGGAGATGGTTCAGACCCAGAGCCTCCAGATGCTGGGGAGGACAGCAAGTCGGAGAATGGAGAGAATGCGCCCATCTACTGCATCTGTCGCAAACCGGACATCAACTGCTTCATGATGTGAGCCCGGGAGAGGTGGGCGGGGCAGACACTAGCAGCGTGGGGTGAGGCCTATGGGCCGCGCCCCTCACATCTCCACCGCCTGCCCCATCCTCCGCAGCGGGTGTGACAACTGCAATGAGTGGTTCCATGGGGACTGCATCCGGATCACTGAGAAGATGGCCAAGGCCATCCGGGAGTGGTACTGCCGGGAGTGCAGAGGTGAGGGCCATGGATGGACAGGGAAGGCAGGTGGGGCTTCAAGGGAGGAGGAGGAGCCATAATGGGGTTAGTGATACACGTCTGTGGTGAGCTGGAATGGGGTCTCCATTGTGAGTGGTAATAGAAGATTCCACGGGAAGAGGCAGCTCTGCCCTGGACAGGGGTGCAGAGTAGGTGGGTGGGATAGTAAGGGAGAGAAGAGGAAGAAAGAGGTTTTGGGACCATTCAGGCCCTCTAGTGCTCACTCACTTTGGCCCTACTCTCTGCCCCACAGAGAAAGACCCCAAACTAGAGATTCGCTATCGGCACAAGAAGTCACGGGAACGGGATGGCAATGAGCGGGACGGCAGTGAGCCCCGGGATGAGGGTGGAGGGCGCAAGAGGCCTGTCCCCGATCCAGACCTGCAGCGCCGGGCAGGGTCAGGGACAGGGGTTGGGGCCATGCTTGCTCGGGGCTCTGCTTCGCCCCACAAATCCTCGCCGCAGCCCTTGGTGGCCACACCCAGCCAGGTGAGTGGCTGCATAAAGTGAGTAGATGTGTAAAGTGGTTCCGTTTCAGCCCTGCCTGGGTCCATAATTTCTGTTCTGGGCCCCCTCCTCCAGCATCACCAGCAGCAGCAGCAGATCAAACGGTCAGCCCGCATGTGTGGTGAGTGTGAGGCATGTCGGCGCACTGAGGACTGTGGTCACTGTGACTTCTGTCGGGACATGAAGAAGTTTGGGGGCCCCAACAAGATCCGGCAGAAGTGCCGGCTGCGCCAGTGCCAGCTGCGGGCCCGGGTGAGCATGGACAGAGCTGGGTAGGGTCAGGTGTGGGAGAGCTGGTGGGTCCATGCATGGTTAGTGTAGTCTAGGCATGGCTAAGCCAGGTGGGATTGGGCCTGACTGTATCTAGACAGGTGGGAAGGGACCTGTCATGTCCAGATGAATGGGGCATGAGCTGGTATGCTGGGCTGGCAGAACCCCCACCAACCCTGGGTGGACAGAGTGGGGTCAGGTGTTTCCAGGTGGTCATGCACGTCAGTACAGATAAGACAGGGGCGAGCATTCCTGGTAGTAAGGGGTAGTGGGGAGGTGTGTGTGGGGAGGTAAGGCCAGGCCAGGTGGGTGGGGCTAGGGCAAGGCCGCCCTCCATCCACCTGGGGCTGACCTGGGCCTTCCTCCTGCCGGCACAGGAATCGTACAAGTACTTCCCTTCCTCGGTGAGTCCAGCTCCCCAGGGTGGGGCGGGGCATGCGGGCAGGGCGGTCAGGGCCAGTCCTGAGATTCTGCCCCGCAGCTCTCACCAGTGACGCCCTCAGAGTCCCTGCCAAGGCCCCGCCGGCCACTGCCCACCCAACAGCAGCCACAGCCATCACAGAAGTTAGGGCGCATCCGTGAAGATGAGGGAGCAGTGGCATCATCAGCAGTCAAGGAGCCTCCTGAGGCTACAGCCACGCCTGAGCCACTCTCAGATGAGGACCTACCTCTGGATCCTGACCTGTATCAGGACTTCTGTGCAGGGGCCTTTGATGACCACGGCCTGGTGAGCAGATAGGAGCATCCCCTGGTGGAAGGGTGGAGGTTACAGAAGCAGAGAGTATCCGTAATGAGGAGACAGAGGGTATGGAAGGCTGATATGGGACATGAGTAGGTGGTGGGGTTGTCATGAGCGGGGCAGGTGGGTCAGTGCATGCCCTGCTTGCAGCCCTGGATGAGCGACACAGAAGAGTCCCCATTCCTGGACCCTGCGCTGCGGAAGAGGGCAGTGAAAGTGAAGCATGTGAAGCGTCGGGAGAAGAAGTCTGAGAAGAAGGTGATGGAGAGGGTAAAATGGATGTGGAAAGGCAGAGGGTGGGGTTGAGGGAGAGGCAGAGGTCAGAGGCTGAATGGGGCAAGAGCCAGAAAAGGCTAGAATGGAGCAGGAGTCTGGGGTTTGGGGCTGACTTTGAGTCCACCCTGACCTGACCTGTCTTGCTTAACAGAAGGAGGAGCGATACAAGCGGCATCGGCAGAAGCAGAAGCACAAGGATAAATGGAAACACCCAGAGAGGGCTGATGCCAAGGACCCTGCGTCGCTGCCCCAGTGCCTGGGGCCCGGCTGTGTGCGCCCCGCCCAGCCCAGCTCCAAGTATTGCTCAGATGACTGTGGCATGAAGCTGGCAGCCAAGTGAGTCATTCCTGAGGGGTTCAGGGGAGTCAGGAAGTACATGGTAGGGCCTGACAACTGCCTTCTGTATGTCTACCAGTCAATCAGCTGTCCACCATTCAGTCACCAAACAGCCACTACCCACTCACCCATCCACCTATCCGCCCCTGTGTCCATCCAGCCACCATTCCGCCAGTCACCTGTTTATTTCTCCTTTTGCCATTTAGTCATGCATCTATTTTCCCACCCTCACTGATCACCTCACTCATTCTGTTGCTTGCTACCTTCCCTGCAGCCGCATCTATGAGATCCTCCCCCAGCGCATCCAGCAGTGGCAGCAGAGCCCTTGCATTGCTGAAGAGCACGGCAAGAAGCTGCTGGAACGCATTCGCCGAGAGCAGCAGAGTGCCCGCACTCGCCTTCAGGAAATGGAACGCCGATTCCATGAGCTTGAGGCCATCATTCTGCGTGCCAAGCAGCAGGCTGTGCGCGAGGATGAGGAGGTGAGCAAGCAGGGGCGCAGCGGGGCAGGGCCGGTACTTTGTCCTTCCTAGCCTTATTGTTCCTTCCACCCCATGCAGAGCAACGAGGGTGACAGTGATGACACAGACCTGCAGATCTTCTGTGTTTCCTGTGGGCACCCCATCAACCCACGTGTTGCCTTGCGCCACATGGAGCGCTGCTATGCCAAGGTTGGGGGTCAGACTGAGGGGGCAGACCATGTGGGAACATCGGTGGGCCAGTGGGGGACAGATTTGTTGTCTGGGTGGTGTCTTGGGAGGGCATGCAGCGCACATCCACAGTTCCCTCCATTTGTGCTCATCCCTCCAGTATGAGAGCCAGACATCCTTTGGGTCCATGTACCCCACACGCATTGAAGGGTAAGTGAGGGTGCCACGCGAAGTGAGAGGTGGGGGGTTAAGGCGGAGGTCAGAAGTGGGATGTGTGTGGAACTGGGGCAGGATACGGGCAAGGACAGGTGGACCTCCCTTTACTACCCTCTCTCTATTCCAAACCCCCAGGGCCACACGACTCTTCTGTGATGTGTATAATCCTCAGAGCAAAACATACTGTAAGCGGCTCCAGGTGCTGTGCCCCGAGCACTCACGGGACCCCAAAGTAAGGTTTTCCCTCAGCTCCTCCCATTTTGCCCCTCCTCCCTGCCTCACTGTCCCACATTCATCCCTGCCTCCCTCACCTCACCTTTCCTTCACTTTTTCCTCTCCTTCCCTGCTGCTTCACCCTCCATTCCTCCCTTTTCCATGCCTCCTCACCGTTCCCTGAACCCTCCATTCTTTCCCTTCTCCGTCCTTGATCCCCCATTCTTATTCTCCCTTATCACCATTATTCATCCCTCCAACCCGGCCTCCCTGCAGGTGCCAGCTGACGAGGTATGCGGGTGCCCCCTTGTACGTGATGTCTTTGAGCTCACGGGTGACTTCTGCCGCCTGCCCAAACGCCAGTGCAATCGCCATTACTGCTGGGAGAAGCTGCGGCGTGCGGAAGTGGACTTGGAGCGCGTGCGTGTGGTAGGTTTCGCTGTGGGTTCATAGTGCATGTGGTAGGTTTCCATGCCGGATGTGACCGAGGGCAGGCGGGGCTTCAGTTGTTCCTGCTTAGGACTCCTGCCGCTCTCTTGGCAGTGGTACAAGCTGGACGAGCTGTTTGAGCAGGAGCGCAATGTGCGCACAGCCATGACAAACCGCGCGGGATTGCTGGCCTTGATGCTGCACCAGACAATCCAGCACGATCCCCTCACTACCGACCTGCGCTCCAGTGCCGACCGCTGAGCCTTCTGGCCCGGACCCCTCACACCCTGCATTCCAGATGGGGGAGCTGCCCGGTGCCCATGTGTCCGTTCCTCCACTCATCTGTTTCTCTGGTTCTCCCTGTGCCCATCCACCGGTTGACCGCCCGTCTGCCTTTATCAGAGGGTCTGTCCCCGTCGACATGTTCAGTGCCTGGTGGGGCTCCGGAGTCCACTCATCCTTGCCTCCTCTCCCTGGGTTTTGTTAATAAAATTTTGAAGAAACCAAGGAAGCTGTGTCCACATTGCTGCGGTTGCAACTGTTCCAGACTCCTGGATAAGATGGGGGGCGCCTGCACCCCGGGAGGGCCCAGGGACCCACATTCCCAGCCTCCCACAGGCAGAGGGTCTACGCAGCACGTATTCAGTGTGGTGACACCGCCCACGCGTGCTCCTGTCTCCCACCCAGAGCTGTCCTCCACTGTGGACGCCAGGCCCCGCCTTTTCCCCACAAGCCCCACGTTGGGGATTCGCCTCCTGCAGGGGCGCGCCCTCCCGCGTGCCTCAGTTTACCTGCGGTGCGTCACCGCCCCTTTCCCCGTCCCGCGCGCTCCAGCACCTGTTCGGCGGGGAGGAGGAAGCGGGACACGACCGCCCTGGGGTTGATGTTCGGAGGGACCGGCGAGCACAGGATAGACCCCAGCGAGAGATGGGAGAAGAGAGCGCCGGCTGGGTCAGCGAGTGCGCAGGCGCGAAGCAGCTTCCTCGCCGCTGTGGGTATCCGCCTCGGAGACCGCGGGAGGGAAGGGAGGGCGCAGGCGCAAGCCCTCCCCGACGGCTTCCCTTCAGTTTGAGACTGGAGAGCGCATGCGCAAGCTAGATGGTCAGCGAGCAGAGCCCCGAGTGCAGGTCCCTCCTTCGATGGGGCACGAGCTGTCGTTGAACGTCAGCACGCAGATGCAACTGGTTTTCGGCAGGGGAGCGCGCGCCCCAGTGCAGAGCGCCAGCCCGCAGGCGCGGGAGCCTCCCTATTAAGGGCACGCGACGTCGAGGCAATAGCGCGCAGGTGCTTAGCCAGAGGCGGAGCCCGAGAGGAAGGCAGCGGACTTCCGGTTCCGGGAGCAACGAACAGCCGCGGAGGCGACAGCTACCGCTTCGGAGGAGGCGGCCGCGGAGGAGGAAGAAGGGGAGGAGGGCGAGGCGAGAGGCGCAGGAGGGACCCTCGCCATGGGTCCACGGGCCTAGAGTGGCGGAAGATACCGGCCTGGTGCCAAACTGGTGAGACAGCCTTGGGGCTGGACGTGGAGAGTGCTCAGGCGGAGGATAGGAAGGAATTGTGGCTGAGAACGCTGACGGGGAGGAATCAAGGGCCCTCAGGCCGATGAGGGGGAGGAATGGCGGCGTCGGAATACTGACGAGGAGAAACGGGGGAATTTAGGCTGAGGACAGGAAGGAATGGAGCTCAGAATTCTGACAGGTAGGAGTGTCGGGATCCTGGGACGAGGACGGAGAGGAATGGTGGAGATCAGAACGCTAAAGGGAGACATCAGGGCATCTGAAGTTGAGAGAGAAATGGGGGTTCAGAACTCCGAGCGGGAGAAATGAGGGGCCCCCAGGCTGATGACAGGAGAAATGGAGGCGTTGGAATGCTGAAAGGGAGGAATGGGAGGCCCCATATAGAGGATGAGGAGCAGTAGGGGATCAGAACGCTGACAGTTAGGGATGGCATGATCCCAGGACAAGAACAGAGAATGGGGGAGGGTTCGGAATGCTGAGGGGAGAAATTAGGGTCTCTCAGGATAAGGGAGGAATGGAGAATGAGAACAGTGAGAGGGAGAAGTGGGGAATTTTTTGGATGTAGAGGAGAGAAACAGGAAGGTTTGGGGGCTGAGACTGGGGAGAAATTGTGGGCCAGAACATTGAAGGAGAAGAAAAATAAGGGGGGAGCTCTTGGGCTGAGGAAGGGGAGGCATGGGAGGCTTCCAGTGTGTGAGAAATGGAAAAGATGAGGGGCTGTTCGGGTCATGGGTTGGAGCAGTTGTGTCTCGCAGAGGAAGTCGAGGTTGTAACACTGAGGTAGCAAGATAAGAGGACATCAGGCAGAGACGGAATGGAATGGTTAAAACACTGAAGGAAGGAAATTAGGAACTCCTGGGTCGGGGAAGGGGGGAATGAGAGACTACTGAAGCCAAGTAGTGAGGGCAAGAGAAATGGGGCCCTTTGGGGCTGAGGATGGGAAGTATGGGGGTCTTGTGGTGATAAAATAGAGGGATAGAGGCCCTTAGGTCAGTGACAGGGAGGAATGAGGGGGGAAGATGAAAAGTTTCTGGATTGGCAGTGAGGAGAAATGATGGGCTGTCAGTCTGAGGATAGAGAGGAGTAGGGGATTAGGACACTAAGAATAATAAACAGGGATCCTTGGGTTGAGGAATGAGGATCTCCTAGGCCCAGAATAGGAAAGAATGGGGTGAGAATATGAGGGGTTTCTTCTCCATATATGGGCTGGTTGCCTGCGGCAGGTCCTAGGTCTTGGGCAAGCACTAATGGATACCAGTGATTTGTGTGGCCTGGGGCACATTTTGTCCCTTCCTAGAGCCTCAGTTTCCCTCATCCCCTCAACCCCCTTTCAGGCTACTGCTGCTTTCTGTGGTCTCCATGGCTGAGGACTGGCTGGACTGCCCGGCCCTGGGCCCTGGCTGGAAGCGCCGTGAAGTCTTTCGCAAGTCAGGGGCCACCTGTGGACGCTCAGACACCTATTACCAGAGGTACTGGGTGGGTTGTGGGCAGAGTGGGGGTGGGGTAGAGCCTCTTAGGGTAAAATCAAATAGTGCGGTTAAATTTATGGATGGAGTTTAAATTATGCACAGTTAATCGTTATTAGCGGATTTTATGTTTGCAATTTCACCTACTTAATACAGTATTTGTAACTTAAAAGTCACTACTCACAGTGCATTTGTGATTATTGAAGGACATGCACAGAGCAGTGAAAAACTGTCACTCAATGCATGTGTTTCTAGCTGAGACTGAAGGAGCCCTTTTTATTTCAGCTTTAATACTGTAAACAAGTGTCCTTTTCGTGGTCTGTTTAGTGTCACATTTTTCTAATTTTTGTATGTTTTGTTGGTGATTTTGCTTTTTAAAATAGTCCTCAAGTGTAGTGCTGAGGTGCTGTTTAGTGTTCTGAGTGTGAGAAGGCCATGTTGTGCCTTACGGAGAAAATACAAGGCAGATAAACCTTGTTGGTTATCTGAGTTACAATGCTGTTGGCTGTAAGTTCAATGTTATGCATCAGAATTATGGTACAACCAGAAAAAGAAGGAAATTTGCCAATATGTGCACAAGGCTGCTTTAGAAACTACAGAAAGCATTTATAGTCTTGAAGCTATGGAAGAGATGAGAAAGCAGCTACGTTGGTGGATTCATGAAATGACGATCAATAAAGCATAGTGGACAGCATTGTTGAGGAAAGCCAAAGTCACGTTACTCTGGGTTAGGAAAATATTAAGGTTGTATCAGCTAGTGCTGGCTGACTTGCACATTTCAAAAGGCAGCATGGCATGAAAAATGTTAAACTTGCATGCAATGCAGGTTCTCCCGATCAGGAGTCTTCCGAAGAATTTTAAAAATACCTTTTAAGTGTTATATAGGAAAGGGGTTGTGTAGAAGAGTGGTTTTCAATGCCAATGGGATTGGCTTGTTAAACAAGAATATTGGCAAACAAACCTACAGAACACATATGGCCTCCAAAGCCCCTGGTTTGAGTCATTCAAAGACCATGCAAATAATCATTTGTAAAAAATATATATTAAGTAATGTGTATTTAAACAGAAACACGCACAAAACAGAAGTTCAGATGCTCTCAGGAACCTAACCCTGTATTTCCTCTAGGAGCAATGGTTTTGTATTCAATGTTCATGGCAACTTTGTAGAACATACCTACCATAACTAATGAGAATCAGCATAGATGTTTATAAGCATTTACATGTGTTTAGGCTACATTAATTATTATGTTTCTCTATTCGTTCTGATTTTTTAAATCTAAGTTGCAGTTTTCCAGGTAAATATCAAATTACAAATTACTTTTTGTTTGCATTTATTCACATATTTATGTACTCGTATAAAACTTTCAAAACTTAAAAGTGCAGTTGTCAGGAACTACGAAGGATCTGAGATTTCATTCTTAGGACAAGATAATAGTGAATTTGTCAGAATTTTGTAGATGTTGGTAGGAGAGGTAAGACTCCTGGGTTACAGGTCAAAGACAGTTTATTACAACAGTTGCAGGATCCAGAATAAGTCTCCCCCTTATCTGCAATTTCATTTTCCACAGCTTTAGTTACCTACAGTCAACCACCATCCAAAAATATTAAATGGAAAATTTTAGAAATAATTCATTAGTTTTGAATTGTGTGCCGTTTTGAGTGGCGTGATGAAATCTCACACCATCCTGCTCAGTCCTGCTCAGGAGGTGAATCATCTCTTTGTCCATATCCATATCCATATCCATATCCATGTTCTATACACAACCTGCCTGTTAGTCGCTTAGTAACCATCTCAGTTATCAGGTAGAAAAAAACACAGTACATATTACATTAGGGTTTGGTACTATCCACGGTTTCAGGCATCCACTGGGGAACTTGGGATGTATCCCCTGACGAGAGGGGGAATTACTGTATTACTATTTTTGTGCCAGTTTCCTGAATCCCAATTTCTACAGCATGACATGAAGAGGGTTGTATTATTATAGGAAAAGAACCCTGAGCTTAGAGAATCAAGTTTTTTTAATAACGTTAGGACACTAAGTATGCTTGCCCTTTACTATGGAAGGAGACCCTATCTCTTATCTTCCAAGGTTGTTTGCTTTACAAACATCCTTGGAAAGATAGTTTATCAAAAAGAATAATCGATGTCTCTCTTGCAGGGCTTACGGAAATGCAAGAAGCCGGGGGTCCCAAAATCAATTATTTATACTTTAATTTGTGTGTAGTTGTATTTGTTTGTGTGTTTTTAAAACATATTTGTGGTGTTTTCTTTGCTTGATTATATACTGGGTACATAATGCTAACTTATTTATTTATTTATTTATATTTTGAGACAGAGTCTCGCTCTGTCGCCCAGGCTGGAGTGCAGTGGTGCAATCTCGGCTCACTGCAAACTCCGCCTCCCGGGTTCAAGCCATTCTCCTGCCTCAGCCTCCCGAATAGCTGGGACTACAGGCACTCGCCGCCATGCGTGGCTAATTTTTTTTTGGACTTCTAGTAGAGATGGGGTTTTACCATGTTAGCCAGGATGGTCTTGATCTCCTGACCTCGTGATCCGCCCGCCTTGGCCTCCCAAGGTGCTGGGATTACAAGTGTGAGCCATCGCACCTGGCCAGTGCTAACGTATTTATATATTATTTAATATATTTGTGTTTCTATTTGTGTCTATTTTTACTTACGTGAAATAGTTCCAGTATTACTAGTATTATATGTTATAAATATATTTGTTTGTTTACATTTGTATTATTTCTGATGTTTGTATTTGTGTTGGTATTTATATTAATTTTTTATGTTTTCAAGGTTAGTTGAGGTGGGGCTGGGCAGGGCTCACAGGCCAATTCCAGGCTGCCTCCTGTATCCTGCCAGCCCTGTCGGAAGGTTGTGTGGGTGAAATGACATTGGCTCCACCTGGGTGCTAACCCATCATGGCCCATCCTTAGCCCCACAGGAGACAGGATCCGAAGCAAAGTTGAGCTGACTCGATACCTGGGCCCTGCGTGTGATCTCACCCTCTTCGACTTCAAACAAGGCATCTTGTGCTATCCAGCCCCCAAGGTACTTCACAATGTGAGATGCCTAGGTAGGGGTGGCTGTGCCACTCAGCACCCACCCACTGACCCATATGCCTCCTTCCCTTACTTTCCAGGCCCATCCTGTGGCTGTTGCCAGCAAGAAGCGAAAGAAGCCTTCAAGGCCAGCCAAGACTCGGAAACGTCAGGTTGGACCCCAGAGTGGTGAGGTCAGGAAGGAGGCCCCAAGGGATGAGACCAAGGCTGACACTGACACAGCCCCAGCTTCATTCCCTGCTCCTGGGTGAGTGTTGGTTTGAGGTGAGCCAGATGGGTGAGGGTTGTGATTGGGGGTGCTCTTGGAGCCCCTCACCTGCCTTTCCCATCCCAGATGCTGTGAGAACTGTGGAATCAGCTTCTCAGGGGATGGCACCCAAAGGCAGCGGCTCAAAACATTGTGCAAAGACTGTCGAGGTGAGTGACCCCCAGAGGATGGGGCATCGGGAGATAGGAGCTGGAGCAGGTTCAGTGTCATGCTAGGCTGGGAGTTGAATGTAGATATCAGGACAGAGGCTACTGGCATGGTTGGAGGTTGGATACTGGAGATAGCAGGCATGGGTAGAAGTTGAATAGTGGAAGTCAGGGCACAGGCAGTGAGTGAATCAGTCAGATGTCTGTTGCTTTCTTTCCACTTTTCTTCTTCCCTCTTCCTCCCCACAGCACAGAGAATTGCCTTCAACCGAGAACAGAGAATGTTTAAGGTAAGCACAACCTGCTTTCTCTTCACACCTCTGCAGTGGGAGCAGGATGTGATTGAGCTGGTAGAGTCCTAAGGGATGATGATAGGTCCACAGGATGAAGTCATTTTATAGGGTGCTGTCCATAGGTCAGCAAACACAGTAATGGGAATCAATGGGTTAATTAATTCCCGTTACCATTAGTGCGTCAGTAGACACAGTGATGAAGTTAGCAAGGGACCAGTAGACATACTAATGGCCTCAGTGATGAGGCTAATGGGCGACTAGAAGTCCCGGTGATGGGAGCTGATGTAGGGTCAGTAGACATGGGAGGACCAGTGCTTCTGGAGCAGGCCCGTGATCTCGTCCCTACCATTCCTGGCAGCGTGTGGGCTGTGGGGAGTGTGCAGCCTGCCAGGTAACAGAAGACTGTGGGGCCTGCTCCACGTGCCTCCTGCAGCTGCCCCATGATGTGGCATCGGGGCTGTTCTGCAAGTGTGAACGGAGACGCTGCCTCCGGATTGTGGAAAGGGTGAGTCGGGCAAGTGGAAAGAGCCCAAGGCTCACCTCGGCCCCTGGCCCTCGTGGGCTTGGCCCCATGCTTCATGCCTCTGCTCCCACATCCCCTCCAACAGAGCCGAGGGTGTGGAGTATGCCGGGGCTGTCAGACCCAAGAGGACTGTGGCCGTTGTCCCATCTGCCTTCGCCCTCCCCGCCCTGGTCTCAGGCGCCAGTGGAAATGTGTCCAGCGACGTTGCCTACGGGTGAGTCGGGCTGGAGGGAGCAGAGCTCACTCTGCTGTTAAAATCGTCGCTGCCTCTGCTTCCTTTCAACCTGGCCTTGCCTACCTTATGTCTTTCTTTTCTGCCTAACCCCACGCTCACCTTTCTGGCCCCGCCTGCCTGCCCCTGTCTGCCAGCACCTTGCTCACCGCCTGCGTCGCCGTCATCAGAGATGTCAGCGACGCACTCCCCTGGCTGTGGCTCCCCCAACTGTGAGTGCCTCATGCCACCCTCTGTCTGCCTGTCCCATGCATGCTTTCTGCACTTAGGGAGTGGGGAGTTCCTGTGTCTGCCTGGTGCCACCAAGCTGAAACCACCCTTTCTGATCTTTCCCAGGGTAAACATGCCCGCCGCAAGGGAGGCTGTGACTCCAAGATGGCTGCCAGGAGGCGCCCCGGAGCCCAGCCACTGCCTCCACCTCCCCCATCACAGTCCCCAGAGCCCACAGAGCCGGTGAGGCCCCAGTGGGTGGAGGGAAGGCACAACCCTGACCTTACCCAGTACCTGCCCTGACCCCACCCCATTTGCCTCTACAGCACCCCAGAGCCCTGGCCCCCTCGCCACCTGCCGAATTCATCTATTACTGTGTAGACGAGGACGAGCTAGTGAGTGGCCCTACCCTACCTGGATAAGCCTAGACTCTCAGGACGCTTGGTTAACTTCAAAGAAGCAGATGCTGGAATGAGCCTATTGGGGAACAGCAAGGCACAATAATGGGTCCTAGGATGGGATGAGTAGATAATGGAGGACTAATACGGGGTCAGCAGGTGCAATGACAGTGCCTCATGTTACATGTATCAACACTCTGGTGGCTGATGCAGGACTAATCGACACAGTGATGGGATTGACAGAGGAGCAGCTAGCACAATGACTGGGGTTCACACAGGATGAGCAGACAGAGTAGGCACAGTGATGGGAGCTAATAGAGAGTTATCAAAATGTTGCTGGAAATGGGGGTTAGAGACATTTTCTTGGTAGCCAGTGGTGGCATAGGAAATACAGCACTGGATATTGTAGTGGAGCAGCCACAGTCCTAATGGTATCGAGGGCCAGCTGGCACAGCGATAGTGGCCAATGTTGAACTAGCAAATGCTGAGGAGTGACTAGCTGGGAGTCAGGAGGCTGAGACTAGTATGCAGGTAGCTCCTTCTTATGGGGCTAGAGGAGCACCAGGACCAGCACTGGAATAGGCGTTGAGGATGGCCTCTCCTAGTCCTAGTTGACAGCACCACCCATTCCCCCCACCCCAGCAGCCCTACACGAACCGCCGGCAGAACCGCAAGTGCGGGGCCTGTGCAGCCTGCCTACGGCGGATGGACTGTGGCCGCTGCGACTTCTGCTGCGACAAGCCCAAATTCGGGGGCAGCAACCAGAAGCGCCAGAAGTGTCGTTGGCGCCAATGCCTGCAGTTTGCCATGGTGGGTGGGGCAGGAAGGGTCAGGTGGCCGGGATAGGTTGGGCCAGGCGCCCCAGTGCCTGGGAGTGGTGGGCAGGCTTGGTAGGTGGGTGGGTGGCGCAGTAGCTTTGGTTGAGGATTAACAGACATTGTGCTTGGCTTAATGAGTCTAGGTGGCATTGGTGTTGCTAATAGGAGACTAGCAGGCTCAATGACGAAGGGCTCATACGTAAGCAGAATCCATGCTGGGACCGATGGGAGATTAGCAGGCATGTGGAGCCGGGCAGGGTGGATGTGACT
Source organism: Mandrillus leucophaeus (assembly GCF_000951045.1). NCBI lineage: Eukaryota > Metazoa > Chordata > Mammalia > Primates > Cercopithecidae > Mandrillus > Mandrillus leucophaeus. The sequence goes on along the minus strand of NW_012109474.1, from coordinate 3,382,613 downwards.
GGTCAGGACACCAGGTAGCCATAGCGCCCTATCTTTCCTCATAGAAGCGGCTGCTGCCCAGTGTCTGGTCAGAGTCTGAGGATGGGGCAGGATCGCCCCCACCTTACCATCGTCGAAAGAGGCCCAGCTCTGCCCGACGGCACCATCTTGGGCCTACCTTGAAGCCCACCTTGGCTACACGCACAGCCCAACCAGACCATACCCAGGCTCCAACGAAGCAGGAAGCAGGTGGTGGCTTTGTGCTGCCTCCGCCTGGCACTGACCTTGTGTTTTTACGGGAGGGCGCAAGCAGTCCTGTGCAGGTGCCAGGCCCTGTTGCAGCTTCCACAGAAGCCCTGTTGCAGGTGAGGGCCCCACCCTGTCCTTCCCTTCCCAGCCCCACCCAGCCTCATGCCAGGGAGCTGAGACCAAGTCTGCTGCAATCCTCCCTCACGCAGGAGGCCCAGTGCTCTGGCCTGAGTTGGGTTGTGGCCTTACCCCAGGTGAAGCAAGAGAAGGCGGATACCCAGGACGAGTGGACACCAGGCACAGCTGTCCTGACTTCTCCCGTATTGGTGCCTGGCTGCCCTAGCAAGGTGGGGGCAGTGATGGATGTTCTGTTGATGCCGTAGCAGGCTGGTCTGTAAGCAGAGTGATGATGAGCCATGATGGTTCTCTTAAGCAGAGCAATAGATGTGCTGATTGCAACCTTTCTGCAGAATTACCCCGCCTGTCTAACAGACACCCTACCTCCCGCAGGCAATTAGCTTTGCCCGCTTTGCTGTCCAGCTAACAGAAAAACGGAGGTCAGTGAGGAATGGGAATGGGAAAGGTTTATAGGCAGAGATGGCCTTTCTGTGTTGAAATGTGATGGAAGGTAGGATTTGTGAGCACAGTGAGGGGTTGGCTGATAGAGACTTTCCTCGGGCTAACTCTGCCCTTCTAATGGCTGCCTGTTTCCTACTTCTCCCAGGCAGTAGACCCAGGCCTGCCATCTGTGAAGCAAGAGCCACCTGACCCTGAGGAGGACAAGGAGGAGAACAAGGATGACTCTGCCTCCAAATTGGCCCCAGAAGAAGAGGCAGGAGGGGCTGGCACACCCGTGGTCAGTGCTGGGGATGCCCCACCCTGCCCTGACCCTGCCATAGCCCCAACAACCACATTGACCTATGGTGTTAATTCTTCTCTAGATCACGGAGATTTTCAGCCTGGGTGGAACCCGCTTCCGAGATACAGCGGTCTGGTTGCCAAGGTGTGCCCCACACAGTGAGGGATGGGGAAGGAGGGGGTGTTGGCCAGATGTGGGCCCTGAGTTTTGAAAGTATAGCCAGCAGTTTGGCATGGTGTGGTGGGAGGTAAAGGCCCATACCCACTATGCTGATCACAATTAATGAGGGGCATGTGTGTAGGACCATAGAGATTTCTCCGGAGATCCAGCCCAATAGCATTCCAGGTTAGGACTCTCCTTTGGGGGTAGGGGGAAGACTTGACACTCTATCATGAAATTTGAAAGAAAAAGATAGGGAGTCTGGTCCCTATTTTCCTAAGAAATATCTATAGGGGTCAGCTTTAATATATAAATTCTTGTTCAGAGAATAATCATTTGGAGTCTTGAAGGCCTTTGGAGTCTCCAGGAGACCTCTGGGTGGGCTGTTGCCTGACATTGAGCAATGTATATCAGAGAAATGGTGCTGGGCTTGCCTGGGCAGTGGGATGGGCAGGAGATCTGGGTTCCGAGCTGGCTTTGTGAGCCGAGTTCACACGTAGTTGCGTGATCTCTGGTTGCCCTGTACTTCCTGGAGCTGCCTCTGTGGAGGGGCTTGGGCTGGATCTCTTGAGCCTTTCCTGAGCCTATTGAGGTTATTAACTTCAGATGCCATGCAGAACTGTCCCTATAGTCCTGGCATAGGACGAAGGGTAGATGCCTGTAAGGACTAGAATGGTTGGGAGGGCAGGGGAATGCTGACTCCTATAGAATGTTGACAGACCCTGCATAGAGCCCCAGACACTGGCAATGTAAACTATTGGCCAAGCACGTGGATTCCTTTGCTCCTACAAACTAGCCCACCAGGCTGGAAACCCTTTCATCTATGCTTGGCCAACTACAGAAGTCCTGATTGAGTTCCTGCTGGGTGCACAGCATTGAGGACAATGAGCCCTGCAAAGCTTATATCCTGTGTCAGGAGACACAGGATACCTACCTTCAGGGAGCTTATTATCTGACTGTGGACAAGCTGTCTATAATGGTAGTTTTTAGAAGATACAAAAAAAGATAAAGGTATAATTAAGGGGAAGTGGATGGAGGACACAGAATACTAGGAAATGGTTTTGTAATGCTCCATTTCGCATATAGCAAACCTCATTCAACATACAGACCTGCTCCCTCTTCCCTAGGTCCAAAGACCTTAAAAAACCTGGAGCTAGAAAGCAGTAGACTGGAGGCTTCTACAGACTGTAGGATTCAAGGTGATATTTGCAGACTGGCTTTATGAGAGACAACACTGATCTACTAGGGGCTGGACCCTAGATTGGTTGCCAGGGCTTGTGTGTGAATCAACCCTAGGAGGAAAAACCTACCACGAAACCAGAGGAGCAGGCCTAACAGTACTTTGAGCTTCTAGAAGAAGTAAGCGGGAAAGGAAGAGAAAGAGTAGAAAGTTGGTGCATCTTCTCCTCCCCAAGAGCCTGAGTATAAGAAGTTGGATTTTAAGGGTGGGGGAGCTGGGATGGGGAGAGGTAATATAATTAAAACCACCACAAAACAACCTAAACAAGCCATGTTCATGAATAATTGTAAGTGGCTTCTGGATGAGACCTGGCAGTGTCTCTACATACTTCCTCAGGGAGACAGCAATTGAAAATGTAATTGAATAAATAAGGAAAGGAACTGCTATTTGGTGTGTTCCTCTGTGGACCCAGTTTATTTAATCCTTAAAATAATCTTTTTGGGAAGACATTGATTTTGCCCATTTTTGTGAATGGGAAAACTGAGACTCATTAATTTGTCCAATGTCGAACAGCTGGTGTTAGTAGAGCCTAGAGTGAAACCCAGCTTTTAAAGCCCTTGTTCTTTAAGCCACTAAACTGTAACCTGTAATCCTGTATGCACTAACAGGAGTTTTCGGTGACCTTCAAAACACAGATTACTATAAGTACTATAATAAATCCCTTACATTCCTGTCTCTAGCATGGTTTAGAAAGTGCCAAGACTCGATGTAGATGGGGTCACCTTGTCAGAACATCTGTTCATACAGAAACTGGGTTTCCTGCAGACCCCAGGTGCTGCATAGGATTCCTCAAACCCTACAGGATATATCTCCCCACTGGCTGCTGTCCATTTTGCTTGTTACCCTGACTCCCCCTCTTCAGCTAGAGCAGTCTTTGTAACTAAAGCTGCCAGCCTGGCTCATCTTTCCTGACAACGTGCATCTCCTGCCCTCTGATGACCTTTGTGCTTGGCTCCTGCCCTCAGCCCAAATGTCTTCTAGGAGGCTGAATTCCTGCTTCGAGTCCTGCCCAAGGGCCAGTCTTGGCTCAGCCCTACCTCACTCTTTCCAATTCTTCATTCATAAAGTGCCAAAAAGATTAGACCTGTAATTTGTTAGCCAGCTTTACAGGGCCAGGACTGAGTGAGTGCCTCCTTAAACTTTGTATCCTACGTGCCTCCCTTGCCTTACCCTAGTCCCAGCCCTGCAGCTTTAAGTAATTCAGACATGGATGAGCCATTTCCCAGTTCTATCATACAGTCCAGCCTCTGCCACCTTCGCCACCCCTTCCTTTATTCCACCCTAACTAGTTCAGCCCTAGTCAAGACTGGATAGACTGATACTGCTTTGTTTCCCCCAGGAACCAACCACCCAACCCCAGTATTCTGGTAATTTTGACAATGAACTATATGAAATTTATTTGATTGACATTTAGACTCATGAGTTAAGCTTCTGCCTACCATGTATGTTAGGGTACAATCAGAAGAGCAGAACCACTAAGATAAAGATTATGTATATATGTACTTTAAGGGATTTATTATAGAGATCTGACTGCATGCCATTGTGGGAGCTGGTTAAACAGTCTCTGTAAGGCTGTTATCTTTGCATCTAATGCTGGAGCTTGAAGTCTGCAGGGCAGGCACTCGGGAAGGGAAGATGGATGTAAAGTGTGGGAGACCGAGGACACAGTGGAGCCCACGAGCACGAGCTGGAACCCACGAGGATGGCCTGGAACCCATGTCAGTCTCTCACCACCTCCAGCTTCGATGATGTGGGTGTCCTGCAGAAGAAGCTGGTGCCCTTCCTCACAGAGTTAAATATGCATCTGGCCCAGGAATTAGAGAAGCTGAAGAGATGATCCTGGGGAAGGTGGAGCAGCTGCAGGCCTGGCTGCTGCCCACACCAACGAGGTGATCCAGCAGATACATGACAATGTGTGAACTGCAACAGCGCCTGGTGCCCCAGCACCAGCCTTCCAAGTGTAAAAACAGTATGCTGCTGCTTCACTTCTGCCCTCCAGTTATCAAGCAAAATGTCTCTTGTGGCCCATCTTACTGGAAGAGAGTTCTGGGAAACAGCCTCACCAAGGTGACACATTACAAAGCCGCCCTACCATGAATCTGCTCCCAAGGGTCTCACTACTCACCTGAGGATAACTCAATATAACTATGTTGCTGAAAATGCAAAGCTGAAGACCATGAATTTCATGGTGATTCCAGCAAGTGCAGAGATTCTATGAAGCCCACCCAGAAAAAACTTGCTGGTCCTGGCTATTTTTGTGTCATTCAAGTATTGAGAACCAGGCCTGTGGTAGGCACTGTACTTAATACTAGGATACAGAAATGCAAAAGATACGGCCCATGCAATTTTATTAAATGCATCAATATGTATTACAAATGGTGAATGGATTTCCAACTTTATCATGGAATTTAATGCTGAATATATAGAATTCAGAAAATTATTGGGAGGACAGCCCTTTTGTGAACCTTGTTTGGGGCACAGTAGGAATTGGAAATAATTTAGTTTCTATCTCTAAGCTGTTCTATTTTAAAATTATTTTTAAATTTTTATTGTCCCACTTACATGCTCAGTGTTTCTTTTGGGAGTGGTTTGGTGGGAACAGTGTTGACTGCCTCTGAGAAACTGGGATAGTGGGTGGGAAGATCAAGGTCACTTCTTTCCAAGGACCCTGAGAGATTCACTTCCCTAGGCCGCGGGGGTGGGGGAGTTCACTGAAGGCTGAGGCTCTCGGTGCTCAGCACTGGCCGGACACCGTCAACCTACTGGTGGGTCCGCCAGGGGGCGCCGAGGCGAGAAAGCCCGTAGTTCCCGGCCGGGGAACCACTGGGACCCTGGAGGCACCGCCCGTCACCCATCACCAGTGGCCTGGCCGCCCTGGGGCGTGGCATCTGCCCGGCGCAAACCCCAGTACCTGGGCTAGGGCCAGAGGGAAGCTGAGTGCCCCTCTTCAAACAGTGGTAAAACAGGCAAAACCGACCCAGAGTTAAATTTCGGAGCTCGCCCAGGGTGAGGGCGGGGCTCGACGACCTAGGACGTTCGAGTGCAGCCGGGTGTCGCCAAGGGTCGGTTTACCCCATCGCCTCAGAAATTGTGACCAGGCCCTTTGGGCTGCACAACCTTGGGAATCCCCAGCGGGCGGCCCCGAATCGCCGCCGATTTTCCCAAGCCCTGCTCCGGGCCCAAGGCGTTTTCGTTGCCGCCTTCCCGGAGGTGTGGTGGGGGAGGTTCCGCCCAGACCGATGGGCGGTCCCGGGGCCCGTTGAACTCGAAGATCAAAGAACCGCCCCTCTGGACACTCCAGGAAACCGAGACGACCACCTAATTTGTTTCTTTTCTGTTTCAGGCCACGTAAACTCTTAGTAAATGCAAATGAGTGTTTTACTGAACTGCAATGGAAAAGAACACAAAATGACAGAATTATTAAAAGATGATTAAAAGAGAAGAAAGACATTTCGTGGCTGAAAAGCTGAACCAGCAATTCAGGAAATGGAATTCATATTTAGAAACGTACCATATACAAAAGCCGAAGTGGGTGGTTTGCATATGATTAAGGAATGCTAATTTGCAGTAAATTGTGTCCTTAAGGAGGGAATACACATTAGTTGTACTTATTATACGTCAGTTTGACATAGGTACTGATTTGTTGCATGTGCTCAAGTGTTCTATGCTCACCCCCACTTTGGGAGTACCAGAGTGTCATTCTTAATTGGCTTTTAGGTATCACCACCTTACTCTTGACTGGAAATGCAACTGTGGTTACTACCTGTGCTGCAGGTCCGTCCTGGTTCCCTGATTTGTGTTTCCTGTTCTGCCTGGATCCTGATTCTCAGAAACCAGTTACTGGACTTCTGATCCACATCCTGATCCTTCCACTGTGACCCTCAGACTCTTAATTATGCCCCACCAGGTCGTGCCACTGTCCCACTAGTCTATCTGATCTGTCCCCATCCTAGGATATCCTGAGTCTAAGCGCTGGTTTCTGCCAATGGCAAACAGGAAGATTTTATTGTTAACAGCCTTTATTATTATTATCATTATTATTATTATTATTACTGGTTATTTGGTTTGACAAGGCACTTAGGCTCCCTGAGCTTTGCCTTAGCTGGAAAATAAGGATAGTAATACTTGCTGTTCTATCAACCGTATAAGATATTTGTGGCCACGCGCGGTAGCGCAGCCTGTAATTCCACTTTGGGAGGCCGGCGGGAGGGGCAGGGGGTAGGATCGCTTGAACCCAGGAGCAGGAGTTCCAGCCTGAGCAACACAGCGGGACCCCCTATCTCTTCAAAATTTGTTTTTAAATTAGCAGGGAGTGGTGGCGCAGGCTTTGTAGTCCCAGCTACTCTGGAGGCCGAGGCCCAGGAGAACGAGGTTGCAGGGAGCCCTGATCACGCCACTGCACTCCAGCCTGGGTGACAGAGCGAGACCTTGGCTCAAAAAAAGTCTGTGAGGTTCAAAGGTTGTGTGTGTGAAAATATCTTGGAAATTGTGAAGAACTACACAAATACAAGGTTTTCCTGTGATTATCACCGTTATCAAGATTAACCTAGAGATAGTGCAAAATTTAAGCTTCCCAAAAAATGTTCGCTAACCTTTCTCGTACCTTTAGACCATTACAGGATATAAATAGCAAAGTCAACTGGAATTGTAATCAGAGCTTCGATTTTTCTTGGGCTAGAGGATTTTTCTGCCATTCTGATGAGCCCTAGAGGAAGGGAGCAAAGTCGGTGCGGTTTGGCCGAGGGGCGGGGTGAGGACCGCGCAGGCTCAGCTTCTCGGCTGGAAGAGGAAGTCGCGAGTGCAGGCGTCTGCGGCCCCCATGGTGACCAGACGGACTTCCGTCGTACCCGCCCACCTCTACCTGCCCCTAACCCCGCGAGGCGCACCATGGCAACGAGACTTCTGCGTCGCGGAAGCGGGTCCCGCAGGTCGCCACGGTTGGGGGAAACGCGGCGAACGCCGCCCGCATCCCGAAAGGGACTCGAAAATGTACAGCCAGCGGTTTGGCATCGTCCAGCGGGAGGTTAAGGGCCCTACCCCCAAAGTGGTGATCATGGTAAGCACAGGATGTGTCTGCCGGACCCTTCAGCTTTCTCCATCTCTGCGCTCTCCAGGCCTGGCCGATCCCATTTCGGCCCCCCACCCGGGGCCTTCTCGAGGGGAATGGGTGCCGCCTGATGTAGTGGGTTGAATTTTGAAAGAAGGAAGATAAGGTCACTCACCTATCTACCCCACCTTTCACCCACTCATCCCCCTCTATTTTCATCCTTACAGCCTTTCATCTGCCCCCAAAGTTATAGTATTTAGGTTCTGTTTTTGGAGGATCACCACTAGGGATCTTAGGGTTTTTCAGTCTCCAAGACACCGGAAGGATGTCTGCACCCCATGCAGTGGCGAGTGTGTGTTATGGAAAGAGCACCCAGCCCAGAGACAGATCTGGGGGCAGGGCTGGCCTATGATTTGGAGCTGGTCTTTCACTCCTAGGAAAATCGTCTGGGGAAGGGGAATTAGGTTGTGAGTGGTTATAGCACCCAACGCCTTTCCTGTGCGAACTCAACCAGTAACCATTGCTGGACTGAAGTGTCCCTTCAGACCTGGGAAAAACACAGGTGCCTGCCTCTAAGGCTGGAATGGTGGTAGTAGGGCAGGGAAATATGCTTACTGCAGAATTTGATAGTTCCTGCTGAGAACCTCAGACACTATTGGTCCATACATGTAGAGTCCTTCATTTCTACAAACTAGTTTCTACCCGCCAGAAAACTGCCATGTAGGCAGAATTATTGCTTGAGCCCCTGCTGTGTACGCAGTATTGTGGGAGATACAGGGGTGAATACAATGATCCTGGAAGGTTAATCCTTTACTGAAGCCTGAGCCCTCCCTTCAGGGAGCTTATACAGGTTAAGTATCCCTTATCTGAAATGCTTGGAACCAGAGATGTCTAGAATTTCAGATTTCTTTTGGATTTTGGAAAACTTGCATATACATAATGTAATATCTTGGGGAGGAGACCCAAGTCTAAACACTGAATTTATCTATATTTCATTACCTCGAAGGTAATTTTATTTTCCCCTTGGGGATGCTGAATAAATATGTGTCGTTTTGACTGTGACCCCTTACATGAGGTCAGGTGTGAAATTTTCCACTTATGCCATCATGTAGGTGCTCAAAAAGCTTCAGATTTTGGAGCATTTCAGATTTCTTATTTTCAAATTAGGGGTGCTCAACTTGTAATCCAATTGCAAAAAAAATTATGTATAATGAAACCACTAAAGGTTAACACAGTAAATAATGATGTGCTATATTGTCTGTGGTGTCACTTTATGGAAGAAAGATCAGTGATACAGTTGTATTATGCTCCACAGTGCACAGAGCAAACTTCAGTCAACCTGTAGACCTGCTCCTTCTTTAGGTCTGAGTACTGCAAGATCTGGAGCTGGAAAGCAGTAGATGGGACACGTTAGTAGGCTGTAGGGTTCAAGGTGATAATTATAAACACACTTCAGGAAGGACAGAAGATCTACTTTGGGTTCTGTATCCAAACACAGGGCTCAGGGCATGAGCCATTGTTGGGTGCTGTTACTTGTGTTGGGAACCAATAAGGAACAAAAAACAAACAAAATCACTAAACCAGAGAAGCAGGCCTGTTGAATACTTTGCACTTAAGAAGAATTAAGAGGAAAAGGAAGAGGTTAGAGTTGGTGCATCTGCTCCTCCAGTGTCTGAGTGTGATAAGAAAGATAGATGTTAGAGGTAGCAGAACTGTGTTGCAAGAATTAAAGCCACCAACAGATGAGAATTGGGCCCTAAACAATTCCCCAGGAGAAACATATGAAAAATGTAATGTCTGAAGTAATGGGACATCAAAAGGAGCAGCTATTTCATGAGTGTCTCCTAGGAATCCATTAGGAGGATACTTGTTTTGCTCATTTGACAGGTGAGAAAACTAAGATTCAAAGAGATTAAGTAACTTGCTCAATTCAGTTAGTAATGGACAGAGGCCAGAATCAAACCTAGGATGTAAAGCATTGTTCTTTAAGACAACCGAACTGTAAATTATAATCCTAATAACTATAATTTGAGATGCTACAGTAACAAAAAGCCTTCAGTGACCTTGAAAACCCAAAGTAGTTAGTAAAATATCCTGTGTTTTCCTGACTTTAGCATGATTTAGAGCTGTGATGTCCAATAGGTAGCCACTAGTCACATATAGCATTTGAGCACTTGAAGTGTGCCTAGAGTCACATACTGACAAGATAATATTTTGGATATATTGGTTAAATAAAATATACTATCAAAATTAACTTACCCTGTTTCTTTTCTTTAAATGCAGCCACTTGAAAATTGAGAATTACATATCTGTTTTGCATTATATTTATATTGAACAGTACAGATTTTGAACAATGCCACGACTGTGCCGGGATTGGCATCACCTTTTTTGAGAACTCCAGGTCATACCCCTAACTTATCAAGAGATTGGGTCCTTCCCAGACCGGAGTCCTTTACATGATTCCCAAGCCTTAAAAGGCTTCCTGACCCCATGGGTACTGCTCATGGTGTTTCTCACCTCTTCAACCAAAATATACCTCAGCCCTGTTTCCTGTCCTGACAGCTGGAGCCAGTGTTTCTAGATTATCTTGGTGTTTCATTCCTGTTCTCAGCCCACACTGGGAGCCTTAATTCCTGCTGTGTATAGTGCCCAGGGTGCCACTGTGATCCTCCTTTGCTTTATTTTCACAGATCTATATTAATAAAATGCCATCAGTATTGGAGAACAGTCATCTAATTAACTGGCTGTAGGCTCCAAATAATTCTGACATGGATTAGCTACTTTCCGTGATATAACCCCCAACATCATCTTCTGTCTCCTTACCACCCCAGGCTTGCCTTATCTTGTTCAGCTAAATCTAGGTACCTCATGCCGACCCTGAGCCCTGAATCTTTTCATTAAACTGTCTTCAAGTGTTGATTTTCTTTCCTCAGGAGACTTCATTACAAACACGTAACCCTAGTATTTCTGGTAATCCTGATGGTGGTATTCTAAATGTAAATGATCAGATTGACTCTCTCTCTCTGCCTCTTAAGAGTTTTGTTTCTATGAATCAGCACCCCAGTGTCTCACAACTCACCTAAGGATGACTTGATAAAACTGTTCCTGAAAATACAAAGCTCAAGACTATGGATTTCATGGTGGCTCCAGGAGGTGCAGAAATTGCATCAAGTCCACGCAGCAACATTGTTTCATTCATTCATTCATTCATTCATTCATTCATTCATTCATTCCTATTGAGAACCTCACTGTAGTAGGCATTATGTTCAATGCTAGGAATACAGAAAGGAAAAAGATATAGTCTCTGTGATTTCATTAAGTGCATCTATATATATTCAAATGGCACATGCATTTCTAACTTTTTTAGTGGACATTTCTGTAAAAACAATACATTTACAGAAATTCAAAGTAGCCCAAAAGGTCAGGAACACACTGTTTGCATTAAAACTTCTGAGCACCCTAGAAATAGGAATAAAGTTCTACCACCAGCTTTTTTTCTTTTCCCTTCTTTCTTCCTCCCTCACTTCATTTCTTCCTTCTTAGTAAAAGATCTTTTATTGTCACAACTCATTATATGTCCATATACATATACACACATATATAAACACATATATACATGTATATACACATATATCCTATATATTCACATAATAGCATCTTTTCATTGAAAGTATTTTGATGTGATAACTATGGTATCTGACCAGGAGAAATAATGTGGAATAATGGGTGGCTATGTCAAGGTCAGGAATTAGAAGACCTCTAATTTTTGTTTTATCTGCCCTATTTGAAGCAAATTCAGCAAATCACTTAATGTCTCTGGGTTTGACTAGATAATCTCAACAGAGTCCTGTTCACATTTTTAACTTTGTAATTTCCATCAACTTTTTTCCAAATGGCACTTTAGAAATATTTGAGACTGTTTTGATGACATCTTAGGTATAGGCTCAGAGAATGAAACAAGTTACTCTTTAGGTGCATAAGCTGTATTCAGTTGTAGTAGGATGTATTAGTTTTTTATATCCAATTTTATTTAGTATGAGTATTGATTGAGAGCATAACTAATTGAAAATATGCAGTTGATTCTTTGGCTTATTATAAGTGATAGTTGGTTTTTGTTTTCAGAGACCCAAGCCTCCTAAAGGCCAAGGGGCTGAGCACCATCTAGAAAGAATCCGACGCAGCCATCAGAAGCATAATGCTATTTTGGCTTCCATTAAGTCAAATGAGCGGGATCGCTTGAAAGTTGAGTGGGACCAGCACAATGACTGCAAGTTTTTGGACAGCCTTGTGCGAGCAAGAATCAAGGATGCTGTGCAAGGGTTTATCATTAACATTGAAGAAAGACGAAATAAGTAAGGCTCACAAACCTGGGACCCAAACCATGAAATATTCCTAAAACCACAATTTGAGATTGATCAGTCAAAAATCAAATTTAGGAAGGATCATGGCTGAGATTATATTAAATCCATAGCTATTGCTGGTTAATATTTTTAATATTCTTCTTGTGGTAACCTATGTTTTGATGAAAAACAATATATTGTTTCATGTTTCATTATTTTGATTGAAACCTGTTGATTTTACTCTTTTGTTAAAAATATATATTTCATATCTTATCTATATGTGACTAAATAAAATATGGTGCAGTTGGTTGGGCTTAGTGGGTCATGCGTATAATCCTACCACTTTGGGAGGCTGAGAGGGGAGGATTGTTTGAGCCCAGGAGTTTGAGACCGGCCTGGGCACCATAGTGAGACCCCATCTCTACAAAAAAATTTAAAAATAGCTGGGCATAGGGGCCTCTGGCTGTAGTCCCAGCTGTTCAGGAGGCTGAGGTGGGAGGATCACCTGAGCCCAGGAGGTCAAGGCTGCAGTGAGCCATGATCACAGTGCACTCTAGCCTGGGTGACAGAGCGAGACCCTGTCTCAAAACAAAACAAAACAAAACAAAACAACTAGTCTTATTTTATGGAAGACTGCAATGATCTTTCTCTTCTTACAAATTAGACCTATAATTCTGAAATTGAATATAACAAAAATCAATAAAATTTTGCATGTAGCATGACAGTTTTTTTTTTTTTTTTTTTTTTTTTGGCTTTTTGTTTCAGGCTACGTGAACTTTTAGCATTAGAAGAAAATGAGTATTTTACAGAAATGCAATTGAAGAAAGAAACCATTGAGGAGAAAAGAGATAGGATGAGAGAGAAAACTAAATTACTAAAAGAGAAGAATGAAAAAGAGAGGCAGGAGTTTGTGGCTGAAAAGCTAGATCAGCAATTCAGGTAATGAAATCAGAAAACACACAAACAGAATCCAAAGTTGGTACTTTAAAATGGATTTGAGAATGCTAATTTAAAGTAAATTAGTCTTAAGAGGATATACACAGTAGTAACTTTAAGTCTTGGCAGTATATTACATATCATTGAATAATACAATGTGTGCTTGAGAACTATGTTCTGATGTTCTGTGCTTGCTTCTCAATTAGAATGGAAGTAACAAAGGAGATTATGTTACTGAACTTTAGGTATTAACCTCACCCTTGCTGTTGGCAGGAAGTTCTTCAAAAGCTCCTATGCCAAGAAATCTTTGGTAAAGTTGGGCTCTCCCCCTACTGCTATAGTCTCTACCTGTGTGTGCTTGGGTTCCCTGGGGGGTTTTTTTTGGTTGTCGTTTTTGAGACAGGGTCTTGCTCTGTCACCCAGGCTGGAGTGCAGTGGCATGATCATGACTACAACCTCCAACTCCTGAGCCTGAAGTGATCCTCCCACCTCAGCTTCCCAAGTAGCTGGGACTACAGGCATGCACCACCTTGCCCAGCTAATTTTTTGTATTTTTTGTAGAGATGGGGATTTCATCATGTTGCGCAGGGTGGTCTTGAACTCCTGGACTCAAGTGATCCACTTACCTCAGCCACCCAAAGTATTGGGATTACAGGCATGAGCCACCATGCCCGGCTCTCTCTCCTCTCTTCTTTATTGTCTGTTTCCTTGCCTGGTATTCTCATCACTGGGGTCTGATCACCTGGGTTTATAAGGCACTTCCTGACCCAGACCCATGGTGACCCTCAGTTTTCAGATCCCTGGTCTTTACTGTACTCAATCTGGTCCTGTGGTTGCCTCCATATCCCTTTTCATTGTGGTTTTCCATCGTTGGATACTCTTGAGTCTATGCCCTGATAGACTACCCACTACTGTGCACTTACAGAGGGAAGATTTGTATGGGAATGCCCAAGAGTGATCCTCTGAGATGATCTATAGTGTTATATAATTAGAAGCTTAGCAGGTGCTTTTAATATCACAAACCAAGACATTCCTTACCTCTAAAGCAAAAATATACTAAAAAGTCTCCCTCCCTAAAGCTACAGCTCTTAGAGCAAGAGCTATTATATATTTATAATGTTATTATAATTCCTCAGTTATATTTTTAGTACTTCTGATACTTCTAAGAGTCCGAACAATAAGAATTGCTGTTATTTGGCCAGGCACAGTGGCTCACACCTATAATCCCAGCACTCTGATCACTTGAGGCCAGGAGTTTGAGACCAGCCTGAGCAACATAGTGGGACCTTATTTCTACAAAAAAATAAAAAAATGGCTAGGCGCGGTGGCTGACATCTGTAATCCCAGGACTTTGGGAGGCTGAGGTAGGCAGATTACCTGAGGTCAGGAGTCCAAGACCAGCCTGGCCAACATGGTGAAACCCTGTCTCTACTAAAAATACAAAAATTAGATGGGCATGGTGGCACACGCCTGTAATCCCAGCTACTCGGGAGGCTGATGCAGGAGAATTGCTTAAGCCCAAGAGGCAGAGGTTGCAGTGAGCCGAGATGGTGCCACTGCACTCCAGTCTGGCCAACAGAGTGACACTC
>NW_012109474.1:3358022-3368100 GCF_000951045.1 Mandrillus leucophaeus | reverse complement strand
ATATTTTTTCCAATTCCAAACATTTTATATATATATATATAAATTCGCTGGGCATGGTAGCACATGCCTCTAGTCCTAGCTACTCAGGAGGCTGAGACAGCAGGATCAGTTGAGCCCAGGAGTTCGAGGTTACAGTGAGCTGCAACTGCAGCACTGGACTCTAGCCTGGGCAACAGACTGAGACCCTGTCACTAAAAAAAAAAAAATTGCCATTATACTTCTCAGGATATTTTGTTCATTTTGCCCCTTTATTCTTTTCTTTTTTAAAATTGTTGTGGGTAGATAGTAGCTGTGTATATTTATGGAGCACATGAGATGTTTTGATACAGGCATGCAATGTAAAATAAGCACATCATGGAGAATGGGGTAGCCATCCCCTCAAGCATTTATCTTTTGAGTTACAAATAATCCAGTTATACTCTTTAAGTTATTTTAAAATGTACAATTAAGTTATTATTGACTATAGTCTTCCTGTTGTGCTATCAAATAGTAGGTCTTATTCATTTATTCTTTTTTTTTTTTTTGGTACCCATTAACTGTCCCCACCTCCACCCCCAACCCCCCACTATCCTTCCCAGCCTCTGGTAACCATCCTTCTCTATCTCCATGAGTTCAATTGTTTTGATTTTTAAATCCCACAAATTAGTGAGAACATGCAATGTTTGTCTTTCTGTGCCTGGCTTATTTCACTTAACATAATGACCTGCAGTTCCATCCATGGTGTTATAAATGACTGGATTTCATTCTTTGTTGTAGCTGAATAGTACTCCATTGCGTATGTGTACCACATTTTCTTTATCCATTCATCTGCTGATGGACACTTAGGTAGCTTCCAAATCTTAGCTGTTGTAAACAGCACTACAACAAACATAGGAGTGCAGCTATCTCTTCAATATACTGATTTCCTTTCTTTTGGACCTATACCAGCAGTGGGATTGCTGGATCTTATGGTAGCTCTATTTTTAGTTTTTTGAGGAACCTCCAAACTGTTCTCCATAGTGGTTGTATTACATTCCCACAAGCAGTGTACGAGGGTTCCCTTTTCTCCACATACTCACCAGGATTTGTTATATCTTTTGGATATAAGCCATTTTAACTGGGGTGAAATGATATCTCACTGTAGTTTTGATCTGCATTTCTCTGATGATTCATGATGTTGGGCACCTTTTCATATGCGTGTTTGCCATTTGTATGTCTTCTTTTGAGAAATGTCTGTTGAAATCTTTTGCCCATTTTTTGATTGGATTATTGGATTTTTTCTTATAGAGTTGTTTGAGCTCCTTATATATTCTGGTTATTAATCTCTTTTCAGAGGGATAGTTTGCAAATATTTTCTCCCATTTTGTGGGTTTTCTCTTCACTTTATTGATTGTATCTTTTGCTGTGCAGAAGCTTTTTAACTTGATATGATCCCATTTGTCCATTTTTGCTTTGGTTGTCTGTGCTTGTATGGTATTGCTCAAGAAATCTTTGCCCAGACCAATGTCCTAGAGATTTTTCCCCAGTGTTTTCTTGTAGTAGTTTCATAGTTTGAGGTCTTAAATTTAAGTCTTGGATCTATTTTGATTTGGTTTTTGTATATGATGAAAGATAGGGTCTATTTTCATTCTTTTGCATATGGATATCCAGTTTTCCCAGCATCATATATTGAAGAGACTGTCTTTTTCCCAGTGCATGTTCTTGGCTCTTTTGTCAAAAATGAGTTCACTGTAAGTGTGTAGATTTGTTTCTGGGCTCTCTATTCTTTTTCATTGGTTTAAGTGTCTGTTTTTATGCCAGTACTGTGCTGTTTGAGGTACTATAGCTCTGTAGTATAATATGAAGTCAGGTAATGTCATTCCTCCAGATTTGTTATTTTTGCTTAGAATAGCTTTGGCTATTCTGGATCTTTTGTGGTTCCATACAAATTTTAGGATTATTTTTTCTTTTCTTTTTGTCTTTTCTTATTTTATTTTATTTTATTTCATTTTATTTTGAGACAGGGTCTCACTCGGTTGTCCAGGCTAGAGTGCATGTTGCCCAGGCTGGAATGCACTTACAGGATCTCAGCTCACTGCAACTCTGCCTCCCAGGTTAGGTTCAAGCAGTTCTCCTGCCTCAGCCTCACAAGTAGCTAGGACCACAGATGTGTAATGCCACACTCAGCTAATTTTTGTATTTTTAATAGAGACGGGATTTCCCCATGTTGCCCAGGCTGGTCTCGAACTCCTAGTCTCAAGTGATCCACCCACCTTGGCCTCCCAAAGTGCAGGGATTACAGGCATGAGCAACTGTTTTTTCTATTTCTGTGAAGAATGTTTTTGGTATTTTGATAGGGATTGCATTTTGTCTGTAGATTGCTTTGGACAGTATAGACATTTTAATAATATTGATTCTTCCAATCCAAGAACATGGAATACTTTTCAATTTTTTTGGTGTCCTCTTCTATTTCTTTCATCAGTGTTTTATGGTTTTCATTGTAGAGATCTTTCACTTCTTTGGTTAATTCCTAGGTATTTAATTTTATTTGCGGCTTTTGTAAATGTGATTACTTTTTAAATTTCTTTTTCACTTTGTTCACTGTAAGCATATAGAAATGCTATTGATTTTTGTATGTTGATATTGTATCCTGCAACTTTACTGAATTTGTTTAGCAGTTCTAAGAGTTTTCTTGTGGAGTCTAGATTTTTCCAAATATAAGATCATGTCATCTGCAAACAAGGATAATTTGACTTCTTACTTTGCAATTTGGATGTCCATTATATCTTTCTCTTGTCTGATTGCTCTAGCTAGGACTTCCAGTGCTATGTTGAATAATAGTAGTGATGGTGCATTTTGCCCCTTTTTTTCAGACACATCTCTCAGTGCAGTGATGATCACATGATATGACCCATGGAATGCCCTAAATCATCGATTTCATCTGTCTTTTAATTTTAGAGTAACTGGCTAGGGTTTTTATATTCAGAAGGGATTTTTAAAGTCCAAATATTACTTGGAAGTGTTTAAAACATAGCCATTAGCATTCATTCATTCAGTGAATATGTTTGGGCTCCTACTTTATGCCAGGCTCTGTGACAGTGAGTGTCACTTAGTTTGTTAGGTCATCTAGTATGAATGGGGCAGGGTGTCTGTCATGTTAAGCCAGATTCAAGAATGGATGATCCAAAAATACCTGAGTTTAAATCTGGTGGAATACAGAAGGAATAGAAGAGTTCATTTTTCATAGCACTCAAAATTTGAGTAGACCGGAAATCCAAAGGTCAACAGATGGGAAAGGAAAAAAATGAAGTCTGTGGAGGGATCAAGACATGGTGCAGAGAAAAGCTTCTTCCATCTGCTCTTTCTGCCATGAAGTCGCTATTAATAATGTGGACAGCCCTAAACCCTCAACCCTCCTACTAGAGGCCAGAAGGAAAAGTAAGCCATTGCAATGAGTAGTGGATACAAGTTGCAGATGCAGCCGCTAAAAGTAAATTCAGACTGCTAAAAGGAGAGGGAATGGGAAGGTTCAGGGCTTGGGGAGCTGCTGAAGGAGGGCAGTGAAGAAACCCAGAGTGGTAATGCACAGGGCCAGAAGCAACTTGCCACCCTACTTGGCTTGTAGATGGATAACTGAGTTCTACAGGTAGGGATTTGTCTAGGTCTTAAGCTTGAGGTGACCAAAAGAGGATTAGACTTGGATTTTCAAGCCTGTGTAAAGCATGCATTCATACCCTGTCCTCAGTGGGATTTGGACATCTTTGCTACTGGTTGCTGGGGGGAAAAGATGCTGTGAGTGGAAAATGGTATATTAGCCAAGTGACTTTCAATGGACCATTCATATATTTTCTACTCCCTAATAAATTTCTCTTAATACAGTAAGAAAACCAAATGGTTCATAAGTGGTTATGCTTTTAAAATGTATGGATTTAGCAGCATTTTACAGATTTCACTTGTATAACTGAGTTTTTGCTAGTTAGATGAATTGTTAAAAATTTTAAAGAAACAAATGTATCCTATAGTGATGTAATTTGAAAACAAATTGTTTTTAATGTTTTGAATGCAACACTGCCAACTCCTCAACATAGATTAGCAAACATCCTTTTGAGTAAGGATGCGTTATTAGACCCTATTACTGAAAATACAGTTGAGGCTTTAATACGTATATTAACATAAAGCAGAATGAAAATTTTCCTCTTCTTTTTCTTGTGCTTTTTTTTTTTTGTATTCCATTGTGTAAATATACCACAATTTATTTGTTTTCCTGGTGACAGTCATTTCAGTTATTTTCAGTTTGGGACTCTTATGAATAAAGCTATGATGAATAGACATGTCCTTTTATGGCATATGCATTCATTTCTCTTTGATATATTCAGTGGCATTCATAGAATATTTGATACCTGGAGTAGATAATTTTTAGTGATCCCTATTATACAGCGAAATTGTTTTCAGCAATAGTAATGAAATGAAATGGATAATAATGACAAAAAATTACCAGTGGTTTTGTTTTGTTTTTAATTTTTAATTTTAAATAATTATATGTTTACAGAAAGTGCACAGATAGTACAGAGATTCCATTTACCTTTCACCTAGCTTCCCCCAATGGTTCTATCTTACATAATCGTAATACAATATTAAAACAAGGAAATTGACAGTCGTGCAAGGTGTGTGTATAATTCTGTGCCATTTTATCACCTGTAGATCTGTGTAACCACCACTACAATCAAGATACAGAACTATTCCATCACTGCAAAAATCTCCTTCATGTTATCCTTCTAGAGTCATGCTCACTACTCTCACCCCTATCCCCCATCATTCCTAACCCTGGCAACAACTAATCTCTATCCCCATAATTTCATCATTTTAAGAATGTTATATAAATGGAATCACACAATATGCGATCTTTAGAGATTGGCCTTTTTCACTCAACATAATGCCTTTGAGGTCCATCCAAGTTTTTGGAGGTATTGCTAGTTTGTCCTTTTTATTGCTGAGTAATATTCCATTGCATGAATGTACCTCAGTTTGGTTAAACCATTCACTTACGGAAGGACATTTTGGTTGTTTCTAGTTTTGCTCTATTATAAGTAAATCTGACAGGAACGTTTGTGTACAGGTTTTTGTGTAAGCATATGTCTTCATTTATTGAGGATAATTATCATATACTATTGCTGGATTATATGCAAATTTTGTTTTGTTTTGTTTGAGACAGAGTTTCACTCTTGTTGCCCGGGCTGGAGTGAAATGGCGTGATCTCAGCTCACTGCAGCCTCTGCCTCCTGGGTTTAAGCGATTCTGCTACCTCAGCCTCCCGAGTAGCTTGGATGACAGGCATGCGCCACCAAGCCCGGCTAAATTTTTGTATTTTTAGTGGAGGTGTGGGTTCTCCATGTTGATCAGGCTGGTCTCGAACTCCCAACCTCAGGTGATCCGTCCACCTCAGCCTCCCAAAGTGCTGAGATTACAGGCGTGAGCCACGACTGCCAGCCGTAAATGTATTTTTTTTTTTTTTTTTAATAAACACTAAACTATTTTCTAGAGTAGCCGTACCATTTTATAGTCCTACCAGCAGTATATGAGACATCCAATTTTTCCACATCCTGGTCCTTTTGGTGGTGGCGTTATTGTTTTTTTGTTTTGTTTTATTTTGTTTTTGTTTTTAGCTGTTCTAACGGGCGTGCTGTGATATCTCATCATGGGCTTAACTGGTATTTGCCTAATGGCTGGTGATGTTTAGCAACTTTTCATGTGCTTATTTTCCATCTGTACATTTTCTTTGGTGAAATGTTTCTTTATATCTTTTGCCCATTTTCTAATTAGATTTTTAGAATTTAGATTGTTTTAGCTGTTAAGTTTTTACCTTTTCTTTTAGCTGTTAAGTTTTGAGAATTCTTCATGTATTCTAGATAGAACTTCTTTGTCCGATATGTGGTTTTTTCCCCTAAACTATAGCTTATCTTTTTTTTTCATGTTTTAAATGGTTTTTTCTTTTTTTCCCCAGTCATTCAGCAGTCCTGTCTTATTTATCCTATTAAAAGGATCTTTTACAGAGCAAAATTTTTTAATATTAATGAAATCAAATTTATCAATGTTTCTTTTATGGATTGTACTTTTGGTACATTATGAAACTTCTTTTTAAATGCCCTGTAATTATACACAGTTAATGATTAGACCTCAGATTAAGGTAGGCATTTCGGGGGTTTATTTTGTTTTGGGGTGTTTTTATTAACGAATAACCTAGGATATTTGGTCAGAATGCCTGTGGATCAGAGGTAGTCTTGCCTCTGTCAGTTGCTGGCAGAGGTGATACAATGAAGCACCAAGGAATCCAAACTCCAGGGCCACACAGCCAGCTCTTCAGTCCCAGTTCTACCACATATGAAATGGACAAACTTGGGTAAGATGTTTAACTGCTGTGTGCTTCCATTTCCTCATCTGTAAGCCAAGGGTAATAAAAATAATAAAAACAAACTTGCAGTAATGTTCATTGCCATATTGATTGTTATGAAGATTACAAGAGTTCATATGTGTTGAAGTGCTTAGAATAGTGTCTGGAAGATAATAAGCACTTAATAACTTTTGCTAATAATATTCCTACTACTGGCTATGTGACTTGGGAAGACACTTAGGCTCCCTGAGTCTCCGTTGCTTTAACTCTAAGATGGGGATGATAGCTGCTACCTGTAAACTATAAAGCAGTCACAAACATAAAGTTTTCCTCTTATCAATGATTGTTATCATTAGAATAAATAGATATTCTCTCATTCAATTTATTTTTTTTAGAGACAGGGTCTTACTGACCTAGAGTGCAGGCTAGAATGCATTGGTATGGTCCTAGCTCACCGCAGCCTCAAACTCCTGAGTTTGAGTGGTCTTCTTGCCTCAGTCTCCCAAGTAGCTAGGACTACAAGTGTGTGCCACCATGCCCAGCTAATTTTTAAAAAATTTTTGTAGAGACAAGTTCTCACTGTGTTGCCCAGGCTAGTGCTGGTCTCCAGGGATCCTCCTGCCTTGGCCTCCCAAAGTGTTGGGATTACAGATATGAGTCACCATGCCTGGCCAGATATCCTGTCTATATATAGTGAGCATCTCAGCCTGATGTGGTGGCTTAGGCCTGTAATCCCAGCGCTTTGGAAGGCTGAGGCAGGAGAATCACTTCAGGCTAGGAGTTTGAGACCAGCCCTGGCAACATAGCGAGACCCTGTCTCTACAAAAAAAAATTTTTTTAATTAGCCAGACATGTTGACATGTGATTATAGTCTCCGCTGCTTGGGAGGCTAAGGTGGGAGGATCACTTGAAGCCAGGAGTTCAAGGATACAGTGAGCCATGATCACGCCACTGCATTCCAGCCTGGGTGACAGAGTGATACCTTGTCTCTTAAAAAAAAAGTGAGCAGCCAGGCATGGTGGCTCACACCCGTAATCCAAGCACTTTGGGAGGCCGAGGTGGGCAGATCACAATGTCAGGAGATCAGGACCATCCTGGCTAACAAGGTGAAACCCCGTCTGTACTAAAAATCCAAAAAACTTAGCCAGGCATGGTGGTGGGCGCCTGTAGTCCCAGCTACTCAGAAGGCTGAGGCAGGAGAATGGCATGAACCTGAGAGGCAGAGCTTGCAGCGAGCCAAGATGGTGCCACCACACTCCAACCTGGGCAATAGAGTGAGACTCTGTCTCAAAAAAAAAAAAAAAAAAAAAGAATGTGAGCATCCCTAAAGTAGAGGTTCTCAAAGTCAAATGAATAGGTCAATCATTGGGGTTAACAGGTTGAGTTTTTGATCCAAGGTCACACAGGAAACGGAGTCAGGGCTGCCTTTGCTTGACTCCAGTTTCCATAGTCAGACTGTGCCATCCTGGTGCTTGCCTCCCTGCTGCTCCCTCATGTTTCCTGTGCTCCGATGGCCTGCATCCAGGTCTTTGATTTTTTCTTGCTTCATTGTGTGTACAGATGTGTGCTTCAATAGAGCAGTGCCTCATGAAAGGCTGTGTTTTGTCTTTTTAAAATTTTCCTTTCAGGGAACGCTGTGAGGAGCTCCGTGTTGAATTGTTTTGTATCCATCAGAAGAAGGTGTGTGAGGAGCGGAAAGCACAGATTGCATTTAATGAGGAGCTGAGAAGGCAAAAGCTGGTGGAAGAGCAGATGTTCTCCAAGCTCTGGGAGGAAGACCGATTAGCCAAGGAAAAGCGAGAAGCCCAAGAGGCGAGGAGACAGAAAGAGCTGATGGAGAACACACGCCTGGGGCTGAATGCCCAGATCACCAGCATCAAGGCACAAAGGCAGGCAGCACAGCTGCTGAAGGAAGAGGAGGCGCGCCTCGTGGTGGGCCTTTAAAATGCTTGTTAGAGGGTGATCAACGCCATGGGTATAGCACAGTTTGCAGGCCTGTTACTGTACAGTTTGTCTGATGGCCTGGGCTAGTTCACAGGCACATTTCCAATTTTGGACTCTCAGTGCTGTTTAATAACGTATCCAAATGTATGGTACAGAGTCACATGTGGAAGGCCAGCACACCCACAGGCAGCGAATGGTGGTAGACTATGGGTACTGGGATTAAAAGTGGTTTCCCTTTATGCTTTCCTGTTTTCAACTCTACAACGATTCATTACATTATAATCACACATACCCCGGCAATTTTCACAGTTTTATTGCTGATTCAACTATGAAAAGGCAAGTTTTCTTTCTTATAGCCTCTCTAAATCCAGGTGTGTGTGTATTTCCAGAAATCCTTTATTCCTGTCTCCTAAATCAAATGCACTAACTTGTCTTGGTCCAACTGTACTGATGCATTATCTTTATTATGATTTTACTTTAGGAAAGTAACAACGCACAGATTAAACATGAGAATGAACAGGATAAGCTAAAGAAACAGAAGGCAAAGCAGGAAACTAGGACCATTTTGCAAAAAGCCCTACAGGACAGGATAGAACATATTCAGCAGGACTACAGAGAAGAACAGGACTTGAACATGAAGCTCGTGCAAAGGGCCCTTCAAGACTTACAGGAAGAGGCAGATAAAAAGAAACAAAAAAGAGTAAGACTTTTTTTTTCATGCCTGCTACCTGCTGGAAGGGATTTGTGAGTTCTCAGTCTTTTGGAAGACGGCTACAAATATATAACAGTGCTACTCTGAGTGTGGTCCACGAGCCAACAGCATCGGCACCATCTGGGAAAATGTTAGAAACAGAAATTCACAGGCTCCAGAATCAGGATCTCCCAATCAAAATCATGACAGGGACAGGAAATCTGTGTTTCAGCACACTCCCTCAGGTGATTCTGATGCTAACTAATGTTTGAGAACTCCTGGAATTTGAGGAAGACATCACTGAGAAAGTGACATTTGAGTTGAACCTTAAAGGATATGTGAAGTTTGGTCAGGCAAAAAGAGTAGGGAAAGGCATTCAGTATTGATTTAGCTACCTGTGCCTTTGGAATTTGGATTGAACTTTTAAGAGTGTTTTGTTTCTCCCACAGGTGCTTTTTCTTGTTTTTACCTGGTTCTTAGTGGGCATGTGCTTTGTTTTTTAATTAAACTTCTCTCTCTCGCTTTTTTTTTTTTTTTTTTTGAGACAGAGTCTCACTCTGTAACCCAGGCTGTAGTGCAGTGGCATAATCATGGTTCACTGTAGCCTCGCCCTCCTGGGCTCAAGCAATCCTCCCACCTCAGCCTCCCGAGTAGCTGGGACTACAGACACCCACCACCTAGCCTGGCTAATTTATGTATTTTTTGTAGAGATAGCGTTTTGCCAAGTTGCCCAGGCTGGTCTGGAGTGGGCTCAAGTGAACCTCCCACCTTGGCCTCCTAAAGTGCTGGGATTACAGGTGTGAACCACTGTGCCTGGATAAACTTCATTTTGATATGATTGTAGATTCGTATGCAGTTTTAAGAAATAATACAGAGAGATTCCTTGTACCCATTACTCTGGTTCCCTCAATGGTAATATCTTGCAAAACTAGAGTACCATGTCAGTCAGGATGTTGACATTGATATAATCAAGATACTGAACATCTCATCACCACCGGGATTTCTCATATTGACCTTTTATAGTCACACCTCCTTCCCTTTTGCCCCACCCCCTTCTTAACCCTGTTCTTCATTTCTATAATTTTTTTTTTTTATTT
>NW_012109474.1:3342415-3357717 GCF_000951045.1 Mandrillus leucophaeus | reverse complement strand
ATTCCATGGTGTATATGTGCCACATTTTCTTAATCCAGTCTGTCACTGATGGACATTTGGGTTGATTCCAAGTCTTTGCTATTGTGAATAGTGCCGCTATTTTGGGAATGTTATATTAGTAGAATCATATAGTATGTAATCTTTTCAGAGTCTTTTTCACTTAGCATAACCCTCAGGAGATTTGTCCAACTTTTTGGATCTATCAGTAGTTCTTTATTTTTATTTTTATTTAAAAAAAATTTTTTTTTTTTGAGACAGTCTTGCCCTGTCACTCAGGCTGGAGTGCAGTGGTGTGATCTCAGCTCCCTGCAGCCTCAGCTTCCCAGGCTCAATTGATAACTTCAACCTCAGCCTCCTGAGTCGTTGGGACTACAGGCGCAAGTCACCACGCCCAGCTAGTTTTCTTATTTTTTGTAGAGATGGGGTCTCACTATGCTGCCCAGGCTGGTCTTGAACTCCTGGGCTCAAGTGATCCTCCTGCCTTGGCCTCCCAAAGTGTTGGGATTACAGGCATGAGCCACTGCGCCCAGCCTTCTTTTTATTCCTTTTTTTTTTTGAGATAGAATTTCGCTCTTGTCACCCAGGCTGGAGTGCCATGGCGTGATCTCAGCTCACTGCAACCTCCGCCTCATGGGTTCAAGCGCTTTTCCTGTCTCAGCCTCCTGAGTAGCTGGGATTACAGTCATGTGCCACTGCGTCTGGCTAATTTTTGTGTTTTTTAGTAGAGACAAGGTTTCGCCATGTTGGCCAGCCTGGTCTCAAACTCCTGACCTCAGATGATCCAGCCGCCTCGGCCTCCCAGTTTATTCTTGAGTAGTATTTATGGTATAGATTTACTGCAGTTTGTTTAGCCATTCACCTGTTGAAGGACATTTGAGTTGTTTCCAGGTTATGGCTGTTATGAGTAAAGCTACTATAATCATTTGAGTACAGGTTTTTCTGTCAACACATTCTCAATTTTTTTTTTTTCTTTGACGGAATCTTGCTCTGTCACCCAGGCTGGAGTGCGGTGGCGTGGTCTCGGCTCACTGTAACCTCCACCTCCTGGGTTCAAGTGATTCTCCTGCCACAGCCTCCTGAGTATCTAGGATTACAGGTGTGGCTACCATGCCCGGCTAATTTTTTTTTTGTATTTTTAGTAGAGATGGGATATCACCATGTTGGCCAGGCTGGTCTCAAACTCCTGACCTCAAGTGACGCGCCCACCTCAGCCTCCCAAAATGCTTGGATTACAGGCATGAGCCACCACACCCGGCACAAATCATCATTTCTATGAGATAAATGCCTAGAAGAGCAATTGCTATATCATATAGTAATTGCATGTTTAGTTTTTTAAAGAAACTGCTAAACTGTTCTTCAGAGTAGCCGTACCATCTTACGTTCCCAGCAGCAATACATGAACAATCTGGTTTCTCCACATCCTCACCAGCATTTGGTGCTATCACTATTGTTCACTTTAACCATTCTGATAGATGTGTAGTATCATCTCATTGTGGTTTAATTTACATTTCCCTAATGGTTAATGATTTTGAACAACTTTTTATGAGCCTGTTTTCCATCTGTATGTCGTCTTCAATGAAATGTCTCTTCATGTCTTTTGCCCATTTTCTGTTTTGTTTTCTTTTTGTTTAGCCAGTATCTCACTCTGTCATTTAGGCTGGAGTACAGTGGCATGATCATAGCTCACTGCAGCCTCCAACTCCTGGTTTTTGCACATTATCTAATTGACTTGTTTATTTGATTTGTTTTTTCCTGTTGAGTTTT
The DNA here is from genome assembly GCF_000951045.1 of Mandrillus leucophaeus. NCBI lineage: Eukaryota > Metazoa > Chordata > Mammalia > Primates > Cercopithecidae > Mandrillus > Mandrillus leucophaeus. The sequence goes on along the minus strand of NW_012109474.1, from coordinate 3,355,953 downwards.
TTGTTCACATGTAAATCATTTTATTTATTTTTTTAATAGCTTCAAGAGATAATTCACGTAACATTCAGTTCCCCAATTTAAACGATACAATTCAGTGGATTTTACTGTTTTCGCAGATCAGTGCCCCTATCATCACATTCTATTTTAGAACATTTTCACTATCCTGCTATCCCTTCTTCCTCACCTCCCACCTCCACTCCTAAGCAGCCACTTATCTACTTTGTGTCTCTATAGATTTTCCCATTCTGGACTTTGACATGAATGGAATCACATGTTATGTGACCTGTTGACTGTCTTCTTTCACTTAGCATAATGTTTTCAAGGTTTATCCAGCATGTATTGCTATTTTATTTGTTTATGTGGCTGAATGATATTCCATTGTATGGATATGCCACATTTTGTTTATGCATTATATCAGCTGATGGACATTTGGGTTATTTCCACTTTTTGGCTATTATGAATAATGCTACTATGAACATTCATGTACAAATTTTTGTGTGGACGTATGTTTTTATTTTTCTTTGGGACATATAACTAGAAGTAGTATTACTGGGCCATATGGTAACTCTGTTGAAGTTCTGAGGAATTGCCAAAGTATTTCCCATAGTGGCTGAACCATTTTACATTCCCACCAGCAGTGTATGAGGGTTTTGATTTATCCACATGCTCACCAACACTTGTTATTGTCTGTCTTTTTTATTTTACTCATCCTAATGCATCTGAAGTAGTATCTCATTATGGTTTTTATTTGTATTTCCCTAGTGACTAATGATATCGAGCCTCTTTTCCTGTGCTTATGGTCATTTGTAGATCTTCCTTGGAGAAATCTATTTGAAGGCTATTCTCTATTCTTAGAGAAGTCTATTCAAGTCCTTTGCCCATATTTTAGTTGGGTTATTGGTCCTTTTATTATTAAGTTGTAAGAGTTCTTTTCTTTCCCCCCTCTTTTTTTTTTTTTTTAAGTCTCCCTCTTGTTTCCCAGGCTGGAGTACAATGGTGCAATCTCGTCTCACTGCAAACTCCACCTCCCAGGTTCAAGCAGTTCTTCTGCCTCAGCCTCCTGAGTCACTGGGATTACAGGCACCTGCCACCACGCCTGGCTGATTTTTTTATATTTTTAGTAGAGACGGGGTTTCACCATGTTGGCCAGGCTGGTCTTGAACTCCTGACCTTAGGTGATCTGCCCACCTCAGCCTCCCAAAGTGCTGGGATTACAGGCATGAGCCACCACGCCTGGCCAAGAGTTCTTTATATTTTCTAGATTCAAGTCTCTTACCAGATAAATGACTTGCAGTTATTTCCTTTCATTCTGTAGGTTGTCTTTTTACTTTTTTGATGGTGTCCTTTGAATCACAAAAGTTTTAAATTTTGACAAAGTTCAATTTAGCTAGATTTTCTTTTGTTGCTTATGCTTTGGGGGTCCTATCTAAAAAACGGTTACCTACTCTAGGATCACAAAGATGTACTCCTTTGTTTTCTTGTTAGAGTCTTATAATTTTAGCTTTAACATTTAAGCTTTTGATCCATTTTAAGTTTTGTATATGGCATGAGATAAGGATCCTAATTCATTATTCTGCATGTGGATATCCAGTTATTCCAGCATCATTTGTTGAAATAATTGTCTAATTGTTCCCCTATTGAATTGTCTTATCACCCTTGTCAAAAATCAATTACAGTAAAGTGAAGGTTTATTTCTGGACACTCAGTTCTATTCCATCACTCTATATATCTATCCTTAGTCCAGTATAACAAATCTACATGTCTTGATTACTGTCACTTTGTAGTAAGTTTGAAATCAGAAAATGTAAATGCTGGCCAGGCACAGTGGCTCACGCCTGTAATCCCAACATTTTGGGAGGCTGAGGCGGGAGGATCAGCTGAGGTCAGGAGTTTGAGACCAGCCTGACCAACATGGTGAAACCCTGTCTCTACCAAAAATGCAAAACTTAGCTGGGCATGGTGGCGCATACCTGTAATCCAAGCTACTTCAGAGGCTGAGGCAGGAGAATCGCTTGAACCGGGAGGTGGAGGTTGCAGTGAGCTAAGATCGCATCATTGCAGTCCAGCCCAGGCAACAAGAGTGAAACTCCACCATTGCATTCCAGCCTGGACAACCAGAGTGAAACTTCATCTCAAAAAAAAAAAAAAAAAAAAAAAGAGAGAGAGAGAGAAAATGTAAATCCTCAAACTTTGTTCTTTTTCAAATTGTTTTGGCTATTCTGGCTCCCTTGCATATCCACGTATCTAGAAGTTACATGGATCAGCTTGTCAATTTCTACAAAGAAGCCAGTTGAGATTTTGATAAAAATTATGTTGAATCTGTAGGTCAATTTGGGAAGTGCTGCCATTTTCACAGTATTTTTTTCTGATTCATGAACTTAGGCTGTCTTTCCATTTATTTAGGTCTTCTTTAATTTCTTTCAGTAATGTTTCCTAGTTTTCAGAGTATACATTTTAACACTTTGTTAAATTTATTCCTAAGGATAACATTTCTATTTGGAAATAAAATTTTTAATTTCATTTTAGATTGATGCTGTCAAATAGAAATACAAGGACTTTTGTATATTGGTCTTGTATCCTGCAACATTGCTAAACTCATTTTGTAGTTTTAATAGTTTTTTTTTTTTTTTAAATAGAGTCTTGTCGTGTCACCCAGGCTAGAGTGCAGTGGCATATTCTTGGCTCACTGCAACCTCTGCCTTCAGGGTTCAAGCGATCTTCCTGCCTCAGCCTCCTAAGTAGCTGGGACTATAGGCTTGTGCCACCACACCCAGCTAATTTTTTTGTATTTTTAGTAGAGACAGGGTTTCACCATGTTGACCAGGCTGGTCTCCAACTCCTGACCTCAAGTGATCCACCCACCTCAGCCTCCGAAAGTGCTGGGATTACAGGCATGAGCCACTGTGCCTGGGCAAGTTTCAGTAGTTTTTTAGTGGATTATTAGTTCACTCTTCTTTTTGGTGCTCAGATTGCCTGATTCTAGATCATGGGAGTCCCTTTAAGTGGGCTGTCTTGTTCTTTTGATGCTGTCCTCCAATAGACTTTGATAGTTTTCTTGATTCTGACACAATAAGATGTCCCAGGTTCATCCTGTTCAGTTTCTGCTCCAGTCTTATAATTGATTATTTTCCCAAGGATTGTTGGTTATTTTTAGTGGGAAATGGTATTAGTCTTTTTTCACACTGCTGTAAAGAACTACCTGACATTGGGTAACTTATTAAAAAAAGAAGGTGTAATTGACTCACAGTTCCACATGGCTGGGGAAGACTCAGGAAACTTAAAATCACAGTGGAAGGGGAAGCAAGGCACGTCTTATGTGGTGGCAGGAGGGAAGGAATGAAGAAAGCCACACTTTTAAACCATCAGATCTCATGGGAATTCACTATCACGAGAACAGCATGGGGGAAACTACCCCCGTGACCCAGTCACCTCCCACCAGGTCCCTCTCCTCACACATGGGGATTACAATTCAAGATGTGATTTGGGTGGGGACACAGAGCCAAACCATATCAGGTATTTAATAATATCTAGAACCTTGGTGTTGGATAAACTCATTGCTGTCAGATAATTACTGCAACATGGCAGTAGCCAACTAAAAATGCTTGCAGTAAATAAATAGCAGGTCTGAACTTTAGCTGCACATTACTATCACCTGGGGGAACTTAAAAGGTATCCATTAAATAGGAATTTCTGGGGGTGGGACTCAGCCCTCAGTACATTTTTTATTTTTTTTTTGAGATGGAGTCTTGCTCTGTTGCCCAGGCTGGAGGGCAGTGGTGCGATCTTGCTCACTGCAAGCTCCGCCTCCTGGGTTCATGCCATTCTCCTGCCTCAGCCTCCCAAGTAGCTGGGACTACAGGTGCCTGCCACCACACCAGGCTAATTTTTTGTATGTTTAGTAGAGACAGGGTTTCACCACGTTAGCCAGGATGGTCTCAATCTCCTGACCTCATGATCCGCCCGCCTTGGCCTCCCAAAGTGCTGGGATTACAGGTGTGAGCCACCACCCCCAGCCAGCCCTCAATACTTTTTAAAGCTCCTCAGGTGGTTCCAAAGTGTAGCTAAGATTTATAATTGCTGTAATAAAGTACAAAATGACTACCAGCCAGAGAGACAGTGCTATAATAGTAGAAATGACTTATTTTGTTGATCCGATTAAGATTTCATATACCTAAATTAAAGTAAATGAGAATAAAGCTGTATCATTGAAAACTATTTGGCAACTACTTTGAAAAACACTTTGTTAACTTATTCAAACAAGTATTATCAAACATTTCAAACAAATACAAAGAATTGCACAATGAGTCCCCATGTGTCCATCACCTCACTTTAACAACCGTCAACTAATGGCCATTCTTGTCTCTTCTATATCCCTACCCATTTCCCCCCTACTCTTGAGTATTTTGGAATAAACTTCAGACATACATCTGTAAATGTTTCAGTACATAGTTCTAAAAGATTGGGATTGGAGCTTTTAAAGATTGTTTTTAAATGTATCCTTACTATCACTATCACACCAAAAAATTTTAACAATATGAATTTTTATGTTACATAGGAAGATATGATAAGAGAACAGAAGATATACCATAAATATTTGGCACAGAGACGTGAGGAAGAAAAAGCTCAGGAGAAAGAATTTGACAGAATATTAGAGGAAGACAAGGAAAAGAAGTTGGCTGAGAAGGACAAGGAGCTGAGACTTGAAAAGGAGGCAAGGAGACAGCTTGTGGATGAGGTCATGTGTACAAGAAAACTTCAAGTTCAAGAAAAGTGTAAGGAACTGAATTACAGTTTTGTTATAGCTTGCTCTTAATTCAATTTAGGTAACAACCAAAATACTAACAACCATAATACTTATTATGTAAAACACCATGAGGGACGCAAAAAGGATGAAGGCAGGAGGCGTGTTTTTGCAAATCTTATCTAGTTGGATATATATGAAGAGTTTTATATACCAGCAGATTCCAGTCACAGGGGAGAAGTTCTCAAGGTTAAAGGAACAGTACATCATTTGAATACTGTGTGCCTTGGTGATTAGAATGAAGAGTGAGAAGGTGGGGCACAGACATACAGCTCCCTCTTGTCCTTTGTATCTGTCCCTCTTTTCTTTTGAAAGTTTTCTCCATACTGTTGCAGGAAGTCAGGGACCCCAAACGGAGGGACCAGCTGAAGCTGCAGAAGAAGAACATAAATTGGTGACGATTTCATGGACTTTTATCAGTTCCCAAAATTAATACTTTTATAATTTCTTATGCCTATCTTTACTGCAGTCTCTGAACATAAATTGTGAAGATTTCATGGACATTTATTAGTTCCCAAAATTAATACGTTTATAATTTCTTACACCTGTCTTACTTTAATGTCTTAATCCTGTCATCTTCGTAAGCTGAGGATGTATGTCACCTCAGGACCCTGTGATGATTGTGTTAACTGTACAAATTGTAAAACATGTGTATTTGAACAATACAAAATCAGTGCACCCTGAAAAAGAACAGAATAACAGCGATTTTCAGGGAATAAGGAAAGATAACCATAAGGTATGACTGCCTGCAGGGTTGGGCAGAATAGAGCCATATTTTTCTTCTTGCAGAAAGCGAGTAGGATAAATATCGCTGAATTCTTTTCCCAGCAAGGAATAGGCCTGGGGAAGGAATGCATTCTTGGGGGTAGGTCTATAGACGGCAGCTCTGGGAATGTCTGTCTTATGTGGTTGAGGTAAGGACTGAAATACACCCTGGTCTCCTGTAGAACCCTCAGGCTTACTAGGATTGGGAAATTCCAGCCTGGTGAATTCTAGTCAGTCCGGTTCTCTGCTCTCCAACCCTGTTTCCTGTTAAGATGTTTATCAAGACAATGTGTGCACAGCGGGACACAGACGCTCATCAGTAATTCTAATTTTGCCTTTGCCTTGTGATCTTTATGGCCCTTTGAAGCGTGTGATCCTTGTGACCTACTCCCTGTTTATACACCCCCTACCCTTTCAAAATCCCTAATAAAAACTTGCTGGTTTTGCAGCTCGAGGTCGCCATCATGGTCCTACCAATATGTGATAACACCTCCGTAGGCCCAGCTGTAAAATTTCTCTCTTTGTACTCTTTCTCTATTTCTCAGACTGGCTGACACTTAGGGAAAATAGAAAGGACCTACGTTGAAATATTGAGGGCTGGTTCCCCCAATGCCATACCTTTGTTTATGTAGTTGTCTCTGCCTATGATGCTCTTGATCATGAGAAATCTAGTCATCCTTCAGTGCCAGCTCAATTGACTCATGCCTTGAGCAGCCCTCTGTGTTCCCCCATTTAAAATAAATCCTCTTTCCAGGGCACTGTGGCTTGCTCACATCTCAGATGACCAACTGGCCAGGAGGGTCTTTATCTGAAGACTATTCTCAAAGTTTGGAGAATCTTTCCCCTTTTTAATACTTACATTCAATCCACGTCAGTTACTAGGTGTTTCTTTCATAAAGGGAGTTTAAGCTATTCTTGTAAGGGTAAGCTTTGTTTCAAGGTTTCTGAAAGTTACATCTGTGCTGAATGACCTTTGTCTCTTGGAAATCCCTGGACTAGGTTGCATCATACTGCTAAGTGATACATAGTGTCAGCCCTGTGAGATGCTTAAGTTAACTTTATGGCTACCTATAATCTTATAGCCACATTATGTCTCTATTATTTTACTACACTATGCCACTGTATTCCCTCAGCTTCAAGCAGTGCTTGGTCACAGAAGGGTGTTCGTTGAGAGGGTGAATTTCCACCTCCATATTTCTGCCATTTCCATGTCCAGCCCAATGGACCAGAGAGGCAATAAACACATGGACACATTTATTATTAGGGTACCACTGGATTTCACACTAGTGGTCTTCGCAAGAGGAAGCTTATCCTGGTCCTATTCATTAATTCTTCACTCCAGGAATTATAATAGCAGTAGAAAATTGTTAAGCAGATGGAACTTTTGGAAACCAAGTAGAAAGTTTATACGCTGAAAAGATTTTTATATTCATCAGTGATGTTAGAAATAGACAATCGGTGCCAGGAAGAAAAGTCAGCACAGAGACAAATGATCTCTCAGCAAGGCCGTCTTTACTTTCTGCAGAAAGGGTGCTCATTTGAAGACGGAACAATAGCAAGAGCACACCTAGGCCAGGGAGGGGAAGGAGTTCTTATTCCTGACTCACATGGCCCCTGCTGCCGTGTCGTTCCACTATTGGCTAGGGTTAGACCACACAGGCTAACCTAATTCTGATTGGCTAATTTAAGAGAGTGACAGGCTGAGTGGTCTGGCGGGAAAAATGGTTATGGAATGAGTCAGGGTGGAGAATGAGGGCGGAGCAGATAATTGGAATGAGTCAGGGTGGAGCAGGTAATCAGAATAAGTTAGGGTGGAGCAGGTAATCTGAATGAATCAGGGTGGGGCAGATGATCAAAATGAGTCAGGGTGGAGCAGGTAATCTGAATGAGTCAGAGTGGAGCAGGTAATCTGAATGAGTCAGGGTGGAGCAGGTAATCTGAATAAATCAGGGTGGGGCAGGTGATCAGAATGACTCAGGGTGGGGCAGGTGATCAGAATGAGTCAGGGTGGAGCAGGTGATCAGAATGAGTCAGGGTGGAGCAGGTAATCTGAATGAGTCAGGGTGGAACAGGTCATCAAAAAAGGTTGCTTTATGAGGAAGTTAAGTTTAAAAGTAGAAGGCAAAAAATTGAACATACTGACATATTGATTATTTGAAGAAAAATTTAGAACTCATATCTAACAAGTGATAAATGTTATGTAAAATATTGGAAAAACATGGAAAATTTATTGAGACCATTTATAAACAAAGAAACAAAATCAACCATAATTCTACCACCCGGGAATAGCTACTATTCACAGCTTTGTATATTTTCTTCTAGTATTTTTACTACATATATAATTTTCCTTCACAGATTAGAATCATGTAGTATATACTGTTTTATGGTCTATAATTTTCACTTATTGAAAATATTTTAAGTCATTTTTTGTCAATTATAAGATTTGTAATGACTGCCTAGAAATCTGTTATAAAAATGGACCGTAACTTTATAACAGAAATCTGTTATAAAAATGGACCAAACACAACTAATGACCCTTTATATTGTTTCTAATCTTTTTACTGCTGTTTTAGAATTCCAGGTTACTGTCTCCGTACATAGTTATTTTTGGATTGTATCTGGTTGTTTAAGATAAATTTCTGAAATAGACTGTGGTACCAAAGATATATACATCTCAGATGTATATTAGCCAGTTGTATTTATTATTTTGTAAACTCTGTTTCCTTTGTCTTTTTTTTCTGTTGAGATGCTTAAATATATTTATTAACTTATAAGAGCTTTATTTATTTATTTTTTGAGATGGAGTCTCACTGTGTCGCCCAGGCTGGAATGCAGTGGCACGATCTAGGCTCACTGCAACTTCCACCTCCTAAGTTCAAGTGATTCTTGTGCCTCAGCCTCCTGAGCAGCTGGGATTACAGGCACGTGCCACCATGCCCAGCTAATTTTTGTACTTTTAGTACTTTTAGAGGGGGTTTCGCCATGTTGGCCAGGCTGGCCTCGAACTCCTGACCTCAGGTGACCCACCTGCTTCAGCCTCCCAAAATGCTGGGATTATAGGCATGAGGCATTGCGCCCAGCCAAGAGCTTTATATATTTAAATAATATTTATTTTATAATAAATATATATATTAAATAATAAATTATAATAAATAAACTCTTATTAGTATGAATGGCAATGAACTGTTTGTCTTCAAGGAGAGAAAAGTAGGAAGTGTTTTAACATTGGTAATTTATATGAAAAAGGGTAATTATAGATTTTCAATGAAATATGATTAAGAGGAAATCTGTAGATTGTAGCATATATGAGTCTAAACCCAATTTATTTCTCAATTGAGATGAGTACTTCTACTTTATCAATCTAAGATCCAGCCATGATTCTCAGCTCTACCTTTCTGAAGACAATATGACTCTGGTGCCCAGAAAGATGTTGGCAAGTCTTGTCTGAAAGTCATTTGACATATAATTACTTTTGCTTTTCTTAGTGCAAAGAGAAGCTAAAGAACAGGAAGAACGTGCTATGGAACAGAAACACATAAATGAAAGTCTTAAAGAACTTAACTGTGAAGAGAAGGAGAATTTTGCAAGGTATGATTTTGTTTTCTATATTATCATTTGCTACCGAAAAAACAGATTTTTGGCCAGGCATGGTGGCTCACACCTGTAATCCCAGTACTTTGGGAGACTGAGGAAAGAGGATTGCTTGAAGCCAGGAGTTTGAGATTAGACTGGGCAGTGTAGCAAGATCTCATCTCTACAAAAAAATAACAATAAAAATTAGCCAGATATGGTGACATAGACCTGTAGTCCTAGCTACTTGGGAGCCGAAGTGGGAAGATCACTTGAGTACAGGAGTTAAACACAGCAGCTATGATTGTGCCACTACACTCCAACCTGGGCAACAGGCAAGATCTGTCTCAAAAAAACAAAAACTAAAACAGATTTTCAACATAGAAGACCATGTGCCATAATTCATGCATTATTGACATTATTTTGCATTAGTGTTACACTTGTCCTTCTAGAAGCTCAAAGCAGTTTACAAAATTTCATGTAAAAGTAGGCACCAACTGTCTTCGTAAAATTAAATTCCATTGCCATTATGTATATTATGATTATACACATAAGTTGTTAGGCTGGATGAATATCTTTAAAAATAAAATAAATTTGAAACACTTAAAAAATAGGCACCAACCTTAAATCCTAATAAAATAGGAAGAAGATTTTTTTTTGCTCCATGAAGTAAATCCTGAAAAGCAGGCTGGCCTAATCAGCTAGATTAGCAGAATGGCTCATAGGGACAGGATTCCATACAAATGTCCCCAGGAGGATGTGTTTAGCCTTACTGCATTAGAAAACTCTGGATGCTTTGGGAAATACCACTGCCCTCCTCTGACAAGGGCTGGGATTAGTTTCCTTCTGATCATCACAACCAGGCTCAAGTGGGGGAAACAGGCGGCTACCTCCCTGCAGCTTTTCTTATACCATCGCACTCTCTTCCCACTGGTGGCCATGATACCTAAATCAGGCAGTCAGTGTAGTGGAGGAAGAGGACCTGGTTTCTCTCATTACTGGTCACCCTCCCTGTTCCTGGGGCCTGTCCCTTGACTTACTCACACTTGGTGCATAGAAATAAGCTTTTCTCTTTCTAGAAAAAGTATGGTTAATGTGCCTGATCCTATTCTCACTTTGGGGTCACAAACAACAATATCTGTCCTACTGTTCTGAGTTCCTGCTACTGCCTCTGCTGTGGAAATCTTTTCTTCTCATATATATGTGTGTGTGTGTATATGTGTGTGTGTGTGTGTGTGTGTGTGTATATGTGTATATATATATATTTTTTTTGAGCTGGAGTCTTGCTGTGTCACCTAGGCTGGAGTGCAGTGGTGCAACCTCAGCTTACTGCAATCTCTGCCTCCTGGGTTCAAGCAATTCTCTGCCTCAGCCTCCCGAGTACCTGGGATTACAGGCACGTGCCACCACGCCTGGCTAATTTTTATTATTTTTAGTAGAGACAGGGTTTCACCACCTTGACCAGGCTGGTCTTGAACTCCTGACCTCGTGATCTCCTCGCCTTGGCCTCCCAAAGTGCTGGGATTACAGGCGTGAGCCACCGCGCCTGGCCTCCTTCTCATTTTTAAAAAGTCTCCTGTTGGAGATTTGGGAGGACTCAATAAATATCACATCTCTTCCCTGCTAAACTTCTGAATCAGCGGAGAGATAAGGAAAAAATTATGGCAGAGGTATTACAGTTACCTATTGCTACATAACAAAACACCCTGAAATGTGTGGTTTAAAGCAATTTATGATTATCTCTTATGATTCTGTGGGTCAACAAGGCTCATCTAGGTAGTTCTTGCTTGGAACATCTCATATCGTTGAAGTCAGATCCACATGACTGAGGCTATATTCATCTAAAGGCTCAACCTAGGATACTTACTCATATAGGGAGCAGTGTATGCTGACTGGAGTCAGGGATCTCAGTTATCAACTAGGAGTTTTAGTTGTCACCTGGAACCCCTATGTGTGGGCTCTCCATGTGATCTGGACTTCTCACAATGTGGTGGCTTGTTCTGAGAGGGAGAGTTCTAATAACAAGTATACCAACAGCTAGGAAGAAGAAGCTGCCCGGCCAGTTAAGAGCTACAGCTGGGACTGGCATAGCATTACTTCTGCCATATTCCATTGGTCATAAAAGTAGTTACAGGGCCCATCCTGATTCAAGGAGATGGAGAAAGAAACTCCACCTCTTGAAATGATAGTAGAGGTTCATATTGCTGAAGAGCATACCTAGGCTGGTGGCATGGGGGTAAAAGAATTTACCAAGACAGTTGTAGGTACAGGCAGATTTATTAGAGAAAGTAGGAAAATTCAGTGCAAGAAAGCAATGGCAGCCAGCAAGAGAGGAGCTGACTGCCAGGAAACAAAGGCTTGCTGGAGATTTTATAGGATGGTTCTTGGGCTACTTGATAACACCAAGGTAGCAGGGAGCTAACTTGCATTCTTCTGTCAGCCGAGGTGTTTGATGATAAATCGAAGCATTTGATGATAAGCAGGAAGTTTGTGAGTTTTGTATGTTATCTGCACAGGAGGGCTATATGTCCTGAGCCATGAACAAAGGCAGACCTATAGCTTATCTGCTTTATCTCTTTGCTTTCTCCTGGTTCCACCAGCCTGATTCCTTTTCCCTAATTAGGAGTACACATATGGGGAGGAAGATAGTACTGTGGCCATCTTTGGAAAATAGAATCTACCATAGAGGGGTATCCAAATTATCTTTATTTCTGATAAAAGTTGATGGAGTGTTTTCTTACCCCAACAACAGATTCTCTGATTCTTCAGACACCAACTGGATGTCCAAGAATTCAATTCAGTTCTGATAGTAACTACCCCCGGTTAGTACAGACCCCACAGGGTAAGGGCTTAGTCCCACAAACTGCTAACACTTCAGACACCAGATGCTAGTCCCAGACCACCTTCTGATCAACCAGCTATAAATTGGAGTTCACGACCTCCTCCTCAGGTTCAACAGTTTGCTAGAATTGCTCACAGAAATCAAGAACACATTTGACTTATGTTTACCAGTTTATCACAATGGACACAACTCAGGAACAGCCAAGTGGAAGAGAAGCATGGGGGCTTCCGTGCTCTCTGCGGGTGCACCATCCTTTCAGCACCTCTCTGTGTCACCATCACAGATGCCCTCAGAACATCCTTGTTCAAGAGGTTTTAGAGCTTCATCTCCAGCCCCCACCTTCCCCTCCTGAGAGGTCAGTGGGTGGGGCTGAAAGTCCTAACCCCCTCATCACTTGGTCTTTCTAGTGACCAACCCCATCCTGAGGCCACCCAGGGGCCCTACCCTAAGTCAGCTTATTAGCATAAAATCAGGTGTTCCTATGAATGACAAAAGATACTTTTACCACTCAGGAAATTACAAGAGTTGTAGGAGCTCTGTGCCAAGAAGTGGGAACAAAGATCAAATATAATTCTTATTATACCACAGCTGATATTAAAAATGTGGCTTATATTTCTAGCCATTGAAACTACAAAGAGGCCAGGCATGGTGGCTCACACCTGTAATCCCACCACTTTGGGAGGCCAAGATGGGCGGATCTTGATCCCAGGAGTTTAAGACCACCCTGTGCAACATGGTGTAACTCTGTCTCTAAAAAAATACAGCAACAACAAAAAAATTAGCTGGGTGTGGTTGTGTGCACCTGTAGTCCCAGATACCTGGGATGCTGTGGTGGGAGGATCACCTGAACCTGGGAGGTTGAGGCTGCAGTGAGCCATGATTGTGTGATTGTTCCAGTAGTGTACTCCAGCCTGGGTGACAGAGTGAGACCCGGTCTAAAAAAAAAAAAAAAAAAAGGAAAGAAACTACAAAGAAAAAAATATGGCTTATAAATTGTAAAATTATATAACCATTATGGAAAACAGTATGGAGGTTCCTCCAAAAAACTAATATTAAAACTACTACATAATCCAGCAATCCCACTTCTGGGTATATGTCCAAAAATTAAAAGCAGGGTCTCAAAGAGATACTTGCACAGAAATATTCATAGCACTATTCACAGTATTCAAGAGGTAGAAGCAACCCAAGGGTCTATTAATGAAATGAATAAACAAAACATGGTATATATTTATGACGGAATATTATTCAGCCTTAAAAAGCAAGGAAGTCCTGTCACATGCCATAGTATGGATGAACCTTGAGGACATTATGCTAAGTGAAATAAGCCAGTCACAAAAAGACAAATACTGTATGATTCTATTTTTATGAGACATATAAAGTAGTCAGATTTGTAGAAACATAAAGTAGAATGGTGGTTACCAGGGGTTGTGGGGAGGAAAGAGGGGAGGGGAGTTTCAGATTTGCAAGATGAAAAAGTTCTGGAGATCTCTTTTACAACAATATGAAGAGACTTAACTGCTGAACTGTACACTTTTTTTTTGTTTTGTTTTGTTTTGTTTT
>NW_012109474.1:3337596-3341420 GCF_000951045.1 Mandrillus leucophaeus | reverse complement strand
ATGTGAAGGTGGCAGTGAGCTGAGATTGTGCAACTGCACTTCAGCCTGGGCGACAGAGTGAGACTCCGTCTCAAAAAAAAAAAAAAAAAAAAAAAGAAAGAAAGAAAGAAAAAAGAAAGGGGAAAAGTTGAATTGAGCAGTTTGCTTATCCTTTCCAATTTTACCCATAGAGAAGAGTGAGGGGAAGGGATGGAGGCAAACCAAGAACTATTCCCACATAGCAGTGAACATTGCGAGCCGGGAAGAAGCATTTCCTCTCTAAAATCAATATTTGTTCTAGGATTATATTAATGATTATTGTGTAAGAAACCCATTATTGAGTTTTTCATCTATTTCTTCTCCACTCACCCTGATTTTAATAGGAGTTTTAATTTGACTTTACAAATTATATTTTAATTGTAATGCTCTAAATAAATCTAAATGCTTAGTTTTATAATTTTATGCTTTGACATTTCTAATACTTTAGACGCCAATGTTTAGCCCAGGAGTACAGGAAGCAACTTCAGATGCAAATCGCCTACCAGCAGCAGTCCCAAGAAGCAGAGAAGGAAGAGAAACGCCGAGAGTTTGAAGCAGGGATAGCAGCAAACAAGATGTGTTTGGACAAGATCCAGGAGGTCCTGTCCACCCATCAAGTGCTGCCTCAAAACATTCATCCCATGCGCAAGGCATGCCTCAGTGAGCTTCCACCGTAGTTCCGTGAGCATCTATGTATCTTTTCTTGGTCTTTTAATATTTTTAACTACAGTATGCTTGTATGCTTCTTTTAACTCCTGGATAAACTGTTCTTTTTTTCCCTGAGTTTGTGTAATTAATTGAACGTAATTTTCTTCCTTTGAATAAACCTGCATCGTTTTCGGAGTTCACAGACTTACAAATCCAAATGCTGTACTTCATCGCATGTTGTTATTTTCCTGCCCCCTTTGCCTCCTTTTTAAACTCACTTATGACTAGTTCCATTTGCTGACAACTGTCTACCCTTATGCCCATTTCTTCTTCCTTCCTTTCTCTTCTCTCTCATATACATAATTCAGTGTTAAGAGAGCATTTTTGCAGGCAGAACTGGGATTAACAGCCACTTTCATTAACCCACCTATTTAGTCATTAAACATATATTTTCAGAGTGCCTCCCATGTGCCAGGCACTATTCTAGATCCTGAGACTTCAGCAAAAACAAAATATACCCCTTGCTCTTGTTGAGCTTACATACTCAACAGGCAACAAGTGTTAAGTGCCGTAAACTAGAAATGGCAGGTGTGCTGTTTCATTTTATATGTGATGATCAGAAAAGGCCTCTTTGAGCAGCTGATATTTGAAAAGAGGTCTGAATGAACTAGCCATGGATTATCTGCAGGGTAATCATCTAAGGCAGAGGAAAAAGCCAGTGCAAGGTCCCTTGGGAAGAAGCCTGCTGAGTGCATTTGAGGCATAATATTTGTGCTGGAGTAGAGTCAGTAAACATAGATTAATCAGAAAGGTTGGGGCCAGATGATGTAAGGCCTTGGAACCATGGTAAAGGCTGACTTTTGCTTCACTAAAGGGAGCTGTTACAGGGTTTTCAAGAGAGGAGCAACACAATATGATATAAGAGGGTTGCTGGCTGCTATGGCTAGAATAGACATCAGGGAGACAGAAACAAGCATGTTAAGTGATTGCAGCCAGGCATGGTGGCTCACACCTGTAATCCCAACAGTCTGGGAGGCCAAGGCGGGTGGATCACTTGAGGTCAGGAGATCGAGACCAGCCTGACGAACATGATGAAACCCTGCCTCTACTAAAAATACAAAAATTAGCCAGGTGTGGTGGCGTGTGCCTATAATCCCAGCTACTTGGGAGTCTGAGGCAAGAGAATCACTTGAGCCCGGGAGACAGAGGTTGCAGTGAGCCAAGATTGCGCCACTGCACTCCAGCATGGGTGACAGAGTGAGACTCTGTCTCACAAAAGAAAAAAATAATGTTAAGTGATTACAATAATCCAGGTAAGAGGTGGTGGTAGTGTGGTAGCCAGCCTCCAAGATGACTCCCCATGATCTTCTCCTGTATTTATGTCCAACCTCCCTGAATCACGGCTGATCTGCAGGACCAATAGAACAGAGTATAACTTCCAAGACGAGGTCATAAAAGACACTGCAGCTCAGTCAGCCACTTATGCTGGTAAGGATAGGATGCTCAAGAAGCCCTTCAAAGAGGCCCATGTGGGGAGGCATTGAAGCCTTCCACCGAAAGGCAGGACAACATGCCAGCCATGTGCATGAGCAACCTTGGAAGATCCTCCAGCCCCTGCACCAGTTAGGCATTCAGATGACTACCGCCCTGGCTGATGACTTAACTGCAATTTCATTAGAGATCTAAGCCAGACTGCTCAGTCAAGGTGTTCCTGATTCCCAACCCACAGAAACTGAGAAATAACAGATGTTTGTTGTAGTTTAAGCCACTAAGTTTTGTGGTATATCATTAGGTAGCAATAGAAAACGAATACGGGTTGTATCTTGGGCACTGTGAGAGAGGTCAGATTCTATTTTAAAGGTAGAGCCAACAATATGTGCTGATGGATGTGTATGTTGAGTGTAGGGCTTGAAAGAAAGTCATAAAATAGAACTCCAAACTTTTGGTCTAAGCAACAAACCAGTAAACTGCCTCTGTGGTGGGAAACACTTGACCTATCTCTCAAGTTGTGAACCTGGAGATGTTAGCTAAATGAAGTCAAAGAAATTAAGAAGTTACTGGGTGATTCTCATCAATAGTCAATTTGGCATTCTACCTCTGCACTGCACTGTGTTTTTCATATATCAAAATATGTTTTCTGTTACACCAGTTTTTGTGAAAAACAAATCTGGAAAGGTCTGAAATTTACATCCTTTTCCTAGAGTCATTAGACACAATGAAATATTTTAAAACTCTAGGAAACCCTAAAGTAATGAAACCTAGTTACCTTTGTTTAATCCTCTGTTACTCATACTTACTTGATCTTGAAACCCTTTTTAAAAAAATCAAATCGATTAACACCTTTTGGTAAATGCTCATCTTCTGCATATTCACATGATTCATTACATCATTTCCATGGGATATTCAGAGAAGCTTTCTGCAGGATATTACTTTCTAAATAAAACAGTGCTTTATTTCTAGTAGCTTGGCCAATGTTTTATGTAAAAATTCTAGAGAAACTTATTCTTTTAGACAGTATTTTAAAAGCTATATTGAGGTATAATTTCCATACCATAAAGTCTACCCATTGTGAGTGATTTATAAAGTGATTCTTGGTAAATTTAGAGCTTTGCAATCATCACCACAATTTAGTTTTAGAATGCTTCCATTACCCCCAAAAAGTTTTCTTGTGCATGTTTACACAAAACCCTACTTCTTTACCCTGTGCCAAGCAAACACTGACCAACTTATGTCTCCACAGTTGTCTTTTCTTCAAATTTCATATTAATAGAATCACTCAATATGTACTCTTTCATGTTAGCCTTTCACTTAACATGTTTTTGAGGTTCATCATGATACAGGATGCATCTGTAGTTTATTCCTTTTGATTTCTGTAGTATTCTATTGTATGGATATACCACATTTTACACATCCATTCACTAGTTCAGGGACATTTGCATTATTTCTAAGTTTTGGCTGTTATGAACATTCACATACCAGTCTTTGTGTGAACATACACTTTCATTTCTCTTGATTAGATATGTGGAAATGGAATTGCTAGGTCTTATGGTGTTTTTCACTTAAGTTGCCAGGCTGTTTCTTTTCTTTTCTTTTTTTTTTTTTTTTTTTGAGATGGAATCTCACTCTGTTCTGCTAATTTTTTTTGTAGTTTTAGTAAA
>NW_012109474.1:3317310-3337546 GCF_000951045.1 Mandrillus leucophaeus | reverse complement strand
TTTTTTTGAGATGGAATCTCACTCTGTTGCCCAGGTTGGAGTGCAGTGGCACAACCTGGGCTCACTGCAAGCTCCGCCTCCTGGGTTCATGACATTCTCCTGCCTCAGTCTCCCAAGTAGTAGGGACTACAGGTGCCTGCCACCACGCCCGGCTAATTTTTTGTATTTTTAGTAGAGATGGGGTTTCACTGTGTTAGCCAGGATGGTCTCGATCTCCTGACCTCGTGATCCACCTGCCTTGGCCTCCCATAGTGCTGGGATTACAGGCGTGAGCCACCACACCCGGCCCAGGCTGTTTCAAGTGACTGCATCATATTACGTTCCCACTGCAATGTATGAAGGTTCCATTTTCACCACATCCTTGTCAGCACTTGTAATGGCAATTCTAGTGACTGTGGAAGGTATCTCATTGTGGTTTTAATTTGCACTTTCCTAATGACTAGTGATGTTGAGCATTTTTTCATGAGCTTCTTAGCCCATCATATGTCTTATTCTGTGAAGTATTTATTCAGATCTTTTCCTCCATTTTCTAATTGAGTTGTCTTCTTATTACTGAGTTGGAGGAGTTCTTTATATAGTCTGGAAACAAGTCTCAGCTACTTGGGAGGCTAAGATGGGAGGATCACTTGAGCCCAGGAGGATGAGGCTGTAGTGAGATCTGATGGTGCCATTGCACTCCAGTCTGGGTGACAGAGCAAGACCCTGCCTCTGAAAAAAATTTTTTTTGGTCTTTGTCTTTGACTTTACAAGAAACAGAAGCCCAAAGAAATCTCCTGTCTCTTGGTCTGGTACTTTTTGTTACAGGAAGTCAGGGACCGCGAATGGAGGGACCGGCTGGAGCCACGGCAGAGGAACATAAATTGTGAAGATTTCATCTTAATATGGACATTTATCAATTCTCAAATAATACTTTTAAAATTTCTTATGCCTGTCTTTAATCCCTTAATCCTGTTATCATTGTAAACTGAGGATGTGCGTCACCTCAGGACCACTGTGATAATTGTGTTAACTGTACAAATTGATTGTAAAACATGTGTGTTTGAACAATATGAAATCAGTGCACCTTGAAAAAGAACAGAATAATAGTGATTTTTTATGGAACAAGGGAAGACAAGCATAAGGTCTGACTGCCTGCAGGGTCGGGCAAAAAGAGCCGTATTTTTCTTCTTGCAGAGAGTCTATAAATGGACATGCAAGTAGGAAACATATCACTAAATTCTTTTCCTAGCAAGGAATATTAATATTAATACCCTGGGGAAAGAATGCATTCCTTGGGGGAGGTCTATAAATGGCCACTCTGGGAATGTCTGTCTTGTGCAGTTGAGGTAAAGATTGAGATTAGCCCTGATCTCCTGTAGGACCCTCAGGCTTACTAGGGTTGGGAAAAAGCCCTGGTAAATTATTATTCTTATTGGGCTTATGTGCCTTTTTCTCCACTTATTTGATCTCTCACCTGGATGGATGCTCCTGTGGAGATCTGTACTAACGACAGTGTGTAGCCTGGAGCTACAGATGACCATTGCCCCACTCAACCAGGAGAAGAAGGCACTGTGTTTAATGTTACTATGGGTTGTAAATACCCTCCTCTGTGCCTCGGACATGCACCTGGTTGTATCCATCTAGAAACTCAAGTCTGGGCTGCTTACCTTCCAGAGAGATCAGCCACAGGGGAATGGGGACATTTGGTCTCTGGCCTCTCCCTTTCTCCTTTAAGACAAATGAAATGAGGAGTAATAAGAGATACCCCATACTTTCAATATAAACCTGTAGGAAAACCATGTCCTAAAAATATTGAGGGCCCATCTAAAACTTTAATTTGGGAAGATTGTGTTAACTCACATGCAGTAGTATTAAAAAATGACTTATATGGTTTAGTAATAGACTGGGCACCAAAGGGCTATTTAGAAAACAATTGCTCCTCTGGCGGAAGGAAATGCCTGGAGGCTACTTATTTTATTTCTTATTGGGAGGACGAGGATCATCATCGTACTTTGCATAGGAGGTTCAGCTCATTCTTTCCCTTATAATGGGAAGGGCATTACCCCACTTAGGCCTCGTATGATATTCCCCATTCTGAGTCCAGAACACCCAGAACTTTGGAAATTGGCTATTGCCATGTCTGGACTGCGAATATGGGAAGGGGAAACTTTTCTGTCTGTTGTCCCCACTACCACCCCTTGCATCCGTGATTCTGAACCCCATGATAAATCCCCTTTGAACCCTCTTCCTCTACCTTTATGGGACTCCAATTGGCATTATGATAATTCTTCTCGACCCAGGTATGCCCCTCTACCTCTTCGGCATCCCCAGGCACCTCGGATTGCTTCTTTATGGTGGAGAACATTGGGCATTGCCACCACTGCTCCTCTCCCTCAGTATCAACCTAGATTCAAACATCCTGCTTTGTTTACCTCCAACCTGACTATTCCTGTACAGAGTTGTGTTAAGCCTCCTTACATGCTGTTAGTGGGAAATATCAAAATTTGGACAAATAGTCAAACTGTCCAGTGTATTAATTGTCATTTATATACTTGTGTTAACTCCCGTTTTGACTTCAGGAAAAGTATAATGTTGGTTCGAGCTCGAGAAGGAATCTGGATACTGGTAACTTTACCCCAATCTTGGGAATCTTACCCCTCAGTACATTTAATTAATGATGTGTTACAATGAATTCTCAAAAGATCTAGGAGATTTGTTTTCACTTTAATTGCTGTGATCATGGGCCTAATTACAGTCACTGCACTGGCCACCACTGCCAGAGTGGCATTACACCAATGTATTCAAATGACTCATTTTGTTAATGATTGGCAAGCCAATTACACCCAAATGTGGAATTATCAACAGGGCATTGATCAAAAATTAGCTAATCAAATTAATGATTTAAGACAATCTATTATTTGGCTTGGAGATTGGCTAATGAGTCTCAAACATCGCATGCAAATGCAGTGCAATTGCAACACTTCTGATTTCTGCATTGCCCTGTATTCCTACAATGAGACTGATCATTCATGGGAAATGGTCAAAGGACATCTTCTGGGTAGGGAAGATAATTTATCATTGGACATAACTAAATTAAAGAAACAAAGTTTTGAAGCCTCTCAAGCTCATTTATCCATTGCGCCTAGAGCTGAGGCGTTAGATCAGATGGCAGAAAGTCTTTCTGGACTAAACCTGATGACTTGGATTAAGTCTGTTGGGGTTCCACTGTAGTAAATTTTGGAATCATGTTTTCCTATTTAATCAACTTGTTTTTAGTGTGCTGGACCAGTCAAAGAATCTTGCTTCAAAACCGAGAGAATGAACAAGTCTTCATTGCCATGGCACATTTATGTAAAAAGAAAGGGAGAAATGTTATGGCAAGTCAGGGACCCCGAACGGAGGGACTGGCTGGAGCCATGGCAGAGGAACATAAATTGTGAAGATTTCATCTTAATATGGACATTTATCAGTTCTCAAATAATACTTTTATAATTTCTTATGCCTGTCTTTACTTTAATCTCTTAATCCTGTTATCTTTGTAAGCTGAGGATGTGCATCACCTCAGGACCACTGTGATAATTGTGTTAACTGTATAAATTGATTGTAAAACATGTGTGTTTGAACAATATGAAATCAGTGCACCTTGAAAAAGAACAGAATAATAGTGATTTTTATGGAACAAGGGAAGAAAAGCATAAGGTCTGACTGCCTGCAGGGTCGGGCAAAAAGAGCCATATTTTTCTTCTTGCAGAGAGTCTATAAATAGACGTGCAAGTAGGAAACATATCGCTAAATTCTTTTCCTAGCAAGGAATATTAATACCCTGGGAAAAGAATGCATTCCTTGGGGGAGGTCTATAAATGGCCACTCTGGGAATGTCTGTCTTGTGTAGTTGAGATAAGGACTGAGATTAGCCCTGATCTCCTGTAGAACCCTCAGGCTTACTAGGGTTGGGAAAACTCAGCCCTGGTAAATTTGTGGTCAGACCGGTTCTCTGCTCTCAAACCCTGTTTTCTGTTTTTTAAGATGTTTATCAAGACAATACATGTACCACTGAACAGAGACCCTTATCAGTGGTTCTGCTTTTGCCCTTTGCCTTGTGATCTTTGTTGGACCGTTATCAGTGGTTCTGCTTTTGCCCTTTGCCTTGTGATCTTTGTTGGACCCTTATCAGTGGTTCTGCTTTTGCCCTTTGCCTTGTGATCTTTGTTGGACCCTTATCAGTGGTTCTGCTTTTGCTCTTTGCCCTGTTCCCTCAGAAGCATGTCATCTTTGTTGGACCCTTATCAGTGGTTCTACTTTTTGCCCGTTGAGGCATGTGATGTTTGTACCTACTCTCTGTTCTTACACCCCCTCCCCTTTTGAAACCGTCAATAAAAACTTGCTGGTCTGAAACTCAGGTGGGCATCATGGTGCTACTGATTTGTGATGTCACCCCTGGTGGCCCAGCTGTAAAATTCCTCTCTTTATACTGTCTCTCTTTATTTCTCAGCCAGGTGACACATGGAAAATAGAAAGAATCTACCTTGAAATATTGGGCGCAGGTTCCCCCAATAACTTTTTCCATCACATACCATCATGATTTCTTACCAAAATCTAATTTGGTATCAAAGTACTCTTAATCAATATGCCCTTTAAGGCTTGCTATTTAGCAATGCTGTTGGCATTTTCACTCCATTGGCATCATTTTGTGGTCTCTGTCCAGACCTTTATGCTTGCTAACATAGCATTTGGTGCAGATCCATCAAATACATCAATGCATGCACATTTCATAAATTACACACAGGGATGAATATTTTTCCTTCTATAAACCATCCTTCTGATATTTTGATTACCTTATATAAATAGGGCAAACAGCCTCTCAGAATATAGATGAAAATTTCATCTAATAAAAAGAATATCTTCTTCTCTAGAAAGACCCCTGAGATAACTGGAAAAGCATATTTTATTGTAGTTAGTGCAGGGAACAATAAAAAGATCCAATTCCATTTATGCCTCTTGTGAAGCTGTCAGCTGGACAAGGGCTCTGAGAGCCTAAACTGCCTCCAAATATCAGGGTTTTTTTTCTATAAAATGCTAAGACATGTGTTTTGGGTACAGGCTGGGGGTTATTAGCTTAGTGCTTCCAAGCACTGCTATGTGAGACTTTTATTTGAAATGACTTTATAGATACAGTTCTGGGGAAACAGATATAGCGAGAGAGTTTCAGGCTAAGTTCTTGCCCTATATGTGTGACTTCAGGTTGGGCTTTCTGGGATTCATTTTTCTTCCCTAAACCTGAGCTGAAAGGGACCTGAGAGGGTGTCTAGTTCAAGTCTTTCCCTTTATAGATGTGAACTCATCTTGGGTTTGGTTCTCCCGAAAGCAGAGCCTGAGATGAGGACTTGGGAGCAGTTAGATTATGTGGTTGGTGATCCAGGAAGCAGAGGTAGGGAGGCTGTGGGGAAGGAACCATGACAAGAATGTGCTACAGAGCAGTTATCACTGCAGGTAACTGGGTCTCATTGCACCTGGGGATCTGCTGAGGAACTGTCTAGAAAGCCTCTCAGGTTTGAAGTGCACAAGGCTGGAGGCTGGAGCACTGATCTCCCCACTCTTGCCTGCTTTGGTAAAGGGTTGTCTCTAAGGGCACTGACCCCCCACACCAGGTGGTGAGGCCTATAGAGGCTGTGAGGTACTCCCTCCTAAGCCACCCTGTCCAAAGCTCTATTAAGCACCTGTGTTTGTTGTTGCCACCTTGTGGTCATATCTTTCTCCTTGATCAACCTCAAATCCCTCTAAGCCTGGCAGAGAGGCAGAGGGAAACCTACCGTCAAAGGAGTGATCTTTTTTTTTTTTTTTTTGAGACGGAGTCTTGCTCTGTCGCCCAGGCTGGAGTGCAGTGGCCGGATCTCAGCTCGCTGCAAGCTCCGGCTCCCGGGTTCACGCCATTTTCCTGCCTCAGCCTCCCGAGTAGCTAGGACTGCACAAAGGAGTGATCTTTAACTTAATGACCAGAAGACAGGAAGGGGCAAAATGTCTCGCTCTTCAACCCCACACAAGACCCAGAGGCTTATGGAGATGAGGGGGCCAGCATCCAGAAAGGGAGGAGGAGAGAGGCGCCCCTGGGGACAGCGAGATGGATCACCAGGCAGCCCAGTGGGGCATCTTTGGGTTCAGAGCTCCCAGGGCCACACAGTTCGTGACCTCACTACTGCCAGGACCTATCGTATCAACAGGGGACAGCTGTGCGGTGAAGTTGCACTGGGTATGCAAAGCAGGCAGGCTCTAAATGGCTAAACATTTGCTTGTTCAGGCTGTATTTAAAATCGACTGTATCAACATTTGCATATGGTGTCAGCGGATTTTTGAGCTAATGGGTCTCAGACTGCAGTAAAGAAATAAACCACCTCAGTGCCAATGCACAGGGGTCACTTTTAGCTATTTTAATGATACTCTGAGCAGCCTGTATTCAGCTGTGCTGAAATAACAGTCACTGGTCCCCAACAGACAGTCCCACCATTTCCCCAGAGCTAAGCCTTCACACTGAGAGTGCTCTCTCCTGCAGCCACATGGTGGATTCTAGCTTTTCCTCTCTTGAAAGCCCAACTCAATGCCATCTATTCAGGCTAACCAGACATCCTAAAGGCTGCCTGCCACCCTGCTCTCTTCAGTGCTTTCTCTTCTATCAGGTCAGCTGGGATCCGACCTGCACCCACTACTAGACCATGAGCTGTGGGAGGAAAAGGGTGCTAGTGTGTCCAGAATTGCTGGGTTCTTGGTCTTGCTGACTTCAAGAATGAAACTGCAGACCCTGGTGGTGAGTGTTACAGTTCTTAAACATGGTGTGTCCGGAGTCTGCCCCTTCAGATGTTCAGATGTGTCTTCAGTTTCTTTCTTCTGGTGGGTTCATGGTCTCCCTGACTTCAGGAATTAAGCTGCAGACCTTTACATTGAGTGTTACAGCTCTTAAAAGTGGTGCATCTGGAATTATTTGTTCTTCCGAGCGGGTTCGTGGTCTCGCTGGCTTCAGGAGTGAAGCTGCAGACCTTTGTGGTGAGTGTTACACCTCATAAAGGCTGCCTGGACTCAAAGAGCAAGCAGCAGCAAGATTTACACTAAAGAACGAAAAAACAAAGCTTCCACACTGTGGAAACGGGCCTGGCTGGCTCAGCTGCTTTTATTCCCACCCACGTCCTGCTGACTGGTCCATTTTACAGAGAGCCGATTGGTCCACTTTACAGAGAGCTGATTGGTCCGTTTTACAGAGAGCTGATTGGTCCATTTTGACAGAGTGCTGATTGGTGCGTTTACAATCCCTGAGCTAGACATAGAGTGCTGATTGGTGCGTTTACAATCCTTTAGCTAGACACAGAGTGCTAGACAGAAAAGTTCTCCAAGTCCCCACTAGGTTAGCTAGTTACAGAGTACTGATTCCTGCATTTACAAACCTTGAGCTAGACACAGAGCACTGATTGGTGTATTTACAATCCCTTAGCTAGACATAAAGTTTCTCCAAGTCCCCACTAGACTCAGGAACCAAGCTGGCTTCACCTAGTGGATCCTGCTCCAGGGCTGCGCCTGCACTGGTCAGCCCTTGGGCGGTAGATGGGACCGGTTGCAGCCCGGCAGGGGGTGGCGCTCATCAGGGAGGCTTGGGCCATGCAGGAGCCCATGGCAGGGGGAGGCTCGAGCATGGGCTGCAGGTCCCGAGCCCTCCCTGTGGGGAGGCAGCTGAGGCCTGGCAGCTGAGGCCTGAGCGCCAGCTGAGGACCTGGCGCATCCTCTGCAGCTGCTGGCCTGGGTGCTAAGCCCCTCACTGCCCCGGGTCTATGGTGCCAGTGGGCTGCTCTGAGTGCAGGGCGGTGGAATCCAGGCCCACCCAGGACTCGTGCTGGCCTGCCAGTGCTGAGTCCAGCCCAGGTTCTCACCTGCACCTCCCCCTCCACACTTCCCCGCAAGCAGAGGGAGCTGGCTCTGGCCTCTGCCAGCCCAGAGAGGGGCTCCCACAGTGCCGTGGCGGGCTGAAGGGCTCCTCAAGCACTGCCAGAGTGGACGCTGAGCCTGAGGAGGCGCCGAGAGTGAGGGCTGCTAGCATGTTGTCACCTCTCACTAGGGACTAAGCTGTATCTTCCCAAAATTCATTTGCTGAAGCCCTGCCCTCCATGTGACTGTATTTGCAGATGGAGACTTCAGGGAGGTTATGAAGGTTTAATGGGCTCCAAAGGGCTGGTGTCCTTATAAAAAAAGGAGATAGCAGAGCTCTCTTCTTGCACACACAGTGAGAAGACTGCAGGCAGGCCTCCCCAGAAACCAGCTCTGCGGACACCTTGATCTTCCAGCTTCCAGAACTATGAGAAAAATAAATGTCTGTTAAGCCACGTAGACTGTGGAACTTTGTTATGGCAACTCAAACTGACTAATACAGAGACCTATCTCATTCTCCTTTAAATCTCTCGCAGCATCTAGAACAGTGCCAAGCACACAGTCAACAAAGGTTGACTACATTGAATTGTAATACCCAGGTGAATGAAAGATGTGATGCTGCTGGGGCACTGGATCTGAAATCTCTGACAAATCCCGAAGCCAATCCTGATCCATGTACACCAGAGAAGATAGCCAGGGTCTGCCGGCCCTTACCCAAAACTGCAAAACATCAAAAGCTCCGAAACCAGACGGTGTGATGCCAACCCTCATTTAGCAGAAAAGCTTGACCTGACAGGGGTAAAGCTACTTAAAATTATCTCGCTAGATTTTACTATAGCGCTATGAATGATTTTGATTACCAGGCACTGCCCCAGCTCTGGCAGGAAGTGTTATAAAATCTATAGTTTAGGCATCAGGCCACATTTCCAGAATTAAAAAAAAAAAAAATCAAAATTCCAAAACCCATCTGGCCCCAAGGATTTTGGATAAAGAACTGTGAACCTGTGCTATAGAGGGGGTTAATACTAACCTCGCAGTTGTCCACTCAAGGAAGACCATGAAAAACACTAATTACCCAGTGTGTAAATAGATTGCAATTGCAATTCGAACAGAATGGGAAATAGCTTTATTCTAAACTGGGGAGGTGTGTGATTGGAAAAAACCTGTTTTTTAATGTGAATGCTACAGATGCCAGTGGGGTTTTTCTTTTTCTTTTTTTTTTTTTTGAGCAGTTTATTTCATCAGCCTACAAAATGTGCTGAGTATAGTTTTTAAAGATGTAATGAAAAAGTACAAAACTACCTTGGAAAATAGCATCATTGCAGTTTAAAGTCCAATCAGCTTTTTATAAATTGCACTTAACAACCGGAGAAATCAATAACAAATACAATTATAAGGACACTAAAAATTATTTATTATCATTATCAGCAGTGCTACCACAAATAATACGAATAAAATTCATTTGCTGAATGTATATAGTATATTTTTTAGCAGAGCATCTCAAAACTTTTTGGTAACTAATGCAATCTCAGCTGCGTGAACCCCCTGCTAAACCCTATGGGGCATACAGAGTAAAAATGACATAACTTCTGCCTTGGTGGAATTTATAGTCTCACTGAAGATCAAAACCTAGGACAAGAAATAATTAAGAATAATGCAAGGCAATATCTAACGAGATACAGTGTGAAATACAGTAAGTGCATGCAACAGACTTACTTGTGCTAAGAAGACTTCAGAATTTCTATGTAGCCTGGGTTTAAAAGGGCATCTGACTGGAAGACAGTGTTAGGGAATGTTTCTTGAGGCCGCATTTGAATAGCAGCATGCTGTTTTGTTTAGATTTTATGTTTATTTTGAGTGGGTTGGAGGAGGAGCTTTTGGTGACTTTGCTTTTGGTGTACTATGCAAGTCACACTTTAGAGTCACCCCACTGCTGCTTGGGTGTTTTGGAAAAGGGAGAGGTTTATGATGGCTAGGACCATCAGTTCTGGAAGTCTTCCAGGAAGAAGGTTCACTGGAGCTGGACTTACAGGTTGGGTGGACTGTCGATGGCCTAGAGAAGGAAGAAGCCATTTGGAGTTGAGTGTTGGGGCAGGTCACAGTGAGAAATGAACTTGACTCAGTTGAAGAAATCTATCTTGGGGGCAGGAGATCAGAGCATTCATTCTCAGACAGACCAGAAAGACCTATTCACAGATGAGAAAAAGGGAGTATTCTATATCTCACCAGACTTCAAGAGAAATTAATTGCCTGCAGAATTTCAGTAACTGCAGACCCCATGTTGGGCATGATTCATAACCAACCTATTGCACCTCCTTTCTCACTAAGGGCACGGTCTTGACTGTATTGTTTAAACTATTTGAGATAGTCATTTGTACTCGTAGCTTAAGGAAGAAGATGTCACACCATGAGTAACAGGCAGCAGGGTGCCTGCAGAGCCTTAGAAGTGTCCAAGTCCAGTCGAGAGGCCGTATTATCCAGAGCAGCAGGGTCAACCCCACCTTGACTGTTGCAAAATTAAATGAGATGATACAGCACAGGGTTGGCACTCCACAAATGCTAAGTGCTATCTCAACAACTGAAACATTACAGCCCATAATACATATCATATCCTTCCAGTGAAATTGTGTAATTTCCCAGAAGTGCTCAGTTTCTATTCCTAGTTAAGTTCATTCTGGTCTGGAAGAACAATTATTTTTTCCCTTCAAGGATCTGACATCTTTCTGATACCATCATTATTCCTTAACAATAACAATGCACATGTGTTTGGTGTTTTGCAAGCCTATCTAGTTTTACTTGGTTCTCACCATAGCCCATAGGCACTAGACAGGGATGCTTTTCCTTTTATAAACTGATGTTTAACATGCACGCAGTAAAACGTGTCAAGTGTACAGCTCGGTGAAGTTTTACCTATGTTTGCTCCTGTATAGCCCCACCAGCTGAAGATACAGAGCATTTCCAGCATCTCAGAAGGTTCTCTCATGCCCCTTTCCAGTCATTGTACCCTCAGAAATAACCACTCTTCTGACTTCTAACACCATCCATTTATCTTACCTGCTCTTGGACTTCATGTAAATAGAATCATACAGAATGCAGTCTTCTGCACCTGGTTTCTTTCACTCAACATAATGTCTATACAATTCATCATGTTGCTACATGTTTTAGCAGTTCATTCTTTGTTAGTACTGGGTAGTGTTTCATTGTGTGAATATACCACAGTGTACCCATTCTCTTGCAGGAAAAGATTATTAAACAAAATTTACAAAGGAAGTAACCCAGGGCCAGAGTGACTAAGTCCCTGGCTCCGATGGCACAGGTAGGAAGGTCAAGATTTGAACTCAGCGTATTTGGCTCCAAATTCCATGTCCTTTCTAAGGTGCCACATTGAAGCAGTGCTTCTAGAAACTTTTCCGGGGGCTTGCAGAATTTTGAAGTACATGACTTATAGTCTCTTAAATCACTGGCAAGGAATAAGTAGTTCAATCAATAAGCAAAAGCAAAAAATAAACATCCCATTTTGGTGGGAATCTTCATGTGAAAATGTGGCCATGTATTTAAAATGAACATTGAGCACATGGTCGGCTTTGAACAAATGCTTAATGCTCCTGAGCCATATGGAAGAAGAGGAGGTGGAGAAGAAAAAGTCTGGGGAGTGGAGAATGAATTCAATTCTCCAACTCTACATTTACAGCTACAGTGTAAGCAAGACGGGGAGAGAGGTACCATTGTTTTCTTGCAGAGTGGTCGGTCTGCTGTGGACTAGCCTCGGGGGTCTGTGTCTGTGTGTATGTGTATGAACTTAGCATTCTACTAATCATGCCCTAATATGCATGTGGGCATATACCTCTCCCTGCATTGGAAACTGAGCTACTTTGCTCTGTCCCTGCAGGACCTGGCTTTCAAGGCCTCTCTCTCAGGAGCTAGCTGTGGCCACACTAGCTGTTTTCTTAAAGGACCAACTGCAGAGTCAGATGAGAGGTGCTGGAGGCATCTCAAGAGTGATTTGTGGAAAACCGTGGAGGGAAAAATGGATCCAGGCAAGGATTTAGGACAATTAAAAAAAAAAAATCATTAATGGTAAATGTTACTAGTCAAATTCCAAGGCTGGGGCCAAGAACTAGAGAAATTTATGTGCAGCAAAAATGCAACGGATGAAATCGCTCAGATTGAATGCGTTTTCCCAACAATATGTGCTAAATACAGACATTTCCAATTGCTTCTTGGCCTTTTGGCCAAGATCAAGGGTAAATATAGGTGTCTCCGCTGTCAGGAAGAGGTGGCCTCTTCTATCACTTAGCAGAGAAATTCTTTTTCCTGCAAGAGGAGTCTCCCAGCCACCCAAGTTACAATGGGGAGATAAAAATCAAGTTTTCTCGCTGTCAGTTCCTGTGTCCGCCTTCAGACACCCTCCCCTCTTATGCCATTTGCTCTCTTCCCAGCCCAGCACCTAAAGCTGCTCCTGGCTGCCCAGTGGACAGGGTTCCACTCCTGGACATATACCTTTCATGCCCTTCTTCTCCCACAGAGACTTTTAGTTACCACCTCCCTCAACCTCCAACTAGTTCTTTCTTTTCTGACCTCAAGCTAGCCGTTCTCTGTCCTGTGTGCAAATGTCCTATCCTCACCAGAAATGTTCTGGCAAACTAATCTCCGATGTGGCCATGACCCAGATGTGGGCCAATACCTCCGTGGACAAATCTCCTTAGGGTTTTGTGCCACCAGAGGACTCCTGGAGATGGACATATAGGTGGTTTCCAGGCTTTTGTTGTTTCCGACTATGTTGCTGGGAATAAATCCACACAGTTGACTCATTTCTGTGTATATCAGGAAAGTGAATACATATACATGAAAGTCCATATGTATACATTTATGAGTATATCAGGAAAGTGAATTCCTAAAGTGGAATTTCTGGTCAAGGGAACTTGCATTTCCATTTCTGATAGTGGTTTCCATGTACCCAGCACTATCCCAGTCCATGCTACCGATTAACTTCAGAGAGAAGGGGCTGGCTGATTGATGGTTCCAGGGCTCAGTTACGGGAGGACAAACCTGACCCTGTCATGTTTCTTGAACTCTTTGGTCTAGGTTTCAAGTCACACTTTATTTTAATTTAATGTAATTTTTTTGAGACAGGGTCTCACTCTGTCACCCAGGCTGGAGTGTGGTGGCACGATCGCAGCTCACTGCAGCCTTGACTTCCTGGGCTCAGTCAATTCTCCTACCTCAGCCTCCTGAGTAGCTGGGACTATAGGTATGTGCCACCATGCCCAGCTAATTTTTTCATTTTCTGTAGATATGGGATCTCACTACATTTGCCCAGTCTGATCTTGAACTCCTAGACTCAAGTGATCCTTGTGCCTTGACCTCACGAAGTGCTGGGATTACTGGAGTAAACCACCACACCCAGTCTCAAGTCACACTTTAAATATCAGAATATTTGTTGACACATATGCAGGGATTAAAAGGCATAAAACATCACTAGACAAGTCAGCAGGATTACAATTCGGCCATTACTGTGGCCTCACAATGCTTCCAAGTGTCTATAAAAGCACCCAGGCTAGCATGAGGCTCGCTTGATCACCAGGATGTGGGTAGAATACTTGAGTGCACTGTCCACATGCCCAGCCTGGAATGTTCTAGCAAACATTTTATCCCATTTCTTACCTCCCAGATGAAGCAAGTGGCATCATGTTCATAAAACTGTATCTTCAGTGGTAACAAAAATAAGTGTTCCATTTGAGGGATGTGATTTACATAATCACATTTGGTGGCATAAGAGTGACAGTTCACAGTGCTGCTTTAGTGTGCCTTGGGACATTGATTAAGAATCCCTGATGCTAAAGCCAAGCAGATCCCCCCTGGGGAAAGCAGGAAGTCTGGAAAGGTCCCAACAATGCCTAACGGGAATCCTGACAGGTGAGCAAATCACAGCAGCAGGAATCTGGAAGCAAGATACAGGCAGGTCCAGGCGTCAAGGAGAATCTGCTGCAAACATTGGGACCAAGTCATAAAACCTGGGCTTACAGATAAGATCAGAGATGGAGGAAAGACTGTGATGAGTAAGGTGAATCTGGTCTCCAGGAAACCTGGAAATAACATAGGGAATTGAATAAAGATGAGGGCACTAGAGACAAGAGAAGGATTGAATTATATGACCAGACCGACAGAGGCTTGTTGTAAGGAATAACACAGGATCCCAACTACTGGAAGTAAAGTTCAAGGGGAGAGGAGCATTGAGACTGGGTGGGTCAGACCACTTACTGACTTCGCGCTTAAAACTGTGCAGCTTCTGGGGCCTGGGTTGCTGTGAGCGGTTCCCAGGGTTTGAGGAGTGGCGAGCCAGGAGCTGGACAGTTACTTCTGCAACCACTTGTGGAATAAGCTTTAAGATCAGCTTGAGCAGGAGTGGCAAAATGCTTGAGTCTGATGACAACTTAGATGTGTGAGGATTTTTCAGCCTAATTTATGGAGTAACACATGTTGAAATAGAAGGAGACCATAAACTTTTAGCTAGAGCATAAAAATGTAATCCTAAATGATATGCCTCCCCATACTCCCAGGCTGCCAAGGGTGGGCATGCAAAGATTACTGGAGGCACCAGCAGGTTGGTGCTTACAGATGGCTCTGGAGGGGAGGCACCACCTCCCTCTGTGTGGGCTCTCTTGGGACTAATCACTTAGTGACGTTATTTGCTTTTTCTCACTAGCCTGGGAGCTCCCTGGGGTAGAGGCCCTGCCTATCACTTTTTTTTTTTTTTTTTTTTTTGGTCTTCAGTGCTTAGCAAATACCTGGCTTTAGAAGTGTTCGTTGAATACGTGGGTGAAGAAAGGAAGGAAGACTTTGTGTCTTACAACTATGGCAGCTGGCCAGGCATGGTGACTCACACCTGTAATCCCAGAACTTTGGGAGACTGAGGTGGGAGGATCATTTGAGGCCAGGAGTTCAGGACCAGCTTAAGCAACATAGGAAACCCTATCTCTATTTAAAAACAAAAGAAAACAAAACAAAAACAAAAAACAAAGAGAAACAACAACTCCAGCCCCGTATCTTTGTCTTGGTGGAACAGAACTGCCATTGGACAAAACCACCCTCAGATGTCACCTGCTATGGGCTGAATTGTGTCTCTCCATAAAGATATGTTGAAGTCCTAACCCCTAGTACTTTGGAATGTGACCTTATTTGGAAATAGGGTCATTACAGATATAAATGTTAAGATGAAATCATTCCGGGGCTGGGCCCGGTGGCTCCCAGCACTTTGGGAGGACGAGGAGGGCGGATCACCTGAGGTTGGGAGTTTGAGACCAGCCTGACCAACATGGAGAAACCCCATCTCTACCAAAAATACAAAATAAGCCAGACATGGTGGCACATGCCTGTAATCCTAGCTAGTCGGGAGGCTGAGGCAGGAGAATCCCTTGAACCTGGGAGGCCGAGGTTGCAGTGAGCTGATATCATGCCATTGCACTTTAGCCTGGGCAGCAAGAGCAAGACTCTGTCTCAAAAAACAAATAAACAAACAAACAAAATCATTCTGGATTAGAGTGAGCCCTTACTCCAGTATGAGTGGTGTCCTTATACAAAGCGGGGACAGAGAGACACAGATGCACGATGTGAGCGCCATCTGTGACAGAGGAAGAGACTGAAGTGCTGCATCTAGACAGGAGGCCGCAAGGACAAGGGTGGGGGTCACACCCAAGAAGCCCAGGAAGTCCAAACATAGTGGGCAGACCCCCAGAACCTGGAAGAGGCAAAGACAGATTCTTCCCTGCATGTTTCAAGAGGCTGGCCCAGCTGACACCTTGATTTTGGACTTCCAGCTTCCAGAACTGTGAGAGAATGAATTTCTGTGATTTTAAGCCACCCAGTTTGTGGTTCTTTGCTACGGCAGTCCTAGCAAACCAAGACATCATCCAAACCACCCTGCATGCTGGAAAGAATCAGGCTGGAGTTGAAGAAGTCCCTACAAGTTAGAGAATAAAACGGCTTATATTTTAGCAAGGGGATTGGGGAAAAAAATAACCAAATAAATACATAATATGCTAGACAGTGATCATGGCATAGAGGAAAAGAAAGGGGACAGGGGACCTGGAGTGCCAAGGAGCCATGCAATGTAAGTGAGGCAAGCAGGGAAGCCCTCACTGAGAAGACCCCTGTGAAGGTGAGAGGGCGAAAACCTTGAAGCCAGGAAAGGCAGAGGCACTGAAGCTGGTCAGACCATGAGGCATTCAAGGAATAACAAGGGAGCTGGAAAGGAGGGGATAAGGGGGCTGTTGGAGCCAAGCCATTGTAAAGACTTTGCCGTGTACCCTGAGTGAGATGCTGTCTGTTTCCAGATCCATGAGTTGGATCTCACTAAGGGTACAAGGCAAAGTCCTTACGAAGTGAGATGG
The DNA here is from genome assembly GCF_000951045.1 of Mandrillus leucophaeus. Classification (NCBI taxonomy): domain Eukaryota; kingdom Metazoa; phylum Chordata; class Mammalia; order Primates; family Cercopithecidae; genus Mandrillus; species Mandrillus leucophaeus. The sequence continues at coordinate 3,321,272 of NW_012109474.1, read as the reverse complement.
AAACCCTTAGAGGGCGTGTACATGGGGAAGTCTAGAAAACAGGAAGGAGAATTCCTGGCCAATGGCATGTCTGGAGTTAGGAAGTGTTCGGAGCCCTGAGATAGGAGGCCAGAAGGACAAGGGTGGGAGTCACACCCCAGGAACAACATTCGGCCTGGGGATAATGGAGAGTTATGACCAGCCAAGTACAAGAAAGTGAAATAACACTCAGACGCACAGGCATGAAAATAAAAATGTTAATGTTGGATAACTTTGTTCACGCATTTTCCCTTTAGGTATTGTTCATATTTTAATAATGGATACCTAGAAATACAAATCACCATTGAAAAAGAATAAATCATTTCCCCAGGACAGACCAGAACCAGAGCCAATGTATCTCTTCATAAGCTCCAAAGCTAAGTTCATTTACGCAAAGTTTGAATATGCAAACTGGTAGTTTCTGCACTTTGACATGAGCACAGCTTAATGGCACGCTCTGTAAATAGCACTTGTTAAATAAGTAACATTGGAAAGAGCTAGAGGAATCCTTCAGCTTAAATATTCCATCTAGACTTATCTCTGTCGGTCCTTTTAGCCTTTGGATCCCCCAGCCATGGAGGCCGCTTGGCAATAAACGACACTAGGAGAAACCTCAGCTGTGTGGCTGCTCTTTGTGTCTGTAACCATACAGGGTTTCACCTCCATGGAGTCAGTGCAACTGACATTTTACATCAACCATGTGAGCAACACTCTTCTAGCGTCTGAGAGTTTAGCAGTGAGCAAGACAGACAAGCTCTCTGCTTCAGGGAGCCTATATTTGAGCTGAGTGGAAGGGGTAGACAGGAAATTACGAGGTAGAAATAAGATTATTTTAGAATGTGAAGTGATACAATGAAAGAGAAATGGAGAGGATGCAATAACAGATAAGGTTGTCAGAGGCCTTCCTGATTGTGTACTATTCTGATTAGGCTGGAAAGATGAGAAACCACAGGCTTGAGGGTTATAGGGCCACTGCGCCCAGTCTATGGATCAATAATATTTTTAAAAATAAAAATTAATGCAAAAAGTCCACAAAGCATGAAATATCAAAATTTTAAATAAAGACAGGATCTGGCAGTGCTGTGCTCAACCATGTTGGAATCAGAGGCCAAAAGAAAAATGTGTGTCTGTGTAGACATGCCTTAATGTGTTTCTTCAGTGGTTAACTTTTTCCAGAAGTAGATATTGAAAATATTATTGGGGAGTTTGCTTCATTAAAGCCAGTGAAATTATACTAACTTCTGGTTTTGTTATTATGCAGTTAAAGGTTAATTCAGCAGGCTTGAGGTGTCCAACCCTGCACATTCCAAAGAAAGAATGGACCCTTGAGGCTCCCAGGAGATATAACCTGTAAGTTCTTGGAATTCTGCCTGATATGAGTGTCTTTGTCTTCCTAGAGACTTGGCCTACCCTAGATGGCGTCTTATTTTTTATTTTAGAGATGGAGTCTCACTCTGCTGCCCAGGCTGGAGTACAGTGGCACAATCATAGTTCACTGCAGCCTCAGATTCCTGAGTAGCTAAGACTATGGGCACATGCCACTATATCCAGCTAAGTTTTTTAATTTTTTGTATAGACAGGATCTTGTTCTGTGCCCAGGCTGGTCTCAAACTCTCAGCCTCCAGCAGTCCTCCTGCCTCAGCCCCTCAGAACCCTGGGATTACAGCATGAGCCACTGCATCTGGCTTATCCCAGATTTATACTAATGATGTAATTTTTGTTGAAACCTGTTGTTGTTCACCCAAGAGCCAGGGCCATGCTGTATTCATTTTACCTCTGGAGGTGGGAGAAATGAAGACTGGCCCCCAGTGAAAACCTTTCAAGTTTGGGTGAGCTTCCCTGCTTGACAATACTTCCTCCATGTTGTCACACATCGCTGCTGGGAGAAGTACGTGCTCTCCCTATGATTCTTCCTGTTAAGGACAATGGAAGCTTATGTCTGGTCTCTTCTGGACTCTGTCCTGTGTACTTTTTTCCTTTGCTGATTGTAATCTGCATCCTTTCATTGTAATAAGCCAAAACCATGACTATAACAGCTTTTTTGAGTTCTATGAGTCCTTCTAGCAAATCCTCAAATCTGGAGTCCTGGAGACCCCTTAACACAAGTATAATAAAGTATTTACGCTTAAAACAATGTGCATTGTAACAACCCACTTTATACTTTTTCAATATTTTTTAACTCCTTTAAGATCCTGGGAAAAGTTAACCTTTAAAAATATACAGCTGGGGCTGGGTGTGGTGGCTCACGCCTGTAATCCCAGCACTTTGGGAGGCTGAGGTGGGCGAATCACCTGAGGTTGGGAGTTTGAGACCAGCCTGACCAACATAGAGAAACCCCGTCTGTACTAAAAATACAAAAATTAGCTGGGCGTGGTGGTGGGTGCCTGTAATCCCAGTTATTGGGGAGGCTGAGGCAGGAGAATTGCTTGAGCCTGGGACGTGGAGGTTGCAGTGAGCCGAGATGGCGCCATTGCACTCCAGCCTAGGCAACAAGAGTGAAACTCTGTCTCAAAATACAAACACAAACACACACACACACACACACACACACAGCTGGGCATGGTGACACATGTTTATAGTCCCAGCTACTCCAGAGGCTAAAGCAAGAGGATGACTTGGGTTCACGGAGTTCTGGGCTGTAGTGCTTTATGCTGACCAGGTGTCTGCACTAAGTTTGGCATCAACATAGTGAACTCCCAGGAGCTGGGATCACCAGGTTGCCTAAGGAGGGGTGAATCAGCCCAGGTCAGAAACTGAGCAGGGCAAATTCCTGATCGAGGCTGTGAACAGCCACTGTACTCCAGGCTGGGCAACATAGTGAGACCCTGCCTCTTAAGAAGAAATACAAGGCTGGGTGCAGTGGCTCATGCCTGTAATCCCAGCACTTTGGGAGGCAGAGGTGGGTGGATCACCTGAGGTCCAGAGTTTGAGACCAACCTGACCAACATGGTGAAACCCCGTCTCTACTAAAAATACAAAAATTAGCTGGGCGTGGTAGTGGGCGCCTGTAATTCCAGCTACTTGGGAGGCTGAGACATGAGAATAGCTTGAACCCGGAGGTGGTCTCAGTGAGCTGAGATCACACCATTGCACTCCAGCCTGGGCAACAGAGTGACTCTGTCTCAAAAAAAAAAAGAAATAAAAAAAAAATGTATATAGGGTCACACATTTTTACCTCTGCCTTAGGATTCTATATGGCTCAGCATGGCACTCCTGAATCCTGTCTTTATTTAAGTTCGTGTTGTTTTTCCATCATGGGCCTTTTTTTTTTTTTTTTCCCCTGCTATTTCATTAAATTATTGTCCTAATGTCTTGATTACTAAGTTTTTTTGCTGCTTATTTAAATTCTGGGTCTGAAGTGAATGTCAGGGGGAGGGCATTCCAGGGAAGGAGCCAGTAGGTTCAAGTAGCCTGAGGTGAGAATAAGCACAGCATGTTTGAGGAACAGAAAGAAGGGATTGAGGTCAGCAGCTCAAAGTAAGAAAAGAGAAGGGCAGGAAGAAATGAGGTCAAATAAATGGAAGTGGAGAGACCAAGCCGGTCGTTTTTGCAGTGGCCCACCAGGAAATGGCTGGGGCTGGTGGAGGGTGGCAGCATTGGAGATGGAAAAGGTGCCTGATTTGGGATGTGCCTTGGAGATTGAGCTATTAGGCTTTGCTGATGGATTAGAATTGAGAATTGAGGAAAATGGGCTGGGCGCAGTGGCTCACGCCTGCAATCCCAGCAGTTTGGGAGGCCGAGATGGCGGATCGCTTGAGTCCAGGAGTTTGAGACCAGCCTGGGCAACTCCGTTTCCATTAAAAAAAAAAAAAAAAAATTCACCGGGCTCGGTGGCTCGTGCCTGTAATCACAGCACTTTGGGAGGCTGAGGTGGGTGGATCACCTGAGGTCAGGAGTTCGAGACCAGCCTGGCCAATATGGTGAAACCCCGTCTCTACTAAAAA
>NW_012109474.1:3306640-3317000 GCF_000951045.1 Mandrillus leucophaeus | reverse complement strand
CGCATGTGGGCTGAAAATTAAGATTTTCACTTTGGTCATGTGAGTCAGAGATACCCTTAGACATACATGTGGAAAAGGCAATTAGGCAGCTGGATGTTTGGGCTGGGCCCCCAAAAGACATTTTATTCTTCTGTAAATGTGAAGTGCACTCTCTAGTGCCCCAGGGAGTGTCTGAAATATAGTGAGTTTCTAACAAATGATGTTTACATTAATTTTTGTTTAAAAGAATCAGAAATATGTAGGACTCAGAGTTAGAAAGCAACTTAGGATTCCATGCCACCCTTAGGTTCTTTTCGGTAGATAACAATTAGTTGCCCAAGAAGCTTGTGGTGGCTACAGGTGATAGAGAAAGCAGTTCATTCAGCCCACATGCTGCCACTTATTAGACAAGCTTTCAGCTGCAAGCAGGTCCAGAATTGGCTTTGTAAGCTTGATGAGGTTTCAGCACTCTTGCCTTTTATGAGTTTTGATCACACCTGTAAGGCAGGGTTACTTGATGCTACCTGTGTACAAGTTTCATTCATTCCAGCATTCAGAGGCAGGAGTTTGTGCTTCTAGTCAGCTTTTTACAACCAGACGCCCTCCTCCACCATCGGCTGGACACCAGGCCAAGTTGGGATCCGGCCTTGGGCACCCTCCCTCACGGTGCAGGTTATAAGGCACTCTAGATTCTTTCTCTGGCATGTTCTGGCAAGAGTGGGGAATGTCTCTAGCCCACCCCCAAATCTTGAATACCCGTCATTTCACCAAAGAGTGCCGACTTCTAACATCCGTTCTGCAATTTCACAAGTCACCAATAAAAACTCATTTGACATTCAATCTGTTAATTAGCCTAGACTTGGTGATTGATCGAAATGTGATAGCAGAAGGATTTGTGGTGGCTACATCTAGAGTGTGGCCTTTTGGGATGTGCCTGCTGACTGCCCTGGAATGGAGATTCTTGACACCATGTCACCTGGCCCTCCCTAGAATTAAAGCTCAAATTAACTGAGTGGGACTGAAGTATTTCAGGGTATATAACAGACAATCTTCCCTAGTTCCCTGATCTTTGAAAGCGGTAGCTGGAAGAGCCAATCCTTTCATTTTACTAATGAGAAATCAGAGGCTCAGAGAGGAAGCGGGACCGCCCAAAGTCGCGCCCCTCGTTGGTGGTGCGGCAGCAGGCTCTTTGGCCTGGGCATTTCTGGGAAGAACTAGAAAGATGATAGGGGCTCCCGAGATCCGCTTGAGTAGCAGAGAATTTCACAATCTCTCCCCACCTGCCTGGCTCAGAAGGTTTACCCTTCACTCCACATCACCTGGTAATAAATCAAAATGGAACCATTAAACCAAAGCCTTGCTGTGGGGCCCATGTTTCAACCTGATTCAACCTTCCTCTCAGATGAAGTGAGAGGGACTGAAAAATGAGAAAAAGCAGAAACAAAACTAGCTGTTGGGAAAAGTGTCCAGAAGAGGGCGTGAGACGCTGGGGATAAAACATTCCCGCGGCCTCTGCGATCCTCGGGAAAGGGACCGGCAGATGCTTAGGTGAGGGCGGATTGCGGTGAGGGGCAAGTGTCTGTCGGAGGACTGGAGGCTCAGAACACTTTAGTGGGGTGTGGAGGAGACTGTACGTTCGCCGACGGTGATATTACATTTCCTCTGATCCATGCCCCGTCATTTTTCTCCTCCCTCCTCTCCATCCAAGCTCCAATAGACTCGTCATTCCATTCTTGGAAGGGTCATTACAGTTATTTACATACAGCCGTGAGCCCTGGGAGCAGCCACGAGGAACAGGGATTTTAGAGGTTCTGGGAAAGCATAAACCACACTGTTTTGCCTCCCTCTTCTTCAAAGAGAAGAAGCCAGCCCCGCCACCGCTTTTCAGCAGTTAGGATGCCTCCTAGGAAGCAAAGCCGCTCATTCCATTTCGGATTAAAGGCGAGGTTTACGTGAAACACCCCCCAAAGGAAGCACATGACTTACAGTCGTACTGAGTTGTAAAAAACTGATATCAAACCTTCCCAGGGAGCAAACTTTAAGATGCGGGTTTCTTCCCACAAGGCTATCAATCCAGCATTTGCGACAACAGCTCTAAGTTTTCCTGGGCACCATAAGCCAAGTGTAAGGAGGGCAGCCACCAGGGAACCACCAGTGATTCCCAGCAGAGGTACAGCCCACCGTCCCAGCCGGTGGCAAAATAGCATCCTTGACAGTGATAATCCAGCCTCTGCTTGCATTCCTCCAGGGACAGCACGCTCACTTCTTTGCGAGATATCTGGCCTCTCTTGACAGCTTTTCTTATTTGAATGTTGTACTTATTCCTCATGGTTGTCTACGATTTATTACTCTGAAACTTCCTCCCTGTGGGCCTGGCCTCTATTAATCGGCTTAATCTCTCTTTCACAAAACTGATTTTTAAGTATTTAAGATCACGATGCCCCTATCTCTCTTGTTGGGGGTCCCCAGCCCTCACCATTCCTCAGTCCTCAGAGTCTTTTTCTCCTAAACGACTCCAATAACCTTCAATCATCCTCACATGTCAGAGCTCCACCATGGAAGCATGTTGAAGCAGAAGTCTGGGTCGGGGGTCGGGGACTGTGCCAGGGCCTCCCCGTACAAATATTAACAGAAGTTACTGCTAAAGCTGCAGAGGCTGGGTGCTAACTTAAAACAGGTGAAAAAATAAGTTTGTATTGTCCCAAGAGATACTTGGAGATGAGCACAGACTAAACTGGCAAGCCGAAAGCGTTTCACAGCATCAAGATGGTTAACACCATTTTAAATCCTGAATTCCTAAGAAAATCCTAATGTGGGGAGCTGTGGAGGTGGCTGTCCTCCCTCCCAGGGGCTTTAGACTTTCTTGTTCTTCTTCTTTTTTTTTTTTTTTTTTTTTTTTTTTTACCAGGGTCTTGCTCTGGTTGCTCAGGTTGGAGTGCAGTGGCATGACCACAGCTCACTGCAGCCTTGACCTTCTGGGTTCAAGCAATCCTCCCATCTCTGCCTCCTGAGTATCTGGGACTACAGGTGCATGACACCACACCTGGCTAATATATTTTTGTAGAGATGGGGTCTCCCTATGTTGCCCAGGATGATCTCAAACTCCTGGGCTCAAGTGATCCTCCATCTTAGCCTCCCAAAGCATTAGGATTATAGGTGTGAGCCTTCGTGCCCAGCTGACTTTCTTGCTTTTATACTCTCAAAAAAAATTTTTTTAAACTATATGTCTCCTTACATTTTGGATATTTTTTAAGTTTCCATAGTTGAAAAAGTTATAATTTTGGTGTATCTAGTCACTTAAAATACTATATTACTGTTTTTAATGAACCCAATGGACTCGGTCATAGCAATTTGATAACTTCCATTGCGCATTTTAAAAATACACGAACAAGTTATTTAAATCAATTATTTTTTGTTCCTTGAGCCTGAAATTCCATTCCACTTTTTCCACGGAATTTTATCCTACATTTTTTGTGGTAGAAGTCCTTTTAATAATCACCCTATAATAACCACAACAAAAATAGGTATATAAATTAATATATTTAAAAATTTTCCAGTGGTCTAAGTATTAAAGTTATTATTTTGAATTATCACAGAGTATTACTGCACAGCTTCAAAAATCTATTCCTATTTTTGTTATAAGTGCTGAGAGGAATCTTGTTTACATAAATAAATAGGAAGGGAAGTTTTGTTGGAACAGTGTCCTTCAATTCTTTGAATTCCTTCAGAGTTGACAAAAATTGCATAGTGACCCATCGAAGGATTATTTTTAATAACCTGTCAGCTGACCATTGGCTTAAGTTCTGCTTCAATTTTGTTGACAGCACAGAAGTGGAAACCATTTGAACTGCAAAAGAATTTGTGGCCCCTTCTTTAGTTACTTGCTTTCTCAACACCACATTTCTAAGTGTCCTTTTGTGTGGCATCATGAAGGTTTTGGCTACCCAGGCAAACCACCATCCTACTACTCAGGAGGTCTGAGAATGTGTCTTTTGCAAAGCGAGAGAAAGGGACCTTGGAACTGAGACCTGAGAATGACCCTCTCCTAATTGCAGGCCTGATTTTTTTTTTTTTCAAATCAGTGTTTAGGAAGAAATACATATGGAGATATAGGATCTGGACACTGATTCCTTTAAAACAAAATATGGGAATAACAACATGAATAGTCTTGGTGTACAGGGTCCCACAAACCCCAGTTCGAAGATGGCCACTTTAGCAGGTATTTGGGGAATGAACCTGCCATGATGAGGAGAGAATTTGCTAGAATGAAGTTCTTATCAGTAAGCCAAGGATCACAGAACACTTTTGTATATGATTATATTAGTCATCTATCACTGCATAGCAAATTATCCTCAAACTTAGTGGTTTTCAACAACACATTTATTATCACACAGTTTACATGGGTCACAGAATTATCTCACAGTTTCTTTAACGTAGATGCAGCTTTACCGGATCCTTGCTTCAGGGTGGATCACATGGTTGTGATCAAAGTGTCAGCTGGGGATTTGGTCTCATCTGAAAGCTCATTGTATTGCTCAGGGTTATCTCGAGGGACAGAACTAATGGAATATATATATATAAAATATATATTATATATAACATATGTTATATATTATATATATAATATATAAAATATATATTATATATAACATATGTTATATATTATATATATAAAATATATGTTATATACACACACACACACACATGTTTATTATTAACTCACACAATCACCAGGTCCCACAGTAGGCTGTCTGCAGGTTGAGGAGCAAAGAGAGCCAGTTGGAGTTCCAAAACTGAAGAACTTGGACTCTGATGTTTGAGGGCAGGAAGTATCCAGCAGGGGAGAAAGATATAGGTTGGGAGGCTAGGCCAACTTCTCTTTTCCCATTTTTCTGCCTGCTTTTTATTCTAGCCATGCTGGCAGCTAATTAGATTGTGCTCACCCAGACTAAGGGTGGGTCTGCCTTTCCCAGCCCACTGACTCAAATGTTAATCTCCTTTGGCAATACTCTCACAGACACACCCAGGATAAATGCTTCGTATCCTTCAATCAAGTTGACACCCGGTATTAACCATCACACTCATTTAGACAAGAATCTCCTTCCAAGCTTCCTCACATAGTTGTTTGGGGAATTCAGTCCCTCAAGGGCTGTTGGACTGAAGCCTCCCTTATTTCCTTGCCATATGGGCCTTTCCACAGCAACTCTTCATCAGGGCAAGCATATGACAAGAGCGAGAGTTCCAGTAAGACAAAAGTCACAGTCCTTTATAATTTAATGGATCTGGCATGCCATCATCTTTGCTGTATTTTATTGTTAGAACCAAATCTCTAGGTCTAGCCCACACATAAATGGAAGAGATTACACAAAAGGAGACCATCAGGAGGTGAGAAATATTGGGAGCCATTTCAGAAGCAGCCCATAATCAGGCTTTAATGACCACCTTTTGGGGAAAACAACTTCAACCATTATTCCCATGTCTCAGGGGCTACTATTTCAACCATATTTCCATTTCTTGGATACAGTCTGGAAAACTCAACCCAGTACTCAAATCTGTATGAGAGAAGCAGTGGATTGCCAGCTGGCCGAGGGTGATGAGGACATTATGGACCCCTGGAAATGAGAGAGGACCTGCAGAAGTTCAATGACTGTGCTGGCTGAACTCCTGACCTCCTGAGCAGGACAATGGGTTCTCCATCTGCAGCACTGTCTAATCAGAGCCTGGGTGGTCCCACATTTGGGAAGCTGAGCATTCTTGCACTGGGCATTGGGCTAGATGACCTCCACCCCAAAAACTGTGATTCAGGATCAGTGAGTCCATGCTCAGGTTTTAGTTCAGGGATAAGTTTGTTTTCTCCCACCCTTTCCTCCCTGCAGGTAAAGTTGCCTCCTTTTCATGTTTAGGGAGTTGATATTCCAACTGTGAATATACTTTATGGCTCCTTATCCAGATCCAGAATTCACTTTATTCATCCCCTTGCCTTGGTTTTGGGGGTCAGACCTCAGGAGAATCCTGACATAATTTAAGACAAGTTTTCTGGAAGAGACAGAATTTGGAGAGAAAGGAGTCTAACGGGTTATGTTATCATTGAAAACATTTGCTGTCCTGTTCTGGTTGTTCCTCCAGTCAGTGCCCTGCCCTGATAACTTCAGAAGCAGCCCTGCATCTTGTTTTGGCCAATGAGATGTGACTGCATCTCTCTCAGTTTTGAAATGTGAGTCAGTCCTCAAGCAGAAGCTTTTGAAGCTGGAACGGGGTTTGCTGCATCTCTTTTCCTTCCACCACAACACAGGCAAGCTTCCAGACAGGAACCCAAAGGAAAATCTCTAGAGCAGAGCCACATCCAACCCACGGTAGGTATGTAATATGAGCAAGAAAGACAGCCTTTGTTTAAGGAGTGGAGGCTTTTGGGATAGAGGAGGAAAGGGAGAAGATATGAATCTATTTGGTAAAGGAGAGGATATAAGAAAATTATTATTATTTTTGGAAACAGTCTCACTCTGTTGCCCAGGCTGTAGTACAGTGGTACAATCTCAGCTCACTGCTACCTCCGCCTCCCTGGTTCAAGATACTCTCCTGCCTCAGCCTCCCAAGTAGCTGGGTCTACAGGCATGCTAATTTTTGTGTATTTAGTAGAGATGGGGTTTCACCATGTTGGCCAGGCTGGTTGTGAACTCCTGACCTCAAGTGATCCTCCTCCGCCTCCCAAAGTGCTGGGATTACAGGCATGAGCCACTGTGTCCGGCCCATAAGAAAATAATTTTAACAGTCACTGTATAGTTTACAAACCGCGTTCACAGAAGGGCCAGCCAATAAGAAGGCCTCTTCTTAGTGGAATTCCTCCTCTTTCTTTCTTTGCTTATGCTAATTTTTCTGTTTAGTAATCCCCTTGTTTTCTCCTTTCCACTAATTAATGAGCAGTACTTCCTTTAAGACTTGGCTCAAAACATCTCAATTTACCTACTATTTACTGCCATCAACTTTGTGCAAGGCATGTTCTAGGAAGTGCGGAGGATGCAAATATGGATCAGGTGTGGTCCCCGCCCTCAAGACTCTTAGAGCCTAGTGGTGAGGAGGAGAAAGGGATATTAGTTCACATATCATACAGGGTGCAAATGAATGCCTAGGAAGTTCACTTTTTGTTATTTGTGAGGGAAATCCTCACCTGTCAGGAAGGAGACTAAGGCATTTCCAACAGGTATCTTCTTTTTACTTTGAGAAGCCGTGGAGCACAGAGCAATGTCTCTCAAAGTGTGGGCCCTACACCCCCTGGGATATGTATTGAATTTGCAGACTCATAGGCCGGGCACAATGGCTCACATCTGTCATCCCAGCACTTTGGGGGCCGAGGCGGGCGGATCACCTCTACAAAACCCCATCTCTACTAAAAATACAAAATTAGCCGGGCGTGGTGGCACATGCTTATAATCCCAGCTACTGGGGAGGCTGAGGCAGGATAATCGCTTGAACCCGGGAGGCGGAGGTTGCAGTGAGCTGAGATGGCGCCACTGCATTCCAACCTGAGCAGCAAAAGCGAAACTCCATCTCAACAAACAAACAAACAAACAAAAACCAAAAAAACCAAATTCAGACTCATTGATCACATCTCTGACCAACTAAATTAACATCCCCTGATAGCCCCTTAATCCTGGTACACACTGACGTTCAAGATGCATTGACATAAAAAGCAAAGGTTAGACTCTCGAATGAGACTTTAATTGAACAGTAGCTGTCTGACCTAGAGTGTTTTTCACACCCTTCCTCCCTAAGCCTCACTTTGCCCATCTGTGAAAAAGGTTTAATATTCTGAACCTCCTTTATAAGGTTGCTCTGAGGCTTTAACAAGATCACAGAAGTAAAGCGCTTGGTATGTTTCCTGAATCAATTAAGTTTTAAAATGTCTTTATTGTTCAAAGGAGGGAAAGACCATATCTGATTGTGGGATTAGAAATTCACAAAGCTCTGGCCAAGTGTGGGACTCACGAATGCAATTCAGTTCAGTCAGCATGAATTGAGCTTTTCATTTGTGCCAGGTGTGATGGAAACTAGACAGTTGGAACCAATTAAGGGTGGGGAGAAAGGATGGATGTCAGGTTGGTCCGAGGTCCAAGTGGCATTGTTAGCATTGCCTATCTGCAGGTGGAAAGGTGGGTCTTTAGTAAGGTTAGAATTAGATTTGAGAATTAGCATTGTGAACGAGAGATGAAATGGGGGCATGGATGAGAAGAAAGATGAGATCTCTGAAATGGAGCATAGTTTTATTCAGAAACCAGGAAGAGGAAGTTATGCCTAGAAAACAATGTTAAGGTTTGGTTAGAGAGGCTGAGAAAACAAGAGAAAAATAATACCCAGAGAAGAGATGGTTTAACGTAGCGGGTTGAATCAATTCCCATCCCATGCTTCACAGTGATAAGGTAATTTCAACAGAATGGGGCTGAGTGGACCCAAATAAGAAGAAATTAGAACAGCAGTGGGTTTTTCTTTTTAAATAGAGTCTTGTTCTGTCACCCAGGCTGGAGTGCAGTGGTGTGGTCTGAGCTCACTGCAACCTCCACCTCCCAGGTTCAAGTGATTCTCCTGCCTCAGCCTTCCAAGTAGCTAGGATTACAGGCATGTGCCACCACACCCAGCTAATGTTTGTATTTTTAGTAGAGATGGGGTTTCACCATGTTGGTCAGGCTGGTCTTGAACTCCTGACCTCAAGTGATTGGCCCACATTGGCCTCCCAAAGTGCTGGGATTATAGGTGTGAGCCACCACACCCGGCCAGAACAGCAACTCTTAAACTTGGCTGCCATTAGAACCATCTGGGAGGTCTTCAGAATCCTTTCACCCAGGGCAACGCCCCCAAGACAAGTTAAATCAGAATTTCTGGGAGCAGGAACCAGACATCTGCTTGTTTCAAAAGTGATTCTGATGCGCATAAAGTGTAGAGAATCAGAGAATTAAGGAGGGACTGGGCGTAAGTGGAGATAGCTGAATAAGTGAAGCTACTGCTTTAAGTTTAGCAGGAAAGGAAAACACAAAAAGCCAGGAACCAGTGGAAAGAGGAAGAGTTGCTAGTAGAGAGATGGGACCACTAATGGTGGTGGAGGAAGAGGCCAGGATCTAAGCAAGACTGACGACTTTCTTATTCAAAAAAGGGGAGAATCACCTGGAGGCAGAAAGAACAATGAGTACTGGCCCCACACCAGAGTTTCTGGTTCAGTAGGTCTGCAGTGGAGCCCAATAACCTGTATTTCTAACAAGTTACCAGGTGATGCTGATGGTGGGCGTGGGGGGTGGGGACACACTTTAAGAGCTACAGGAATCCGGGGAAGGGAACCATGCAGAAAAACTTTTGAGGACGAGAAAAACAAAATTCCTTTCTGCTCTTGCCACTGATATGAAGAGTTCCATTTTAGGTCCAATGAGAGCCACCCAAGCTTTGGTCAATGCATGTGTCACCCTGGAAGTACCGTCCTTTAGACTTTCAGAGGAGCTTTAAAAATTGGGATACCCAGGTCCCTTCCTTCATTAAATCAGAATTCCTTGGGTTGGGGCCTCTTCCTTGGATCGCTTAAAGCTCCCCAGTTGACTGTCATTGTGGAGGCGCCCACGGGAAGGCCTGCACAGGTGAATTACAACGGGATCTTGCGTTCCAGGTGGGATGCCTCTGAGAATCACCTTCTGAGGCTCCTGAACAACTGCCCCGGCTAGTATAGATAGATCTTCTGGTGGAGAACCACTTTTCAGGGGCCACCCCTGGTTCAGGGACACATGCCACCTTCAGAAGGGAGTGTCTCGTCTGACAGCCCTGGTCTCCTTCCACAGACTCCCGGCAGTCTTTTTTTTTCTTGACTGAAATTTCTACTTTTCACTGGAAGTAGGAGAAGAGCTGAAGTTGCTGTAGGCAGCCAAGTGTCATGGGCAGAGAGGGAACACAAATAAACGAGGTAGTGAGTGGCAGAAAGACCGGGAGTCTGCATGTAGGAGAGACGGGGGTTGGGAGAACGTGAGACTTCCCGGAAAAGCAAGAGCCCTCTGAGAGGAGTGGCCTGGAGTCTCCTTGGAGGCTGTGGGCGAAAGTGGCCAATATTTGTACAGAAGAAGTTACGACTCCCACCTTTCTGACGGATTTCCGCGCAGAGAGTTCAGTTTGAAGGAGAAGATCCTTGGTGTACGTATGTCCAGGTCGCCTTAATAACGATCTACGAGTAACTGAATTTTAATGAAAGCGCTGAATACAGCCAGGTAAAATCGAGGGCAACGTCCGGGGCCTTCCAGCCATAGAAGTTTCTCTCTTTTCCCCGCTCTCTGGTTAGTTCCTCTCCCCTTTTCTTGTGTGCACCGCGTGCGTGCCGGACTCCGCCGGGCCCGGTGCGGGTGGAAGCGGAGCGAGG
>NW_012109474.1:3297983-3305725 GCF_000951045.1 Mandrillus leucophaeus | reverse complement strand
CCCCAGGGGCTCTGCGGCGCCGGCTCTCGAGGGTTCGCCTCCGAGGCGTCCTTTCCTCACGCATACCCACAACAGGGAACCCTGGACTTGGGAGAGGTGGGGGTTCTGGACTTGGTGGAGAGGGAGGAGACTCAACCTGGCGTGAGGGCGCGGCAGCTGGATGGAGTGGGGGTAAGCGATGGGTAGAGGGGTGCTCCGTTATCTCCGGAGACCCCAGGGAAGAGCATTGTGAATTTGCTGGGGATGGGTATTTTGACGCGGCCCCTCTGGTACCAAGAGAGCTTCAGTGACTGTGGGGAAGGAGGTTGGAGTAAAGCCGAACTGGGAGCAGGGTGTGAGTTTCAGGATGCCTTCAAGGTCAGAAGGGATGTGCGAGGCTGGGTGCTCCGAATCCGGAACAGGTGCAGCCTGGGCGGAGACGCCCGCGTTCCGCAGCAGTTGCTGTGGTTAAAGTTAGGGACGAGCCACCGCTTCCAGGGGAGCTGGAGGCAGCGCTGCAGCCGTCCGGGACCCCTCAAGTTTCACCCTGGAGTCAGGAGTGAGATGGGCAAAGGCCTTTTCTTCACATGTGCCCTTTAAGAAAACAAGTTTTGGATAGTCCAATGCCTGGTTTTCCTGTTCATCTTCTTGGGTGGCCAAAACACATTCGACAGTGCCTGTGCACACGCCTCCGTGCAGAGTTGTGTGTGCGTGTGGTGTCCACGCGCGTTGTGTGGGTGTGCGATTCCCGGGACACCCGCCCGGGCCAACAGGTCTGGGCTGGGTAGGAACAGTCACTTCTGCGTCCTTACCTGGAGAGCACTCGCGGCTGTCCAGCACATGTGGGGGAGCCCTTCTGCTCCGTGGACTGGCAACCCTTCTAAGTTTGAGGAATTTTAAACTCTCACCTTTCTCCTGGAGGGCGGGGCAGGGCCGGGATGGGTTCACGCTCATGAAGGTGGCCGCGGAGGCTGTCACCTGGCTGGGGGTGGGGACGCAGCAGCCTCAGATACTACTTCCTAACCCACCAGGGACCACCTGTGCAGCGATCAGGGATGGGCGACGGCCTCTGGGGGAGGAGGGGAGGAGGCGAGGAGGCAGGAGCCAGGGCGTGAACTCTGTGGCAGTCCTAGCCTTGGAATGGCACTCCACCCCTCTTGGCTGTGGAGGTATTGGGAGGATCCCTAAAAGGTCAACTTTCAGTTTTTTCCCTGAAGCCGGTTAGGTTTTCAGGAGTTGGGACTGGAGGCTGGAAGCCAGTGAAGGCAGGGGAAAAATCTGAACTGGAGTGCTCAAAGCCGAAGCTTTGTTACATTAAAGTGCATGGAGATGCAAATTGTACTCCTAAGTAAAAGGAGTGACTCAACTGAATATACCTCCAATGTGTCAAAGTCCTTTGTCAGGCAATATTGAATTGCTGTTATTATATAAGGGGGAAAGTTTGTGGGGTAAAATGGAGTTAAAAGTTTAAAAATATAAACTTTATTTCTCAACACAATTACCATCAAGTTCAAGACACTTTTGAAAGTTATACCAGCCACCTAGTTCGTCCCTAAAGAACCGAGGGTCCTGGGAATTTAACCATGTCAATGCAGTCTTACATTATTAACTGGAAAAGATGCAGGTCATTAACTTCGAGATTAGGACACAAAGTCAGAAGGAGCCAAATCAGGACTGTGAGGTGGACGCCTAATAGTTTTCCATAGAAACTCTTGCAAAATTGCTCTTCTTTGAGAGGAATGAGGAGGATTGTTGTGGCAGAAAATGACTTTTCTGGTGAAGTTTCCTTGATGTTTTTCTGCTAAAGCTTTGACTTCCTCAAGACACTTGTAATAAGCAGATGTCATCATCATTTGGTCTTCTAGAAAGTCAAGCAAAATGGCTTGAGCAGTCCTCCAAAATGCTGCTATGATCTCTGCTCTGAACCAGTCCACTTTTGCTGTGACTGGACCTCTTTCACCTCTTGGAAGTCTTTGCTTTGATTGGGCTTTGTCTTCAGGATTATACTGGGAGAGCCACATTTCATCCCCTGTTACAATTCAAAGAAATGCTTCAGGGTCTTGATCCCACTTGTTTAGAATTTCCATCCAAAGCTCTGCTGTTGTCTGCAATTGATCTGGGTGCAGCAGTTTTGGTATCCATCAAGTGGGAACTTTGCTCAACTTTCTTTTCGGTCAGAATCATGTAAGCCGAACCAATTGAGATGTCTGTGGTGTCGGCTGTTGTTTCTACCATTAATTGTCAGCCCTCTTCAATTAGGAAACAGATAAGATGCTTCCCCCCCCCCGCCCCCCACAAATGGATGTGGATGGTCTGCTGGTGCAGGCTTCATCTTCAACATTACTTTGTCCCTTCTTCAAATGAGTTACCCACTTATAAACTGATTTCTTTGGGGGCATTGTCCCCATCAACTTCATAAAGTAATGATTTCACAATTCTTCTCTCCACGCTTTGTCATAAATTTGATGTTTGGTCTTGCTTCACTTTTAGTAGAATTCCTGTTGCCCTGATAGGGGCTTCTTTTCAAACTGATGACTTATCTTTCTTAGTGCCTCAAACTAGACCCTGTTCTAGATCCCATTCATGCTTGTTATAACAAGTATAAAACTATGTGTTTGCTTTGGTGCAGAAAACTCTGAAATTCATGTGAATTTATTTCATGATAGGCATTTTTCCGTGATCTTGAATAGTGCTCATATGAGGCTGATGGACAATTGAATAAACCCTTAATCTTTGGAGCCCTAGTTTTGAAAAACAGGAATTAATATCGGATTGCTTTTAAAGACAACAC
This sequence comes from Mandrillus leucophaeus, assembly GCF_000951045.1. Classification (NCBI taxonomy): domain Eukaryota; kingdom Metazoa; phylum Chordata; class Mammalia; order Primates; family Cercopithecidae; genus Mandrillus; species Mandrillus leucophaeus. The sequence goes on along the minus strand of NW_012109474.1, from coordinate 3,302,955 downwards.
TTGTAGGAGAAAACATTCAACTTGATTTTTAGTTAGAAATGAATACATTGCATGTTAATTCTTAGGAATGATAAAGTAGTGGGAGTCTGAACTTGGATTTCAGTGTACTTTTTCTCAGGTTATGGAGATAAGTACAAATCTGGTGTCACCAGAGAAAGGTCTTGGATATAAGACACTTAAAAAGTAGCTTCATTGGTGTGAGGGGTTGGCATAATTAATCCCAAACAAATATTAGGATTCTTCCCTAAGGGCTGTTGGGCTGCACCTTGCTCTGTTAACTCTGTTAATGGGTTTCCAGTCCTTAATCATTTTGGGTCTTGATTCTGAAATTAAGGAGATTTTCTGGGACCTAAGACAGTAGTTTCTAGATTTGTTTTGAGCAGTGGTTATTCTTCCTAGAAATTAACACCCCTGTGCTTTCCTACGAGAAGCAGTTGTGTAGTTGCCTAACCATGGTCTCCCCACTTGCCAAGCTGGCTTCTCATTGCGCATGTGAATCATAAGTTACACAGGGAAGCCATGCCTGCTACTCAGATTCACTTTTCTTGGAGATTATTCATTTTTACTGTATTATCAAAATAGCCAATGTTCCCTTTTATTTTTAACTTACAAGTGGGCTTTCCTAATGTGACGAACACTGGAACCAGGCACACACATCAATGTGTTATGTGTGATGGAAATAATTACCTATTATGCTAACAGCACTTATACATTTTTGGGAATGAAAAATTTAAAGCCCTTTGATTATACCTGTTGCTTTTGTGACAGAGTTAGAAGATGTTATTATTGGAATATGAAACATTTATATATTAACTTGTATTAAATAGTGTTCGGTAAGAACTTAATATTAGTATATTTCTAGTTATCTAAGCAAAGACTTTCTTTTTCCCTCCATCCAATTAAATATGTTCTTGCTCTTCTTAATCTGTTCTCTTCAACTGTTTATACGTTCGTTAACGTGATTTTTTTGGTGGGTTGGGGGCCAAAGGGTACTTCTCTATGAACAGAGACACTCCTGTTCTCAGAAGACCCAACACCTCACCTTTGAGAAATTTTCTCTGTAGTGAGGTTTTTCTGGATGGAGAAAGAGCATCAGTCAGTGCCAGACACTTTCAGGGTGATGTCAAAGTGAGTCAGTCTCATTCAGTCTCACATCAGGTCCAGAGGTGGAGCTGATGATGGTGTCTGTTGTCACAGTGGCATGCATGTGGTCAGTGTGAGTGCCTGGCTTCCAACCCACTGGAAAAGACAATGGGGGCTTTGCTTTGCATAGGTCCAGAAAGAAGCCCGCACATGTGCAAGCATGGTGAATACCATTTCATTATGATTGCAGACAGTAGTCTGATTTTAAAGCATAAAATGTAACCTCTCCTCCTCAGGCTGAACTCTTTTCTACAGAAGAGTTATTTGGGACAAAACATTTAAATACTGCTGTTTCAAATACCTGGATTTTCAATATGCTACTTTGATTCTAGCCAGCAGAGTGAATGAGAAATCATCAAATTGAAACTGGTGCCTTGAAACCAATTCCTTCAAATAACCTTTTTTCCTCCTTGGCTTCTAATTGATAGGTAGTGTCTGAGCAGTGGGTTTTTGAATGCTGCTGGGAGGTTACGTTACTGGCAGACACACCCTGTGTATGGCAGCTTTGCACCCAGGAGCCTTTACTAAGGGTGCTGATTTGGGGCCAATTATTTGAAAAATAGATCTTCCGTGCTTTTGGGCAGGTGTCCTTTAACTGTCCCTTACCTATACCTCAGGTAATGTAAGTTTCTCCCAAGTGTCAGTCTGAAAGCAGCAAGAGCTACCTGTTTCCTCTGTACCTGGTCACCCCTGCTGGAGGGGCTGATGATTCCTTCTTTTGCTGGTGGTTCTGAGCGATCTTCTTCTTTCAAAAAGTGGTAACAGTGTTAAGGACATGAGGACTTGAAGAGTGTCAGCAGAAGCTATTAGTGCTCCTCTTGTTTCCCCCCTTACTCCCTTCCCTGCATACTGCCTTGGTGTTAGCTCACTTCCAATAGCCAGCACCCTTCCCTTTGTCAAAGCTCCTGAAGCTGTTTTGCCCGTGTGCATAGGAAACCTGGGAATTGACATCCTCTGCAAAAGGGAACAGTCCTTAACAGTCCTTAAGAGTCTTAACCAATGGCATGACATTAGTTTCCTATCCCCTCATCTTGGGAATGGAACAGCTCTAAAGTACGGCCCATACTGTTTTCAGTTTCTTTGTACAGTTGAGCTAAAGTTACCATGTTTGGGACTTTCCTTAATATCACATGTTTGCTTGACTTCCTTCCCTCTCTTGTCCACCTTCTCTACTCTCCTACCAGTCTTTCCTGAAAACACTGCCTTATAAGTCTCTTGAGCAGGAATCCTCATCTCAGGATCAGGTTCTAGGAGCCCAAGTTAACCCATAACTCATGGTGGCTTAGCTGAGTGGATGTTGAGAATCTCAAGGGCTTTGACCCCTGTAGGGTCCCAGGAAAGGCTGAAGAGAAGCATGGAGGTTGTGTGTCATGCTGTCACCTTCCTTCTGAACCTCATTCTCTGTCTTGCATGTGGTTTTTTTCTTCTCCCATCCCTAGTTCCAACTCCGTTGATCCTCCGCTCCCGTTTTTCAGATGGGCCTATAAGCCCAGTGGATCCTGCTTGACCCTGTTGGCAATCATCAGAATTTTGAAGTTTGTACTGGTGACTTGTGGATGTGGTATAGTCCAACGACCTGTAACCTGTACTCATTGAGCAGACTCTTGCCCCGCCCTCCTTTGTTGTTAAGTTTTTTGTTTTTTTTAAGACAAGACAGTCTCACTCAGTCACTAGAGTGCAGTGGCATGATCTTGGCTCACTGCAACCTCTGCCTCCTGGGTTCAAGTGATTCTCCTGCCTCAACCGCCCGAGTAGCTGGGACTACAGGTGCGTGCCACCACACCCGGCTAATTTTTGTATTTTTAGTAGAGACAGGGTTTCACCATGTTGGCCAGGATGGTCTCCATCTCTTGGCCTCATGATCTGCCTGCCCGAGCCTTGTTGATTTTATGTGATGCCTTATCTAAGTAGGCTGAGATTCTGGAGAACAGAGGCCATATCAAACATTTTTAGGAGCCTCCAGTGTGTTTGATGACAAAAGCCAAATACACAAAGTACACTAACAATACAGGATTATCTTTGTGTCATTAGAGGAGTGCACATACTCCTCTACAAGTTACAGGCATTTTGTAGAACTGTTGGTCTGGTTGGGCTACAGTACTGGGGGAAAGGCATTCTTTAAGGTGTAGTGGGACATGATTGGGGCCTAAAGAATGAATAGGATTTGAAATGCATGAGGAGGCTGTGAAGAGAAGGATGCTTTCAGGAGGAGATGGGAGAGTGAGTTCAAGCATAGGGACAGGCATGAGCTATATGTGTTTGGGGATAATTATAGCACTATTTTTTAACGATTTTGAAATAATTATAGACTTACAGAAACATTGAGAAAATAGCGCAGTTTCTATATTTTTCCCAGATTGCTCTAGTGTTAGTGTTAACATGTCATATAACCATAGTGCAATTATTGAAACCAGGAAGTTAACATTTCTGTAATACTACTAACTGGTCTATAGAGTTCACCAGAATTTTACCACATTTTTCACTAATGTTCTTTTTCTGGGCCAGGATCCTCTCTAGGATTCCACACTGCCTTTGAGGGTTGTAGCTCCCTGCCCCCCCCTATTTAGTGACAGTTGCTCAGTTTTTTGTCTTTTGTGACCTTGACATTTGAATAGCATTGGTCAAGCCAGGCACAGTCACTCACACCTGTAATCCTAGCACTTTGGGAGGCCAAGATGGGAGGATCCCTTAAGCCCAGGAGTTTGAGACCAGCCTGGACAATATAGCGAGACCTTGTCTCTACAAAAAATAAAAAAAAAATTAGCTAGGTGTGATGGCATGCACCTGTGGTCCTAGCTACTCTGGAGGCTGAGGTGGAAGGATTGCTTGAGCCTGGGAGTTGAGGTAGCAGTGAGCTGTGATTGTGCCACTGCACTCCAGCCTGGGTGACAGAGTGAGACCCTGTCCCAAAAAAAAAACCATTTCTCAATAATTTTATAGAATGATTTTGGGTTTGTCTGATTGTCTTATGCTTACATGGAGGTTGTGAATTTGGGGTGAGAACACATCAGAAATTCTGTGCCTTCCTCATTGCATCACCTCAGGAGACAGGTGATATCAATGTGTTTTGTTACTGATGGATCACTTTGATCTTTTGGTTAAGCTGATGCCTGTCAGATTCCTTTTATTGAAGGATGGAATTTAGAAATGAAGATCTGGATGCTAGGTGTACTCATTACTACTTTTTGTAGTTACGTAGAGATTAGAGACTAGAACTCAATAAATGTTTTATTAAGGGCAAGGGAAGTAGAAGAGTCAACTATGAACTTGAAATGTCCACCTTGAGTGTGGACAGAAGCCAGGTTGGAGCAGGGATAATTCTTGATCTTTGACTTGTTGGGTTTGGAATGAAAATGGTTTGTCTAAGTGAAAGCATTTATTTACATTTGGAGATTTACGAATGAGCTTAGAGGAGAAATGTCAGGATCTGGGGTTTTTGCAAATGATGCCTGGGATTTGCTTTTCTTTAATGAAGAAATGCAGTTGTCTGATAACATGGTGTTAATAAGGGAGCTTGGTATGGGCATTTCCAAGGCCTTTGTGACTATGATCTTGACATGGACCACCCTGGATATTGTGGAACTCTCAGCTCTGACACATTGGAACAGATACTTTCTTTTTATTTTATTTTACATTTTTAAAATTATACTTTAAGTTCTAGGGTACATGTGCATAACATGCAGGTTTGTTACGTATGTATACACGTGCCATGTTGGTGTGCTGCACCCATTAACTCGTCATTTATATTAGGTATATCTCCTAATGCTGTCCCTCACCTCTCCCCCCAGCCCACGACAGGCCCCGGTGTATGATGTTCCCCTTACTGTGT
>NW_012109474.1:3286042-3297093 GCF_000951045.1 Mandrillus leucophaeus | reverse complement strand
TATGTCCTGAATGGTATGGCCTAGGTTTTCTTCTAGGGTTTTTATGGTCTTAAGTCAAACATTTAAGTCTTTAATCCATCTTGAATTAATTTTTGTATAAGGTGTAAGGAAGGAATCCAGTTTCAGCTTTCTAGATACGGCTAGCCAATTTTCCCAGCACCATGTATTACATAGGGACTCCTTTCCCCATTTCTTGTTTTTGTCTGGTTTTTCAAAGAACATATACTAAGTGTTGATTTCTTTATTTGAAGAATTGGGTTGGTACCTGCACCATGGGAAGGTTACTGGAGGCTTATGATCCTAATCCATGTGAAGTATTCGTCTAACATAGTGTTGGCAACTGTTCATCAGTTTGCTTCTCCCTCCAGTCACCATGCTGGGTGGCAGTCAGCATTATGTGGCTAGCCTCTTTTTTTCCCTAACCCTTCCCTGTGGTCCTGCAGGGGTCTTGATCACAAGGGGACTTGGTGAGAGAGGAAGTAGGATTGCTACAAACACGTAACTATGAGAGCGGTAGACAAGGCATGGGAAGGAAAGGTTCCTACTCCCCACCACCCCTGGGGAAGGAGCAAGAGCAGTCTGAAAGGAGTTTTAAATTTAAGTTGTGCTTTCTGGTCTCTTATTATAGCTTTAAAGGAAAATTAAAAAGCATTTTTCACAATGCTGATTTTCCCTCTGTGAATACAAATGATTATTGAAACAATCCATACAATGCAGAAAAGACAAAAGCTCTGTACTCTCATTCCCAGAAACGACCACTCTTGACCTCCGTTGTCCAATAGGGTAACTGCGTGTGGCTGCTGAGCACTTGAGATGAGCCTGGCCCAGGCTGGGATGAGCTGGAAGCGTGCAGTACTGTACACACTGGGTTTCCAAGACTTAGAACAATGTATGCAAAATATCCTTCATACTTCTTATATTGGTTATGTGTTGAAGTGATTGTTATTTGTATATCGGCTAAAATATTCTATTCAATTCACCTTTTAAAGGTGGTTGTTAGAAAATGTAAAGTAGCACAGGCGGCTCACAGTTGTGGTTTGCATTCTGTTTCTCTTGGGAGTTGCTGCTTTAGACTTAGGCACAATATGTACTCAAAACAAATGGGATCGTGCCATGTCTCTTACTCTAAATCTTAATCTATGTCTATCTTTTCCTATAGCATATAAAGGCAATATTGCCGTTTTAAATGGCTGCGTGATAAGGCAGCATATGGATGTACTGTAATTTTTTCTTAAAAATATACATTTTTTAAATTGCCAAGGTCTGATGCCATATACTATAATGTGTTTAACCATTCCCATGCTGATGAACATTTAGGTTGGTTCCCATTATTTTCCTTTTTTTTTTTTTTGTTGACAGTAATAATTGCACAAATTTATGGGGTTCAAGTGATTTTTTTTTCAATACCTGTATACAGTGTATAATGATCAAATCAGGGCAATTAGGTTATCCACTCCCTCAAATATTTATCATTTCTTTGCATTAGAAACATTCAAAATCCTATCTTCTAGCTTTTTTGAACCACCAAAAAATTGTTTATCTTTTCATACTGTGAAAAATATTGCACAATGTTCTTGTAACCTCATTTATTTTCTCAGAATAAATTCCTAAAGGTGGAATTGCTGGCATGCACATTTACAGTCTTCATTGATATGGCCAATAGCCACCAGAAGAGAACCAGTCTGTTTCTTCACCACTCTTAAGTTCGGGTCATTGTTCTTTCTTTCTGTCTTTTTTTTTACCCTTATTCATACTAAATGTTTTACGCATGTTTTAAAGTTGACTTTCATTCGAGGGATGAACCTCTGTTCATATGCTTGGTATTTATGTGTTATTTTCCTTATATTTCCTGTTTGTATTAACTGGCATTATTTATAACTGTTTTTGCTCATTTAAATGACTACTCTATATTTTTATTTTTTTGAGACAGAGTCTCACTCTGTCACCCAGGCTAGAGTGTGTGTGGTGGTGCAATCATGGCTCACTACAGCCTCAACCCCCTAGGCTCAAGCAGTCCTCCCACCTCAGCCTCCCAAATAGCTGGGAACAGACATGCGACACCATGCTCAGCTAACTGAAATTTTTTTTTTTTTTTTTAAAGAGATATGGTCTCATCATGTTGCTCAGGCTGGTCTTGAACTCCTGGTCTCAAGTGATCCTCCCACCTCAGCCTCCCAAAGTGCTGGGATTATAGGCATGAGTCACAGCACCCAGTCCACTCTACATTTTGAGATAGGAAAACATAGAAACCAGAATATTCAGGATACAATATATACATTTAAAAAATAAAGCATCTTGGCATGTATTTTCCCCTTCATTTATTCTGAGCTTATGTATTTTGAACCATCTAGTTGGAAAACTACTGGTTATGGAGCGCTTTTGTGCCAGGTCGCGTCTCAGCACTACGTGTTAGCTCATTTAACAATAACACAGGCTTATGTGACTTTCCCAAAGCTGCCTGGCTTGAGGGCCCAGCTTCTGACCACTGTGTTCTACTTCCTTCCATGAGGTATCTGTCCCATTTATGGTGAATCAGAACATCATTTGGATATAAGGGACCCTAATATAGAGGGTCCTTTCTACCTAGCACTGCCCTGCAACTCTCCCTGCCCCAGCAATAGAAAACCCACCAAGGTCAGAGAAGGATGGAGTCCGTGTGCAGAAAGAACAGCAGGGGGTCTGATCCTGCTTGTGTTCTTTTGCCACTGCCACCACCACCACACCCAGCCCCATGTGTGTCCTGGTGCTTCTTAAAACTCTGTCCCTAATGTAGGCAGACCCCCTGCTTTTGGCTTTCGTTAGGCCATGTAGTCCTAAAAGAGATCCACATCTTCGAAAAGGCGCAAAGTGTAACAAAGTACACTTAGTCCATTTTGTGTTGCTGTAACAGCATACCCCAGACTAGTTAATTTATTTCAAAAAGGTTTATTTAGCTCACAGTTCTGTAGGTTGAGAAGTTCAAGGGCATTGCCCTGGCTTCTGGCAAGGGCTGTTGTGATGTCATAACATGGTGGAGAATATCAAAGCAGTAGCAGACATGTGCAAAAAGACAAAATCTGAGAGGCATCCTGGCTTTATAACAACTCACTGTTGTGGGAATAAATCCATTCCCAGGAGAACGAATCCAGTCTCACTATAGTGAGAACTCATTACCATGAGAACGGCATCATACCATTCATGAGGGATCCACCCCTATAACCCAAACACATCCCACTAGGCCCCACCTCCCAACACAGCCACATTGGAGATCAAATTTCAACATGAGCTTTGAGGACAAATGAATCACATCTAAACCACAGCATACTTGAAATTCAAGAAGCTTAAAATTAGGTATTTCTGATCTAAAACTAACCATCCTTTCATTCTCAGGGCCTTGGTCCACTTTTCCTGGCTCCATCTGCCCCTTAACATCCTCCAATGAAAAGCCACCTCCTTCCTACATGCTTGACATTTAATAGGCATTTTGCTCTCTTTCTGGGCCATGCCCTGAGATTACTGGAAGCCTTTCTGCATCTTCTCCTTAAGTCAAAGATCTTTGCCTTTCATGGGTGTGCCCTGCCCTCTGGAAATTGGTGCCCGATGGAAGATGAGCTTGCCTTCCTCACTCAGGTTGTCTGCTCTGGCCATCTTGGACAGATCCCTTCATGATCTGAGGAGAGTGCCTTGTAGTGGTATATCCAGGACCCAGTTCATTCCCTGTTACCATGTTAAGTGCTTATCAGGGAGTTTGTTAAGGCACTTCAGAAACATCCTCCAATTGAGCAGTTTGACCCAGGAGGAAGTCCTCAAGCTTTCACGACCCAGGCATAGATGGGCTCCACTGATCTCACTAATTTGCCTGTGAGAATGAGCAAGCTTATACATATAAGGTCACATTAATGGCTCACACGCTTCTCTTAAAACTTACTGGCTCATGAATCATCACCCTCCCTTGAACAATTCTAATAGTGACACAGACTCTACAGCTTTTCTCTTTTTTGCTGAAGTTTGGGGAGGAATGGGGAGGCCCATCCTGAAAAGTTAATGACTTTCCCAGACAGCTTTTGCCATTATAAAACTCAAACATGCTGTGACACGAAATCCTGAGAGGAAGGAGAACATCCAGGTGCCTTCTGCATGGAATTAAAAGACTTCTGTCTTCAGGACTAAGAAGCTTAGGTCCCTTGCTTGGGAGACCAGCCTCCAAGATTAAAAAATACCAGGCAATAAAATGCCATTTTTGTTCATACTGTGACTTGGATATTGTGTATCTTGGAAGGTGAAAGGGTGAAATATTTGGACCAGTAAGTTGTCCTATATTTCACTATCTACATCATGTGCCTTGGCCATTTGCTTTAGACTCTCATTCAGTTTTCTTTGCTAGCTGTTCTTTTAGACCCTAGCACAGCCCACCAATCATATGATATACTCTTAGAACATATTACCTCATTTCCTATGAGGCCCAGCTTAGGTATCATCATTTAATGTGCTTTAGAGAAGAATACATACAGAATGATACCATTCTTAGAATTTCTGAAAGGATATATATATGATAAAATTGAGGAAAAACCAGGGAATGAAGGAAAAGAAAACAGTCTAGAATAATTATTTGGGAGGTGGGAGTGGCAGGGGAGCAGCATGGGAAACTGTAGTATTAATAGTCTAATTTGGGTAGTGAGTTCACAAGTATTCATTTTATTACTGTGCATCATCAGTTATCCAAAAAAAGGGGTTCTGCTGAAAATAGGATGAGTTATAATGCCAAATTAAAAGATGCAAAGCCAAATCAAAAGCTTTGAGGTCGTAGGTAGTTTCAGATTCAGCGTTTCATTACTCTTTCTTTTGGGTATGCAATTGATGGTTGAGTGTGTATATTTGCAAAATTGCTGTCATTGAAGTTGTAGGTAGAATCTTAGCCTCACATCCCTCACAGTTCCCAAGGTAGGATTTTGCATACTGTAGGAACTCAACAAATATTATTGAATTGGTTTAAAGTTCACCTACAGCCCCCCAACCCCTCCCTGGTTCTAGGCACGGCTCTTTGAGGAAAGTCCTCTCCTCACCAAGGAGCCACCTTGACTGTAACATTATCTTTTGTGATTTTGGAAAGGCTTTTGGCTTGGCATACCCAGTAGAAAGCCCATCTGTTTCCTCTGGCCCTTGCCTAAGTCTGTGGAATGTGGAGCCCCTGTCAGGAAATAATTAAATGTTGTTTTTCTTTATTACAGTGCTCAAAGGCTTAGCACAAGGTGTGAATGTGGAATATCAGCAAAGTAACATTCGGGATGAGAGAGTTAATTTAACTGCCTTGTGTTTGAATATCCTAATTTTACACATTATTTTGGTCATATATTTTTGCCCTTGCCTTCTCAAGGTTATCATTTGTTAAGAGCACAGTCTCCTATTTTTCCCTCAATTAACTCAAAAGGTTTTATTAACAATTTTTCTCCACCAGGCTGGTCAAAGGAAGAAAACAAACACCCCAAAACCAGTCTTATGAAGACCCGTGGGTATTTGCATGATGAGGTGGGGGCATATATGGATCTCCACCCATCCTGTTAGATCTAGCAAAGCTGATGGCTTTCGGAACAGAAAACAGTGAATCCAGGAAGAACAACTAGATCGAGTTGGTTCGTTTTCTTCTCTCGCCGAGGAAAGATAACCGTACTCGTAGTTTTTGCCTGAAGGTTCAGATCATCTTTCATATTCATCACACAGGCAACAAAGGTTCAGAGCACTGTCTCACCACTGGGATGTGTTCAGCCAGCACACAAGGCCGGGAGGAAGAGAATACCCCGGCAGAAGTAGGCATTTGACCTTGAGTTCTTCCAATCCAACAGTTCATTTGTCATATGAATAAGCATTAAGGAGGTATTAGTACATTAAAGGAAGATAAATTGCCTTCTCTCTTCCAATCATCAGATTTAATCACATTTTCAATTTGCCTGAATTCCCTAATGAGGGATAATATTTATTTGTAAAGTAAGGAAAATGAATGTCTCCTCAGCCAGAAACTAGTGTTTCTTTGCTATCAAGCTGCTTGCTCTTTTAATTGCCATTTTACTGTGTGTATGTGTGTGACTATGAAACAAGCTGCAGGCACCAAAATGATGGCAATGCCCATAAAATATGATGGATTTTTATGACCAGCATGCTAGATCCTGCACCGTCTGAATGCATTCTGTTTCCTTTGGGATGGCCACTTGGGCAGAGGGGTGCAGATGCTATAGCTCATCAATACCTCTTATGAAACTGGCTTCAAACCTGATGGTGTGTGCTTTTGAGTCCTCCCTACGGTGAAAATACCTTTGTCTGGAAGATAGGCTTTCTGTTCTAGAAATAGTTAAGCTATTCACACAACTAAGCTGGTTGAGTAAGGTGAGGACTCACTGACTTATATTGCTATTGTGGACTATGTGTGGCTTCCAGGTATGGATGCCAATTTTGTGAGGCCTCTTACTAGCCCTCATCATCTGGAGTTACAGTTAGGCTTTGAATGTTCCCAGTGATCAATAAATGTAGAGCCTTCCAAATTGTCAGGAAAATACTCATTTGGATGTATAGCAGTTCTGGTCTGTTTGGTTAACAATTTAGAGATAGAATTTTATAGTTATGCTGATTTATCATTCCACTTAAATTATATGTATGTTAGTACAATTAACTTAGTATATGAACATATAATTACTTCAATGTTATGACAAGTATAATAGCATTAATAAATATCTATTGATTTAAAAATCACATGGAAAGCCCATTTCACCTAATTTCCTAAAATACACTTTTGAAAGTGGATGGTGAATACTCTTTTTACTCTCTTCCCCCTGCTGTGTCAGGCAGGATGACAGGTGCTGAATGTAAGTGAATGAAAGATGAGATGGAGCAGCATTATCCATAATTATCAAAAGCAGGGAGCAGCCTTTTGACTATTCCAAGGAATGGTCCATGGAAGGATGAATGGATGAATGAGATGTGACCTGTCCACACAGTTTTATTCAACCTTAAAAAACAATGAAATTCTGACATCTGCTACAAAAAGGATGAACCTTGAGGGCATTTTGCTAAGTGAAATAAGCCAGTTACCCAAAGATAAGTATGTGTTTCCACTTACATAATGTATCTAGAATGGTCAAATTAATAGAGACAGAAAGTAGAGTGATGGCAGGGTTTTTAATGGACACAGAATTACAATCTTTCAAGATTAAAACAAAGCTTTGGAGATGGGTAGTTGTGAAGATTGCACAACAATGTGAATGTACTTGATACCACTAAACTGTACATTTAAAAAATGGTGACAATGCTAAATTTTGTGTCTCTTACCACAATTTAAAAGCTAAACTCGGGGAGTGGTTGGTTGGGAAGGAGGACTGGAAAATAGAGGTTAGGTGTTTAGATGGGGGATTGGCCTGGGTTTTGATTCCTGGTTCCTCAGCTTTCTAGCTGTGTAATCTAAGGCATAACCTCTAGGCTTCAGTTATCTGTAAACCAGGAGTAAGAGTCTAGGACACCCCTCAGGCTTGTTGATGAAATGAGGTAACATGTGAACTGTATTAGTTGCTGATAGCCACATCACTAGGAGAAGGTCATGTCCTTGGGAGGCTACAGCCCGGTGCAGGGCAGTGTGGTGAGTGGCTGGGAAGGGAGCTCTCTGCTGAATCACTGGCTCCAGCTCCTCTGGTTCTGAGTGGCCAGCCTTGGATCGGGTCCTTTCACCTAACAAATCACCAGCATTGATGGGGAACCTCGAGGTTACAACATGTTTTTCCTTTTCAGGTGTGGAGAAGGCCCTTAGGAGTCTTAAGGTCTTGGTTTTGAGGACCACCTGTCAGATCTTCAGCCCTAGAGTTCTGGACCTAAGTGTTCCATAGCTTATGGTTGTGGACCCTTCCTGCACTTTGTGTTGAGAAGAGCATCCCACATTGATACCACCAACAGAATGCTTGTATCTCTCTTTGTCCCTCCTAGCACTTGGTATTCTTGGCTATTTTGGGTCCAAGGGCACTTCAAGGCATAGACTTCATTCTAAGGATGCTTTAGGCATTAAGAGAGGTGAGGCTGTTTCAGGAACCAGGCTTAGCTGGTCTGAGAACTGTGGCCTAATAGGCCAGCACGGTACTAGGGGACAAGAAGAATGCTGAAGACTTCCATGGCTTTAGGGAGCAGGCTATCCCATCAGCATCAGGGGTGCGTTACCTTCTGTGCTAGTGCTGGCAAGGTGGCTCAGTTAGTCTTGTCCTTGGCTCTTTTCCCTGTCTTCTCACCCCTGCTGTGGTTTTAATGCCCTTTCTGAATCTCTGGTTCCAGTTTAGATTGGCTCCACTATGCACCGCTGTCCCTGTCATTATGACACGAGCTCTGAAGCTTTTGTAGAAGCTTAATTGCTGACTCCTGGGCAGCTTCCTCTACCTGGTTCAGGTGGCTTTGCCCACTTCAGCTAAAGGAACTTCCCAAGATGGCTTAGTCACTGGGAGCCATGTTTCCATCAAAACAGGAGGTTGCTAGTACCAGAGACCTGGTTTTTCCACTTTGGGTGCATCAAATACAGATGCTGTGTCTCTTGTAGAATTGGATTTGGGAGACTTGTTGTAAGCCTAGTTTCCACTTCTTGCTGGATTATGGTTATTTATGGAACCTGCATCCTTCTGCCGGAGTCTAAACTATCATCAATCTCTGCTTACATTCTGGTGGTGGCTGGTGGTTTTCATGTCTAGAAGAGCTTTAACCTGCTGTCACCCCCTAAAAATAATGCTGGGCTATGGGACCCAAGATTTGCCATTTATTTATTAGCATAATAACAAACATTTTTTTCCTTGGATTTTGTTTATCTCCTCTTCTAAAAGTGTTCTAGATCCTCACCTTTTTTTCCCCCTCCAGTTGCTTCCTCCACTCCCGTCCTTGCCTCACACTTTAACCTTCTGTAATCCATCCTTAATAAAGGCTCTGGGGATAGTCCACTGTGTTAATATCCCTGAAATCTGACTGGCAGCGTGAAACCAAACCCCATTCAGCAGGCCACTGGAGTCACACAACACTAGCCGTGGAGAGAGTTCTTACTTAATGGAACAGATGCGAAGAGTGTCCATCTGAATTGCGCTCACGTTGCAATGTGAACCATCTCAGAAATCAGAAACTGCCTAAATGCTGGCCAAAGAATGATGACGTGTCTGGAGCTGTAAATAATACCCGAAGCCCTGGAATGGTAGCCTGTATCTAAAGTGAGGCAGCTTAGTGCCAGCCAAATTATTTAGGTTATAACTGTTTTCTGCTGAATCTCACTCAATAAGTAAACTCTTGGGTTAACACTGGAATTTAAAATCTTGCCTTGTGCTTTTAGTGTTTTGCTAGAGGGTCAGTGGTTGCACTTCCCTGCTGAGCTATGTTTATGCATCTCAAGTGTTTTCTGTTAAGTTGCTGAGTACGGTGGGTCCTAAGAAATGATACTTTTTTTTTATGTATTCACTGTGGCAAACAGTGGTTAGTATCTGAGCTAGTTCATGATCAGGGACCAGGTGTGCAAGAGAGGATGAACTTCTGAAGACTCTAGGAAAACACCTTTGAAGAGGACTAAGTAACAGTGGCAACTATTTTTATAGCTTGGGTAAATCTGGCTCATGGATGCATTTAAATTTCAGAAATGCAGTTATGTGTGCTAGGCATAAGTGAACACAAATCCCCAAGGAAACAACGAACAAAATGAGAAAAAATAACTTCAGTTGTGTGAACCATTGACCAGCTCAGTGAGGATACCCCAGGGACGAGAGTGGGAAGGAGGATCTGTTTAGGCAGTTCAGAGCCTCTTGAAGTTAGAACATCTCACCACGGTCATGGACAGTGCAAGGTATTTCCAAGGGTAGTGTTGGTGCTGCATGATTTTTGCTTTAATATTGACTTTAGCATTAAGCCAACTCCCTCCCAATAAGATGTGACTCCATGATAATATATTCTGATTTCAATGACATTTTTTAAGGGTACCTTACTAAATGGAGCTTATTCAGAGGTAGATGCCCAGGACAGCAAAGTGCCTGGAAACCATAGCATGTGAGGAATGGCTCGGGGATCCAGGACTTGTAGTCTAGGGAAAAGGAGATACAATCCTAAAATACTGCAGGGCTGTCATGTGGAATTCATGTATTTCCTCTCTGAGTTCTTCCAAAGAGCAGTATGACCAGCAATGGGTATGTGTTTTGGGAAGGTGGACTTAGCTTGGTGCAGAGGCACATGGTGAGTTGAACACCCCTCAACCCCTCTGGTGGAATGGGCTGCCTGTGCAGAAGTGAGGTCTTCATCTCTGCAGGTACCTGAGCCAGTTGTGCTTTCCAGCAAGGATGCCATAAGGGAGTGCCTTTGAGTAAGAATTCGACCTTTATGACCTTGAAACTTCTTGCCCACCTGAAAGGTGTCTAGAAATGCCTGCTTATTGGGGAGGATGAAATTGCAGTGACAAAGCATAACTTCACATAGTAAAAGAAGGAAGGAGTAAGTCATTTTCTCGAGATTCTACTTACCCATAAAAATAAACCTAAATAAATTTGATGGTTTTTGTTTTTCTTAAATAGATTTCCAACTCAGTTGATCTTAAGAATAGAAATCATCAAGCTTTTACTGATTCAGAATAAAGTTTAAAACACGCTTTAGTTCCATGTTGTGGTTATTTAGTGGTGGGAGGTAGGAAGACAATGGAAGAGGACCACCTGTTGTCTTTTAGGATAAAGTGGCTTGTGGGTTGCAAGCTTGGATGCAGACAGAAGAGGGATGAGAACAAATGAAGGAGATTAGAGAGAGGAAGGATGATCATGATGGGGGAGGAGAGTGAAAGTCAAGAGGGAGGCAGGCATGGTGTGGCCTCTGCCACCTGGCAGGCTGGCACTGCATGAATCCCCTTGCGCAGAATGTTGCTTGGGTCAACCCTAGAGGAATGGCTACTGAGGGGACATGGATCAGATCCCCCTGAGAGGCTGGCTAGGACCTAATTTGCCTTTCTTTAGATGTCAGTTCCCCCATAGTGTCCTGGAAGCTGATGATTTAGCTTTAGATCAAGCATCTCATTAGCGACAGATCCAGGATGTGCCAGTGGC
>NW_012109474.1:3276395-3285507 GCF_000951045.1 Mandrillus leucophaeus | reverse complement strand
CCCCTGAGGTAGGGAGGATAAAGAGGGAGCTGAGACCCTGAGCTGTTCAGCGACATGCTCAAACTCACACTGCAAGATAGGACTGGAAAGCAGGGCTTCCACCCCTGATGTCAGGGTTCTAGCACATGACATCCTGATGTTGGTGCTGTACCTTCTCAGAAACTAGAGGCTGATGGGAGTGAGAGTGCACCATCCCCTGCAATACTTGCTGTGTGTGTTTTCCTGGAGGCTCAGTAGCTTGTTTGTGTCCAAAGGAATTAAGTTCCACATGAGCCAGTTTTCATAATAAACTTCCTTTTATGTATCTTTATCCTATTCTGTTTATCTGCAGAACACTAACACGGATTTAGTACTGGGAGTGGGGTCACTGATGTAAGTACCAGAGTCTGAGGGCCCCCATGTCCCCAGACAGGAGAAGATCAGTGTCCCAACTTGAGAGAATTTGCCCTCCTTCTTTCATTTTGTTCTATTTGGGCCCTTAGTGGATTGGGTGATGGCCTACCCATATTGGTGAGGGTGGATCTTCTGTACTCAGTCTGATTCCAATGCTAATCTCTTCCAGAAACACCCACACAGACACACCCAGAAAGAATGTTTCACCAGGTATCTGGACATCCTTTGGCTCAGTCAGTTTGATACACAACATTTGCCATCATGCTGACTCATTACAGGAAGTGAAATGGTTCAATCTGAAAGTGTGTGCCTTTTCAAAAGTTGCTGCCTCACAATAAAAGATACTTAGAAACAAGCTTGTATGTGCACACGTGTGTTTATTGTGTCGCTATTCACAATAGCAAAGACTTGGAACCAACCCAAATGTCCGTCAGTGATAGACTGGATTAAGAAAATGTGGCACATATACACCATGGAATACTATGCAGCCATAAAAAAGGATGAGTTCATGTCCTTTGGAGGGACATAGATGAAGCTGGAAACCATCATTCTCAGCAAACTATCACAAGGACAAAAAACCAGACACCACATGTTCTCACTCATAGTGAGAATTGAACAATGAGAAGAACACTTGGACACAGAAAGTGGAACATCACACACTAGGGCCTGTTGTTGGGTAGGGGGAAGGATAGCATTAGGAGATATACCTAATGTAAATGATGAGTTAGATACAGCAACATGGCACATGTATACATATGTAACAAACCTGCACATTGTGCGCGTGTACTCTAGAACTTAAAGTATAATAAAAAAAAATGCTCTGAAGTCCTTACAAATGTCTACTGGATTTCATCTCCACAGTATTAACAAACTTGGTCATATGACTGCTCAACCCATAACAAATGAGGTGGGGAAAGGCTTTCTAGAGGAAAAAACAATCTATTATCTTTTTACCCACTGGCTCCACTTTAGGGCCAAACACAGTATCTAGCATTTAACGTAAGGCAGTCAATATTCGTTGAATTAAGAGTTCACATGGAATGCTGAATAAAACAAACCAAATAAATGATAAAAGAAAAAAAAAAAAAGATTGTATGTTGCTATTCCTGTTTCTCCTCCCAGCTCTCACCATCCCAGTAAGAGGCATGATCCAGCAGCCTAAGCCCCACATCCGGGCATCATCTGTGATTTCCCCACTCCATCAGCAAGTCCTGTTGGCTCAGCTTCCAAACATTACTTGAATCCTTGCTCTTCTTGTCACCCTCACGGCTCTGGCCTCCAACCACCACGGTCTCTGGCCTGCATAATGGAAACCGTTTTCCAACGGACTCCCTGCATCTTCCCTTGTCTCCTTCCAGTCTGTTCTCTATGCATCAGCCAGATCAATCTAATATCAGTTGGGCTCCATCACTCCTCTCTTGGAAATCGTGTAGATGCTTCCCTTAGCTTTTGGAATAAAATCCAAACCCCTTACCAGGCCCATGAGGCCTCCTGTAATCTGGGCCCTGCTACCCTGGCCCATTAGCATCCTTGTCTTCCTTACCTGCTGCATCCATCCACTCTGGCCTCCTCTTTGTTTTTTGTTTTTTGTTTTTGGAGTTTCGCTCTGTTGCCCAAGTTGGAGTGCAGTAGCACGATCTTGGCTCACTGCAACCTCCACTTCCCAGGTTTAAGTGATTCTCCTGTGTCAGCCTCCCAAGTAACTGGGATTACAGGCTTGTGCCACCATGCCCAGCTAATTTTTTTTGTGTTTTTAGTAGCGACAGGGTTTTGCCATGTTGGCCAGGCTGATCTTGAACTCCTGATCTCAGGTGATTCACCCACCTTGGCCTCCCAAGGTGCTGAGATTCCAGGTGTGAGCCACCGTGCCCGGCCCACACTGGCTTCCTTGTTCACTGAACAGTGCAGACGTCTGGCCACCTCAGTGCCTTTGCACCTACTCCTAGTTCAGAGATGTTCTTTCCCAGGTCTTTGCACTGGGGGCTTCCTGTCATTCAGGCCTCTGCCAAGTCGCCTCCTCTGGGAGGGCTTCTCCACTGCCTACTCAGATCATGCCCTGTTTTGTTTTTCTCTTCCCATAGCTGGCTGTCTTGTTTGCTTGTCGTCCTTACCTGGATCCTGAGGTCCTTGAGAGGAGAGCAGCACTTGTCCTGTTCATTGCTGAGTCTCCAGTGCCTAGGACACATGTAGCACATAGAAGGTGCTTGGTAAACATTTAAAATGAATGAGTGACATAACCATAGATTCACTTTATAGGGCAGTGCTGCATTTGGCAGACTTGTCTAAATCGTTTTACAGATCTTTCAGTATCATTGAGGGAGAGTCATCTACCCACTGCATGAGAGTCTTGCTTGGATACTGGGTTTGGCCAATTCCATGTATAACAAAACTCACAGTGGTAGGACCTTGTAGTATCAGGAATACATTGGGAATCCGATTCTCTAGTCCTGGATGTCAGTGTACTTTCTCATCTGGGCCATCCTATAAGAGACACAACAGTCTGGCCAATCTCTTTGCACTCACTAATGTGCTAACACAGTTCTGCCTTTTTTTTTTTTTTTTGGTCTTTTTTTGTCAGGGTCTAAGTCTATCACCTAGGCTGAAGTGCAATGACATGATTATGGCTCACTGCAGCCTCGACCTTCTGGGCTCAAGTGATCCTTCCCCTTCAACCTCCCAAGTAGTTGGGACTACAGGTGTCTGCCACCATGCCTGGCTGATTTTTGAAGTTTTTGTAGAGATGAGGTCTTGCCTCGTTGTGCAGGCTGGTCTCAAACTCCTGGAGTTCTGCCCTAATGAACACAGGTCTCCAGGGGTGGTTAGAATGAGGGTCTTTGCTGATTCCACAGACACTGAGCAGTCATTCTGGTTTAATCCTCTTAAGAATTCATATATATGTCTTTTAATAAATAGGCACAGGGAGGAAGATCCATTGCTGCAGATTTTTCTGAATTGAGTTTTGGATTTGGCTGTTACATGAGGAGCCTCTTGTGGCTTTCTCTCTGTAATCTTTCCTCTTTAAGGGTGAAATACATGGGGTGGGGATCGACACTAAACAATAACCATTTATGGTGGTTGGTTGCCCGTCTGGGATCATCCACACCTCCATTTCAACATCTCAACAAAACCCCTCCTCTGTGCAACCATGTGCCTTGGGCTGAAACAACGTTGCAGAACCCACCAGAACTCTGGACTTCTAGTCACATGAGATAGAAATGCCCTTCTGTTCAAGCTGGGTTGAAGCCTCCCTTGTAGCCAGAGCATAGTAACTGATCATTTATCAGTTGATTATTGCCTTGCATGATCCACTCTTTCCCCAGCAGAATCAGACCACTCATAATCGTCTGAATGTACCTTGAGTTTTCCATATCCATGCTGTATTTGCCTGAAATGTTCTTTACCTTTGTATTTCTAAGTTTATTGTCTCTCTCGAGACCAAGGTCAAATTGCAGCTTCTCTATAAGTCCTTCCTGACTTCTTCAGCCTAAGGAACTCTATTCTCTGTACGGAGACAGTTACTGTAAATAATGTCCATCCATTACATGGTCTTGGCATCTCCTCTCATGCCTCTGCTGCTGTCATTGGCCTGCAGTGTTATTTAATATCTCTTGGATGATTGCTTTACTTTTTGCATATTTGCCTTATTTCCTCAACTTATCTGTGAGGGCGAAGATCGTGCCAAGTGCCCAGCACTGACTTATGGAACGGGCATTCAGGACTTGCAGATTTGAGAACAGGGCTGTGTGAGACTGGTGACCAAGCATCCCAAGATTCTGGGATTTCTGTAGGGTTTTGAGGGCCTGGCAAATACTAGCTGAGAGGATGCTAGCTGCAAGGAGAGACAGCCTCAGAGAGGCAGGTGTGGGTTCACCATGGGGTAACAGGATTTTGCAACTCTTCACTTCTGAAACCAATGTGATCAAGTAGAGAAAGATTGAATGCTGAATTTCCTGTGCATTCTTTCTTCTAAGGTTGGGTAACATGTCTTTTTTTCCTGTTTACTCTTACTCTTTTCTAGTCATTCATAATATAATCTTCTAATCTCAAAAAATGAAGCCATGTTGAACTGGCAGTGTTGTTAATGATATATACTGTGTGGATTAGGAGAACACTAGGAGTCGTGGTTCAGAATTCTCATTCCATTTATGCCAGTTCCTTGCTGTCAGACCTTGGACCAGTGGTTTAATCTTCCTCAACTTTTTCTTATGTGTTAAATGGAAACAATTGGAGTTACTCACAGTACTGTTTGGAGTGAGAAGAAAGCAAAATAGTGGTAAAAGGAAACTTTAAAGAGGAGGGCATATTGGCCCAACATGAGGTATCATGGTAATAAAAATGTGATTAGAAAATTATAGAATGTTTTCTAAGAAACAAAGTCAAATTATACATGAATAGCTATTTATCAAAGTCCCTATTTGTAGGTAATATTCTAAAGGTTACCTTATGTCTAGCATCTAGGATCTTCCTCATAGAGGCGGTGTTCTCATGGTGGTCTAGTCAAAAGGCCCCACTTGAAAGCCTGCTTTGACTCATTGTGGTGCTGCGGTGCTGCAGAGATCCTAGAGGCCCTGCTACTGATGCTTCTGGCCAAGCCTCCTTTCCTCACGGCCCACGCCGGACAAAATGTATTCTCACAGCTTCTCTGCCCTCTGGTCCATGCAGCAAGTCACAACTTTTCTTTTAACTTTTTGGTGAGTTTTTCTTTTAGCAATAGTGGGAAAATAGTAATGGAATCATAGTCTTCTGTCTTCTACTTATTAAATATATCAGTTATGACTTCTTTGACTGTAACAGAAAACCCTAATACTGTGACATCGATCGTCAAGGAGTTTATTTTATTCCACACTACAGTATGTTTGGAGGTGGGCAGTCTGGGGCCCATGTAGCAGGTCCACGGCTCCTGTCTCATTGTCCTGCTAGCCTTGCTCATCATGGGACTTGATCCTCACATCTGTATTCTAGGTGGAAAGCAGGTGGAAAGGTGAAGAGCAAAAATTTCTTAAAAATACTGTGTTTCGAAATCCTTTCAGACTTCAGGAAAGTTGCAAGAGTAATTCAAGGCACACTCGTATACCTTGAATTGGGTTTCAAGTTTTGTCCGTTGACTCAGTAATACCCTTTATAGTAACAGTACCAATCCAGGGTTACATATCACACCCACTTGTCGTCTCTTCTAGTCTCTTCCAATCTGCAACATTTCCTCAGTATTTCCTTGACTTTCATGGCCTGGACAGTTTGTGTAGATTACATCCAGTCACTTGAGAGAGACTCTCCACTTGGGCCATGTCTTTTTCTCTGGATACTGTGAAGAGGATTGCAACCCATGCGGTGGCATGTTATGTCTAATTTGTCCTGTTACTGGTGGTGGTAACTTTAATCATTTGCTTAACATAGTGTATGCCAGGTTTCTCTACCTGTCGTGTTACCTAGTCCTCAGGAGGGACTTGATTAAATGCTGACTCATTACCCTCCCCTGCATTTCCTATATAGCTTTTCTTTTTTGAGATAGGGTCTTGCTCTTTGCCCAGGCTGGAGTGTACTGGCATCATTATAGCTCACTGCAGCCTCCTGGGCTCAAGGGATCCTCCTACCTCAGCCTCTTGAATAGCAGGGACCACAGGCATGTGCTGCCACAGCTAGCTTGCTTGCTTGCTTCCTTCCTTCCTTCCTTCCTTCCTTCCTTCCTTCCTTCCTTCCCTCCCTCCCTCCCTCCCTCCCTGCATGGGGTCTCCCTATGCTGCCCAGGATGGTCTCAAACCCTTGGGCTCAAGCAGTCCTCCACCTTGGCCTCCCAAAGGGCTGGGATTACAGGAGTGAGCCACTGTGCCAAGCCCCCTATATAGCTTTTTTCCCCTTCTCTCTGACTTTATAGGGACAGATCACTCAGAAGTAATAGTTGCTTGGAAGATCAAAATAATACATTTCTGATGGAAAACACATTTCTGGCTAGAAGTGGGCACAGGCATGGGGTTTCTGGAATGTTGATAATGTAACTTCTGATCTGAATACTGCTTACACAGGTATGTGAATTTATGAAAGTTCATTGAGCTGTTCTTTAGGATTTCTATACTTTTCCATTTATGTCGTCTTTTAAAACATTACTAAAAAATTGAAGTCTGAGTGTTTTGGACACTTAAGACCAAAATAAGAAAGTGAGGAGGGTGGTTGACCAAGACCTGGTTAGGGGTCATGGTGTCTGAGATTCACACAGGGTTGGAACAGTGGTGGGGGTCTAGTGGGAAGGGTCCTGGAGACCTTCTCCCCTGTCCCTGGAGCACACCTCTCCTGGATGGTACCGACGTCTCTGAGGAGCAGGGAGTGGGGAAGCCCCAGCTTATCCTGGGGACTGAAGCAAGTAGGAGAGTTGGAGAAGGGCCTCCTGACAGGGGCAGCTGTTCCGCTCCCCTCTGACCTGAGAGACAAAGAGAATCCAGGCATACCCAAGGAAGAGACAGCCTGTTTTCTAGAATGCCAGGTGTCAGAACTATCTTTCCTTTCCTGAGTCTTCTGGAACTGCAGGCCTCTCAAAGCACTCTCAGTAAATTACCTTGTTGCCAGATTTTCCACTTTACTCCCTTAGCTGTGGAACAAGTTGACTTGTAAGGTCGAAGGCCTTGCTGTGCTTTGGCAGTGACGGGAGGGAGGCAAATGAGGAGGTTTGACTCGGATGCTGTTAGAGGGAGTAATGAAGCCAAGAGCACCATTCTTAGCAGGGCTGATGCCTTAGGGGTTATATTTTAATTAGCAATCTATCAATGCAGTGCTGAATAATTCAGAATTAACAAAAATCAGCCAAGGCCCCATGTGGTACTTCATAAAAGTACAATATAAATACCATAGAACCTGCTTTATGTGAAATTTAACAACTTTGTCTAATGGTTTATTTTATTTCTGAGTTGTTTTTTTAACCTAGACTGTCAGCCCCCAGGGCAGCAGTGGCCTTTAATGGTGAATATATAGGTTTCTACAAATGATAGGAAAGTGTTTTTGCCTTACCCATGGGGCCAGATAGCAGATGGGCTTGGCTTGGTTTATTTTGGAGACTTGAACATTCAGGTTTATATATTGCTTTAAAGCAATGGATGAAAGGAGCCCTAGGCATGGGAGATAATCTCTTGCCTATGGATCATTGCCTTTCTCAGCTGGGGAAGCTGAGGAAGCAGGGGGAGAGGGCTTCTTGGAGGGACATGGGTCTTAAACCAGATCCTAAACAGCCAGTAGGGTTTGGGTTAGAGGACAAATAGCTGGGAGAGAAAGCATTTCCATGACCTTTCATGGAGTCAGCCAGTTGTGATTTTTAGAGCAATTTGTCTTTTAAAACTTATTTTTCATCTGTTTGTAAATCGAATCTCTAGAGGTTGGGACAGTTGATCAATCATATCTACACTGAAGTGGCAGGTTGAATAATATGGATCAGAATGTGGAATGGAGTGGGGATGAATGGAAACAAATGTCAGTCCTTTATACCTGTCACTTATGAAACTTAAGCTTTCTTATTTTGGGGTCAGCAATAGAAAGTCTCATGCCTTAAAGTACTTGGAGACATACAGTGAGGCTTATGAAAGCACCCAGCACATTGCTTCATACATAGGGAGTGCTCAGTAATATCCTTTGAGTTTTCAAGTTGTGAATTTACACTAGGAGACAAAAGTGAGAAGGAGCCTTCTGCAATATACAGCAAAGATTTTCCTAAGGAAAGATGTAAGATTCTTTTGTCTTTGTTCAAACAGTGTACCAGAGCCTTTTCCCAACAGGGGCTTGCTTGCCAGAGGGGCAGTCGTGAAAAGATGCTTAGGGGGTTCAGTTAACTCACATAGATCTTTAATATCCTTTCCAGGGGGTTCTCTCTTTAAAGGCATCTCTCTTTCCAGGCATCTTTTATATTCACCTAAAAGATTGAAACCATTGATTCAGTATGTGCATTCAAGATTGGCAGTTCTTTCCAAGTGCAGTAAAAATTGATATCCAAGATTGTGATCTTCATAAAGTATAATGTTATATACTTGGTTACACTAAAGATGGAAATGCTGTAGGTTGTATCGCTGGGAAAAGTAGCTATAATTCCCCCTTCTCAATCATGCATTGTGTTCCTCTCAGTGGTATTTTCCGTGTAAGACCTTTGACTCAACCTAATTTCCCGAAGAGGAATCTTATGAAATCAAAACTTCAAACTGATAAATGGTTTCTTTTGGTAGGTGGGGGTGGGGAGTGGGAGTAAGGAGGAATATTTTACTTTTTATTTTGTGTACTATGCAGCTTAAATTTTACTTTTTCAACGAGCTTATAGTGTTTAAAATGAAAAAGTCCCAGTAAACTAAAGATAATGCTTTAAGGTCAACTGTAAAGGCTTTAAGGTCTACTATAATAGCCTAGAATTGAGATGTACCCGGTTAGCTGTGTGTTATTGGGGTGATGGATGTTTTTTAAACCTGATGTTTAAACAGAAGAGTTAGCAAATGTGCTTGCTTGTGTCTCTCTTTTCTGAGGTTTAACTAAAAAACTAAGCATGGCCATACCCAAAAATAATTTGGGCTGCTGTTACCAGCATTCAGGGCACAGGATGCTTAAGGTTTCAGATAGAATTTGAGGACAAGGTTAAGATGAAGTTACCTTAGTGCTTGTATAATGGGTGCAATTACCCATCAGTTAGGTGGACCCACCCTGAGGGATTCCTCATAAAGTGTGTGGCAGGCAAGTCCTGAGGGCTTGATATGAAGGG
>NW_012109474.1:3270591-3272970 GCF_000951045.1 Mandrillus leucophaeus | reverse complement strand
TATTTTTGGTAGAGATGGGGTTTCACCATATTGGCCAGGCTGGTCTCGAACTCCTGACCTCAAGTGATCCACCTGACTTGGCCTCCCAAAGTCCTGGGATGACAGGCGTGAGCCACTGCACCCGGCCTTTCTTTATTTTTTGAAACACAGTCTTATGCTGTTGCCCAGGCTGGAATGCAGTGGCATGATCACGGCTCACTGAAGTCTCAGCTACCTGAACTCAAGTGATCCTCCCACCTGAACCCAGGTAGCTGGGGCCCCAGGCACCTGCCACCATGCCCGGCCAGTTTTCCTATTTTTGGTAAAGATAGAGTCTTGCCGTGTTGCCCAGACTGTTCTCAAACTCCTGGACTCAAGTGATCCTCCTGCCTCAGCCACCCAAAGTCTTGGGATCATAGACATGAACCACTGTGCCTGGCCCAGGTTATTTTAAAAGTGTTAATCAGTGGCATTCTGGTAGATGCATCTCTCCCCTGAGTTGATTACTAGTTAGCTTTCCAGATTTGCAAAACCGCAGGTCAACCCTTGATCCTCTATTGATTTTCCCCCCACTGCAGTGTGGGGCCTGTGCCCAGCATATATAGATGCTCCAAAGCCCTGCCAGATACCTAACAAGCTGCAAACTCCTCCAGAAAGAAGGGCATTGGTGGGACCTCCACAAAGTGATCTGTTGAGGGGATAATGTGTCAACACTGAATAGACTCCCGGTTTTGAGATTTCTTAACCCAGCTTCAGTTCCAAGAAGGAACATTTTCTATTTCACTCTGTTGATAGAAACTCAATTTTTAAGAAGCATCAGAGAACAATGAGAACATATTGACACAGGGAGGGGAACAACACACACTAGGGCCTGTTGGAGGGGTGGTGAGAGGGAGAGCATCAGGATAAATAGCTAATGCATGCAGGACTTAATACCTAGGTGATGCATTGATAGGTGCAGCAAACCACCATGACACACATTTACCTGTGTAGCAAACCTACACATCTTGCACATGTATCCTGGAACTTGATTTAAAAAAAAAATCACAATTTGAAAAATTTTTAATTAAATGGATTTAATTCCAAAGAGACATTGAGTCACAGATTCCAAATAATGTATGTGAATACCTTATCAAGGGGGCATTTCCCTTAAACAGAAGTTCTGTTAAGTGGGGGGATGGTCACAGTTGTCAGTTATGCTGTGTTGGTGTGTGTCTTTCTCAGTAGACTCTAACTCACGGATAACTGGTAGATGGATTAGCAGCTCTGACAAAATAGTGTCATTAGCCAGGTTGGGAACGCTTGCTCTATTGGAAGAGAATGCCACCCATAACAAGGCATATACTTAAGGAGGCCTGAAACAGTGGAAATGAGACCTGAGTCACTACTAAAGTACAAACAATAATGCGAAAGGCACCCAAAGTTGGAGTAGCGAGTCTCCTGATGATGTAAGCTAAGAGGTTGGTGTGGGGAGCTTTTGTAGTCTGACTCCTGCATCAGGATAGCTACCTTGTCTAAAACCAGCACTAAAAACCACCTTATGTTATGCAAAAAAGAGACACTAATTCCCTTGAAATGTTCTTTGCCTATAATGTTGTACCTCTAATAATTTGAACAATTTTTGATATTTTTCTTTCAAATAGAATTCTTTTCCTGCCTAATGGCTAAAATACGAAATTTATTAGGATTTAGACATGCATGGAATGTTTGAAGTCACCTGAACTGTCATTTGGGATCTCAGAGCAAATTAGCATTTGCATCACAATTGTGCTTTCTCGTCTAGCTTTCACTACTGCTTGTGAAATAATCACCCGGAGTCCAGCCAGGCATGGGAGGGGCCAGCTCCATGGGGTCCTCGTGCAGCTTGAACAAATCTGGTTTGTTAGAAGCACCTGGTCTCTGCCAAATGAAGCTGTTTCTGCCCAACTTGCCTTTAGAAGGAGACTCCGGCCCAGTGACTCTGCCTTTGTTAGGGAAGGTGCTCATGGACGCCATCAGGAATGCACTACAGAAAATTTCCCACAGTATCCAGCACCTGGGCTGCTGGTGGGGCCTGATGGTAATGAAATAAGACAGGAGGAGAAACTAAGATTGTGTGCCCCAGGAGATTCATGCTGTTTCTGCCCAGAACTGCAGCCAGGGATTTCCCTTCTTCCTTAATGTGACAGGTAGAAAAAGTAAAAAGCCATTGCTTATGAAATCTGATGGAGAGGAAAACCAGAACACGAATGGTGCCCTTGTTTGCCCATCTCCTGGGAGAGTGGAGGGGGTACCACCCTGACATGAATGAACCAAGCTCTCTCCCCACTGCAAGTTCTGTATGTCAGGATGGATTAATTCCTGTGCATGACTTTTTGGAGAGTGATGAGGTGGCAGTATGGGGAGGAAAAAAGAAAAAAA
>NW_012109474.1:3264823-3267336 GCF_000951045.1 Mandrillus leucophaeus | reverse complement strand
CCAAGGCCCCATGTGGTACTTCATAAAAGTACAATATAAATACCATAGAACCTGCTTTATGTGAAATTTAACAACTTTGTCTAATGGTTTATTTTATTTCTGAGTTGTTTTTTTAACCTAGACTGTCAGCCCCCAGGGCAGCAGTGGCCTTTAATGGTGAATATATAGGCTTCTACAAATGATAGGAAAGTGTTTTTGCCTTACCCATGGGGCCAGATAGCAGATGGGCTTGGCTTGGTTTATTTTGGAGACTTGAACATTCAGGTTTATATATTGCTTTAAAGCAATGGATGAAAGGAGCCCTAGGCATAGGAGATAATCTCTTGCCTATGGATCATTGCCTTTCTCAGCTGGGGAAGCTGAGGAAGCAGGGGGAGAGGGCTTCTTGGAGGGACATGGGTCTTAAACCAGATCCTAAACAGCCAGTAGGGTTTGGGTTAGAGGACAAATAGCTGGGAGAGAAAGCATGTCCATGACCTTTCATGGAGTCAGCCAGTTGTGATTTTTAGAGCAATTTGTCTTTTAAAACTTATTTTTCATCTGTTTGTAAATCGAATCTCTAGAGGTTGGGACAGTTGATCAATCATATCTACACTGAAGTGGCAGGTTGAATAATATGGATCAGAATGTGGAATGGAGTGGGGATGAATGGAAACAAATGTCAGTCCTTTATACCTGTCACTTATGAAACTTAAGCTTTCTTATTTTGGGGTCAGCAATAGAAAGTCTCATGCCTTAAAGTACTTGGAGACATACAGTGAGGCTTATGAAAGCACCCAGCACATTGCTTCATACATAGGGAGTGCTCAGTAATATCCTTTGAGTTTTCAAGTTGTGAATTTACACTAGGAGACAAAAGTGAGAAGGAGCCTTCTGCAATATACAGCAAAGATTTTCCTAAGGAAAGATGTAAGATTCTTTTGTCTTTGTTCAAACAGTGTACCAGAGCCTTTTCCCAACAGGGGCTTGCTTGCCAGAGGGGCAGTCGTGAAAAGATGCTTAGGGGGTTCAGTTAACTCACATAGATCTTTAATATCCTTTCCAGGGGGTTCTCTCTTTAAAGGCATCTCTCTTTCCAGGCATCTTTTATATTCACCTAAAAGATTGAAACCATTGATTCAGTATGTGCATTCAAGATTGGCAGTTCTTTCCAAGTGCAGTAAAAATTGATATCCAAGATTGTGATCTTCATAAAGTATAATGTTATATACTTGGTTACACTAAAGATGGAAATGCTGTAGGTTGTATCGCTGGGAAAAGTAGCTATAATTCCCCCTTCTCAATCATGCATTGTGTTCCTCTCAGTGGTATTTTCCGTGTAAGACCTTTGACTCAACCTAATTTCCCGAAGAGGAATCTTATGAAATCAAAACTTCAAACTGATAAATGGTTTCTTTTGGTAGGTGGGGGTGGGGAGTGGGAGTAAGGAGGAATATTTTACTTTTTATTTTGTGTACTATGCAGCTTAAATTTTACTTTTTCAACGAGCTTATAGTTTTTAAAATGAAAAAGTCCCAGTAAACTAAAGATAATGCTTTAAGGTCAACTGTAAAGGCTTTAAGGTCTACTATAATAGCCTAGAATTGAGATGTACCCGGTTAGCTGTGTGTTATTGGGGTGATGGATGTTTTTTAAACCTGATGTTTAAACAGAAGAGTTAGCAAATGTGCTTGCTTGTGTCTCTCTTTTCTGAGGTTTAACTAAAAAACTAAGCATGGCCATACCCAAAAATAATTTGGGCTGCTGTTACCAGCATTCAGGGCACAGGATGCTTAAGGTTTCAGATAGAATTTGAGGACAAGGTTAGGATGAAGTTACCTTAGTGCTTGTATAATGGGTGCAATTACCCATCAGTTAGGTGGACCCACCCTGAGGGATTCCTCATAAAGTGTGTGGCAGGCAAGTCCTGAGGGCTTGATATGAAGGGCATACTAACTAATACAGAGACCCCTCCACCTGTTCAATAGTGCTGGAATGTACCTGGCATAAGGTGATGACTCTTCTGGTCGCTGAAAAAGGAGGAGGACAGGAACAAGGTTTTGTATGAGTTGTCTGTCACTTTGGTGGGAGCATGCTTGACTGGGCAAACCATCCAAACCTCGAGGTGGAAGAGAGGCCTCTAACAGCCTTGTAACTGGAACTCTCTAACGCCTTTTTTTGACACAAATCTTCATACTGAGTGAATGTGACCCCGGGGAAGGAAAATCTAGCCCTGGTTTTCCAGCCAGGTTATCTTATCTCTTCCTTTCTTTCTTTCTTTTTTGAGATGGAGTCTGGCTGTGTCGTGCCCAGGCTGGAGTTGCAATGGCATGATCTCAGCTCACTGCAACCTCTGCTTCCTGGGTTCCAGTGATTCTCCTGCTTCAGTCTCCTGAGTAGTTGGGACTACAGGTGCGCACCACCATGCCTGGTGAATTTTTGTATTTTTGGTAGAGATGGGGTTTCACCATATTGGCCAGGCTGGTCTCGAACTCCTGACCTCAAGTGATCCACCTGACTTGGCCTCCCAAAGT
>NW_012109474.1:3233352-3262548 GCF_000951045.1 Mandrillus leucophaeus | reverse complement strand
TAATGTTGTACCTCTAATAATTTGAACAATTTTTGATATTTTTCTTTCAAATAGAATTCTTTTCCTGCCTAATGGCTAAAATACGAAATTTATTAGGATTTAGACATGCATGGAATGTTTGAAGTCACCTGAACTGTCATTTGGGATCTCAGAGCAAATTAGCATTTGCATCACAATTGTGCTTTCTCGTCTAGCTTTCACTACTGCTAGTGAAATAATCACCCGGAGTCCAGCCAGGCATGGGAGGGGCCAGCTCCATGGGGTCCTCGTGCAGCTTGAACAAATCTGGTTTGTTAGAAGCACCTGGTCTCTGCCAAATGAAGCTGTTTCTGCCCAACTTGCCTTTAGAAGGAGACTCCGGCCCAGTGACTCTGCCTTTGTTAGGGAAGGTGCTCATGGACGCCATCAGGAATGCACTACAGAAAATTTCCCACAGTATCCAGCACCTGGGCTGCTGGTGGGGCCTGATGGTAATGAAATAAGATAGGAGGAGAAACTAAGATTGTGTGCCCCAGGAGATTCATGCTGTTTCTGCCCAGAACTGCAGCCAGGGATTTCCCTTCTTCCTTAATGTGACAGGTAGAAAAAGTAAAAAGCCATTGCTTATGAAATCTGATGGAGAGGAAAACCAGAACACGAATGGTGCCCTTGTTTGCCCATCTCCTGGGAGAGTGGAGGGGGTACCACCCTGACATGAATGAACCAAGCTCTCTCCCCACTGCAAGTTCTGTATGTCAGGATGGATTAATTCCTGTGCATGACTTTTTGGAGAGTGATGAGGTGGCAGTATGGGGAGGAAAAAAGAAAAAAAATTAGTAGGCTTGGTTGGGCTTTGCATTCACTGGAGGTCTGTCTACATGAGGTCATGAATCATCTTGTGTCTTGGAAAGCTGACAACCTTGGTAGCAATTCATTTCAGAAGATCTGCTGATTGTACTATACTTCATGAAGTCATTTTTGTTATTAGCTACAGTTGCATGAACACAAACAAAAATCACTGAAATGTGAAACATGACTGCCTCAACCAGTTTGTAAAAGGAGGTCCCCGCCAAGGGCACTTTGCTTAGCTGATAGATGTGGCTCCGAGTAGCTAGGAATGTGGGAGGGAGATGCCGCTGTGACAGGGCTGGAATGGACGGGATGGGGAGGTATCAGCTGTGAGGTGCTGTGTAGCTGAAAGATTCGCTGCCTGATCTTTTTGGGCAGTCGTATGCTGCCCTCTGGGTTGCAGATGGTACTGCCTCAGAAGGGTTGGCACAGTGCAGCACTTAGAGGCGGTGGATACCATGTAAACAGTTGATCATATCTGATGTGCCTCAGTGCCAGCACGGTGAAGGAATGTGCTTTGGTGGATGTGATGTGGTCAAGGGCTCAGGGGCCCCCAGTTTGCTTTTGGAATATGCCAAAGATGTCCCGATGAGCCAACATTGTGGTGTTTCTCCTCTCATCAGTTACAGGAGGCTGTGACCAAGCGTCGTTGGCAATCTCATAGCAAATACACTCCTTGAAGAAAAGTGTTGTCTATCAAGAGGCTGATCTCACTGGTAGATCAGCACAGTCCTTCCAAATTGTTCAACAAATTAGATGTTTTACTGCTTCCGTTAATTTTTGGTATCAAAAACTGGGCACTGGGATTCCTATCAGGAGTGGTAATGATGTTTTGAAAATATGCTAGCTCTTGGCAGAAATCTGCTTGTGGTTTGGGAGGGAGGGATGGTTCAGGATTCTGAAGGTTACTTTCCTCACACTGTATTGCTGTTGGAGAATGTTGATATGCAGAAATACATTTTAGAATCCGATTCAAAGACTGAGTTTGGGCCATGCAAAACGGTTTGATAAGTAGCTTTTTCTGTAAGATTGGAGCACAGAGGAATTGGAGAGTATAGTGACCTCATCTTGCAAGACAGGCCTCTTCCCTGCCTTCTGGGAAATACCACTACTGAGGGAGTGGCTGTTGGCCATCTGCATTGCATGCAGGCACCTATGTAACCACTTCCATGAACAAAAAAGTGGATGCCAAACCGGTTTAGCAAAAAGCTGGTGGCCCTGCCTTTGGCTAGGTTTCCTCAGCCTCCCTGGCTTCCTGAATGGAGCCTCTCTGAATTCTCAAAAACTCATGCTGTTTTTCCCCTAGCACCTTTCTACCTCTGCCTTTGCTTTGCCTGTCACAGTCCCTGACTTTGTTCAGGGCAGCAGGGAGGGGCTCCTGCCTTAGAGTTGTGTTTCGCAGTGTTCAGGAACATGGGATTCTTGCCCATGTCTCCTGGTTGCCCCATAGGGGGACTCTGTCTAGAACCTGATTGTCTCAGAGGATGCTTTCTAAGGGTCACTGATCCTTCTGCTTCAGGGGCCAAGGGAGACGGAGGTAGTCGCTGTAGCTAGCAGGATTGGGCTGCATGTCGTCATCTGATGTTTCGGGGGAAGAGAGAACGTGGTAAGAGCAGTGACTCCTATGCCCCCCCGAAACCCTAGTCCTTTCTGTCCATTTCCTCTAAATTCCTTGTGTCTGGGGTCTAGTCACAATTTGGTGTTTATGTATAGTCCCCCACTCCCTTAGAGGGGAGCGGTCCTTCATGGTTTTTTGTGTTTTGTTTGTTTTTGAGACAGTCTTGCCCTGTCACCCAGGCTGGAGTGCAGTGGCACTATCTTGGTTCACTGCAACCTACACCTCCCGAGTTCAAGTATTCTCATGCCTCAGCCTCCTGAGTAGCTGGGATTACAGGCATGTGCCACCATGCCCGGCTAATTTTGGTATTTTTAGTAGAGATGGGAATTCACCATGTTGACCAGGCTGGTCTCAAACTCCTGACCTCAGGTGGTCTGCCCGCTTTGGGCTCCTGAAGTGTCCTTCATTGTTTAATGTGAGTTTATCTCTCTTTCTTAGCCAGGTTGTGAGCTCCACAAGAGGCAACTGCAACTTCGAGCTTTGTGTCCAGCCCCCAATACTGAGCCCTGTACTCCAAGGGGGACACAAGCTGAAGGTGGCCTTGAGAGGCCAGGACAGGGCGGGAGTCAAGAAAGTAACATGGGAGAATGGCCTCAGTGTTTCAGGGCTTTTCTGAGGAGAGAATGAGCTCAGAATGGGCTGGTGGTGATGGCTGAGGGTGGGTGTTGGACAGGAATGCAGTCTCCACACAGTTCTGAGCTGTGTAGGGAATCGAGAATGGAGGGACTGGGACAGTTGATGTGTGCTGAGGATTTCCTTTGGGCTAGGCCCTAGGATTGCTGTCTACTCTCACAAAAACAACTAGGATGAGTGGGTGAAAGTTTCAGCAAGATGGATTCTAGCTCAATCTGAAGACACAAGTTTCAGGTGACCCAGGGTGGCCCCCCAAGCTACCCACCGACCCTGTCATTGCTGGAGGTGTTCACATGCAGCTACCTGACCTTTCATGGGGAATGTGTGCCAGCTCTGTGGCTTGTCCCCAGGAACACAGTTGGCTGGAGGACTGTCCTTTTCTGAAGTCCTTACTTTGGGGGGCAGTTAAAATGTCTGTTCTTGTGGAGAATGTTGCTGACAGTCTCTGAAATTAAGTAAATATTAACTGTTCCACACAACCCCCAAGTCAGGGAACCTCTGCTTTCCATCATCTGATAGAGAACTGGGTTTTACCCAAGATCCGTCTGTAAGGCTGCTTTCAATACTGAGTTCCTCCAGCTGCGGCCTCTGACCTTAGAGAGTCTGCTCCACAGCCTTGCCCTCTGCAGATGACAGCCGAACATTAAGAAAAGCCACCTACATAGAGTTTTCGAGAGAGCAGGTATCCTCACTGACCCTATGTTAGGGTCGTAGGTGCACCCGGGCATCCCTGTTGTTTCTGCTTCCATGCTCTGGTGGATATTCTTGCATGGTGTTTTATCCTCCACTCGGAAGTGTTGACTGTGGTACGTTGTGCGTGTTAGCACGTGGTTCCGTGAACAGAGGGGAGCCATTTGCACCCCTGGCCATGCCATCGCGCCTACATGAGTACTCTCCAGGATCCAGCGTTGCTACATTGTTCATGTGGAGTGTCTGTGTGCCTGTACCTGATCTGCAAGGGAGGGTGAGGCTTGGCTGGCAGGGTTCCTGCCATCTGAAGCTTGGTCTTGGATAGGGCAGCAGCAGCACAGGCAGTGTCACACGGAACGTGCAGCATGAGATTAGTGGCGTGGGGGTGCTGGGGAGGATGCAGGAGGACACTAAACGGTGGAACGTGAAGACCTTGAGTAATGAACACTGGGAGAGAGGGGAGGCGTTTTCTGGCAATGTAGGGCATCGTAGAGGCCTGGAGATGGGGGATGGCAAAGGGACTTTTTCTTAGAATAGAAGATTCCTTTTGGGACAGTTGGGAGACAAGTCTGTGGGGGAGGATTTGGGATTTGACGTGATGTGGGCAGAGAAAGCCACTGTGAGCATGAGAAGCATGGTGGCCTGGGGGCTGCAGAGCACCTGGAGCTGGGAGCCTCAGTTGACTGCTCTCCTGTGGGTGACTGAATGTCACTAATGTCTCTCGGCTTGAGTTTCCTGGGTTGTACATTTAGGCCCAGCCTGGGAAAGATGGGCGTGAGAGTCGAAGAAGGTAATAAACATGTGAAAGCTACCTTGAAAATGCTTTGAGAGATTTTCTGCAGGGGTTGAAATAATCAGATATCAGAGTTAGAAAGTAGAGGAAAGCATCTTTTCTTTGATGGCAGACGGGTGGGAGTAGGGGGTAAATTAGTTGCTTCAACCTTTGCATGATTTCTTAGGAGTCAGGAGATCTTCCCTGGGTTAGCTGTGGGTTTGGTTAACCTGTGAGGCTGACTGTGCACCTTCTACACTAGGATCTGTTTATTTTCAGAAGTGATTGACAGCTCTGGACAAACCTGTTTGACTTCTTTGGGAGTCTCCCCAGGATAACGAGTTTAAACCTTTGTCTCTCATGGTTGTTAGTCTTCATGCATGAAAGGAGCTGTAGAATTTGCAGGGCTTTGTGCAGCCAGCTCTCATTTGTAAGTGTCCATTAATAATGATGATAACGGCAAACATCCTGGTGTAGGGTAGCACAGGCGGAGATTCACGTTTAATCTAGAGGACTTCGTGGTAAACCATACACATTATCATTCTTACCCCATCATCAGTTGCTCAACAGCTTTCCACAATATGCCAGGAGGTTGATAACTGTAGCTCCTGCCTCAGAGAACACTGGCTCCTTAGGAAGACCGTAATGGGGCATGCTCTGGAATGGGAGCCAGGCAACTGGCATTCTCATTTTAGTGTCCTCAACAATGGACTCCGACTTTGGAAAAACATGTCACCTCCTTGGGCCTTGGGTTTTTCACTTGCAAATAAGGATTTTGGGCCAGGTGATCTTGAAGGGTGTTCTCAGGTCCTTTCCACAGTATGGGATTTTGTGATTGTCCATGTACAAAGGCATCACATGATGAAATTTAATTATGTACATGAACAATACAGATAAGAGCTGGAATCCACGCAAGGAAAAGTATTAGTAATTGTGGGTCCTGAGGGTCAGAAATGGCTCCTCCAAGAAGGTACAAATGTAGATGAAAAGTCCAGATATCTGCATAAAAATAGGGAATGGAGGCTTACCTGGTAAGTCAAGTGTTAGGTATATGAAAGGGTGGCGTTGGTTAGGGGTTCTGAGGTCCTTAGCAGTATCCATGTGAGCTCATTGGGAGATCCAGGGATCTTCCATCTATTTCTTCTTTGTTCCATAATTACTTGAGTATCTGTGAAGCCAGACACTATTTTTGCATTATACATGTGGCCCCAAGAAGACCTTATTATATAAAAGTAATACAACTTACTTATTGATAACTCCAAACTCATTATTTGCTGGACCCCTCTCTCCTGGTCCCTACGATCATTTAAGATTTTCAGGGAAATGCCTTCGTGTGCCCACTTCCACCTTAGATGTGCTCCTGCCATCCTCTGCTTCCACCCATAAAAACATCAGTATTTAGTTGTGTGATCATGTTTTGTCACATACCGTAAAACCTCCAGAATTTTACTTGTAGAGTTCCAGTGAGTTCTGGTTGAACAAATATATAGATCTTGG
This sequence comes from Mandrillus leucophaeus, assembly GCF_000951045.1. Lineage (NCBI taxonomy): Eukaryota > Metazoa > Chordata > Mammalia > Primates > Cercopithecidae > Mandrillus > Mandrillus leucophaeus. The sequence continues at coordinate 3,256,510 of NW_012109474.1, read as the reverse complement.
TTTTTAAAATATTCTCAATTGTTTTTGAATTTCACCATTATTTAAGTGCTTATTCTATTCCAGGCACTGGGTAGGCATTTGTAAACACAAGACATGGTTTTGGCCCTCATACATCTTATGATCTAGCAGGGGAGACAAACACTGAATCACCACACAGGTAAGTGTTAAGATCATCAGTTCTCTGGACACTGGTGAAAATGAACAGGATGGTGCAAGACTAATGGGGCCACATTTTGTGATTTAGATTTGAGATCAAGTTGACCTCTCTGAGAAAGCAAAAGATGAGAAGCAGCAGCTAGTGAAGAAAAAGGGCTTGGCTGGAGTTGGGGAGAAGAGAAATGTGGCTGGAGCAGAGAGAAAAGCCAGTGCAAAGGCCCAGAGGCAGGAAAGAGTACAGGTTGGAGGATTTGGAAGAAAGGTCAAAGGGGCCGGACTGTTAGAAATTATAGGGGAGCATTTGAGAGAGGGTGGAGAGGCCCGGGTCAGATCACACAGGATATTTTGGTGGTTAGAATTTTAGATTTTATCCTGTATTCAAAGGATACCCAGGCCGAGGTAGATGGATCACCTGAGGTCAGGAGTTTGAGACTAGCCTGGCCAATATGGTGAAACCCCATCTCTACTGAAAATACAAAAATTAGCTGGGCCTGGTGGCAGGCAACTGTAATCCCAGCTGCTTGGGAGACTGAGGCAGGAGAATCACTTGAACCCAGGAGGTGGAGGTTGCAGTGAGCCGAGATCATGCCTCTGCACTCCAGCCTGGGCGACAGAGCGGGACTCCATCCCCCGACCCTCCAACCCCCCCAAAAAAGAAAACAAAACAAAAAGGATATCCGTTGTTGATTTCAAAGAGGGGAGAGACATAATTCACTATAGATTTAATTAATCATTCTGTCTGTGTTTTGAAGGATGACCTGGGGGAGGGTGGGTGTTGAGGTAGAGAGTTATAGGGGATCAGTGTGGCACAGGTAAAAGATGATGCTGGCATGCACTTCGTTGGTGACAGTAGTGTTGGATAAAGTTGAATGGATTTCATATGTACATTGAAGGTTTTAATGATGGAACTTAGTGTGATGGCTGGGTTGGGAGAGGTGTCAAGACTGACTTCTAGCTTTTAGTTCTATCATCAAAATGGAAATGCTATTTATAAGATATGCTGTTAAAATTCTTTCCTAGAATGTATTGGGCTACCTTTATGCTTTTTTTGTACCTAAGAAAGTGGAGCTAAAGAAAATAACTTTCTTTGGATGTGGGTCTGTATTAGTCTGTTCTCACGCTGCTAATAAAGACATCCCCGAGACTGGGTAATTTATAAAGGAAAGAGGTTTAATTGACTCACAGTTCAGCATGGTTGGGGAGGCCTCAGCAAACTTACAGTCGTGGCTAAAGGGGAAGCAAACACATGATTCATCACATAATGGCAGGATGAAGAAGTGCTGAGCCAAAGGGGGGAAAGCCTCTTATAAAACCATCAGATCTCATGAGAACTCACTATCAGGAGAACAGGATGGGGGAAACTGCTCCCGTGATTCAATTATCTCCACCTAGTCCCTCCTGCAACACGTGGGGATTATGGGGACTACAGTTTAAGATGAGATTTGGGTGGGGACACAGCCAAACCATATCAGGGTCTTAGCATCTTGAAACAGTAATCTTACTGTACTTGTTCTGTAGATGAAAATGGCATAGGAAAGGTGTTAAGTGTACAAATACTGGATGTCCCCTAGAAGTTGATTTTAAATATGAATGCATTTTCTTTTAATCCATATTGCTTCTGGAAGTCCAGTGGCCTGGTCCTGGTTAGTTGGGTTGTGGTTAATTGAGATTTTACTTTAAATTGGAACAATCTGAAGGATTTATGTGGGTGTGGTCTCAAAAAAAAGTGTAGGACCTTGCTGGAATGTCATTGTGTATGACTATGGCAGGCCGCCATTTTTCTCCTTAGGATCCTGGAACAGGAAGAAGTTAAGTCTTCTAGTTCATCCTCTTGACCTATTAATGTTAAAGGACTTGAAGTTAACTTTTGAAAACACAAACTTACATTGAAGTCATTTTCAGTGCCGCTGTGACTTTTCATAAAGCACTTTTGGATCTTGGTTTGTATTAGTTAGTTACTGAGATTTTTTTTAGTGCTCAGAAATTCCTAGTTCTCATTAACTGGTCAGAAAGAGAATTGCTCTTCTGATTGGTTAAAGACAATTGCCAAGTCTTCTGTGAACACACTTAGCTTTTTCAACTCTTCCATTTTGCATCTACTCTGGTAGAGGAAATAGCATGAAACAACTCACTTGCCTATCGGGAGTGCCGGGCAAAGCAATTTAATTACTCTTCTCTGACTAAATTGGGAATCAGATCTTTTTGATTAGCGTGTAGATAAACTGCCGCAAGGTAGTTGGAAGCAGTGATGGGTATTCAATCCTTAGGAAGATTTTTTTTTTTTTAATCTCAAAATACTGAGGGTGAAGTGAGTAAAATCTTTTACTCAAGGATTACCAAGGTAAGTACCTGGTTAAATACCATTTGTAGTTGTTTTAAATCATGTTCTAATATGGGTCATATTTTAAAAGATTATAGTAGAATAAAGAATACATAACTTTAAGCACTGTTCTTACCAATTCTTCATTCTATGAATGAACTATATTTTAGTTAAAGGCATAATATAGTGGAGGAGATGACTCCTGGTTCACCATAACTGTATGAAGTGAGGCCTGGTTTGTGCCATGTGGCTGCCTCCTACCTGGAGTGACTGCAGCTACTGTTTACGGAAGGTCTCCCTGTACTGGAAACCTTATGTGTGGGAACCCATATAAATTTGAAAAACAAGTGGTTGCTCTTTAACAGCTATTTTTCAAGTTTGAGTTAAAACCAGTAGAAGAAGAGTTGCAACTGAGATGGTTTGTCTGCTCTAAAGCAGGCCATTTCAGTCTGTGGTGCTATCTTGTGTAACATGCAAAATACCTTGAAGGCAAACAGACTTTTTTGAGTGCTGCTTTGTAAACCTAAGTCTGTAACCTAACAGCCAATGTCAGGTAGGACTCCAGCAAAACTGCCTTGGACAGGAGAGAATCTACCTGATTTTAAAGGATTTTTCAGAGAAGGAAGCTTGAACCCCCTCTTCTGACCATTCATTCCAGGGCCCTAAACAGCCCTTGTGCTAGGAAAGTCTTCCTTATGACTAATTCCAGTCCCTCCCGCCTCAGTGTTATCCTGTCCCAATTAGAAGTGCTTGTTGAACAAGCTAATGGATTATTAATCTACATTTTTGCTTGTTAAGCATATTATACTAAATGCCCTCATGGTGCTTCCAGATAATAGGTAACAAACGTGAACTCAAATGAATGTGCTTCTGTGGAATGGAAGCAGGATATTACAATTGAGGACTTTGCCCATGCTCTTTGAATTCCATCTTGACATTACCGCTCAACGTGTATCTTCTCTTCCCCAATATGCAGGTGGGCTTAGACAAATCCTGTACCAATCAAAGAAGGCATGGTGGAGCATTAACTGTTCTTAAAATTAGAGGAGCCAGATTTAGTGTGCAAAGAAGAAACTCTTGACTTCAATGTTGTGAGGTCATGGATTGTCTTTTCTTGTCATTGACTTTTTTGGGTGGGGGGTAAACTTTAAAATATCACACAATAGGATTTTGCAAAAATCAAACAATATAGACATCTCTAAAATATTAAGTGAAAGTCCCTTCTTGCCTTACCTTTCTCCAATCCTTCTTTCTTTCTCAAAGGTAGCCACTGCTATTCTCTGGGCACATATCACCTGCGTACAGACCTACACACATACACAAGTGTGAAGGTGTATGTTACATAGAGAAGGCTTTGGGAGGTCAATTGTAGAGCCTTGGCCAAGGCAGAGAAGGGTCCTGTGTGTTGTGAGTCCAGGAAGTCTAATGGCCGTTGTAGAGATCAGTGTCTTCAGCTTCATTGGCATCTTCCTGATCATGTGCCGCCAGACCATGGTAAATTACAGGTGGTGGAGAGGTGCCCAGAGGCTCTAGGGGTGGGAAGCAAGGACACTGCAGTCTTAGACACAGGCTGTCCCCACTCACTCACTCACTCACTGGCGTCCTCACTCGCATCCCCTCTCGTTCGCTGGCTCAGTCACATCCACACTCATGGGCAGCGTTGATTTTATTTCCATAAAGAAAGTGAGGCTGGGTGCAGTGGCTCATGCATATGATCCTAGCACTTTGGGAGGCTGAGGTGGGCAGGTCACTTGAGGTCAGGAGTTCAAGACCATCCTGGCCAACATGGCAAAACCCTGTCTCTACTAAAAATACAAAAATTAGCCAGGCATAGTGGCGCGCACCTGTAGTCCCAGCTACTTGGGAGGCTGAGGCAGGAGAATTGCTTGAACCCGGGAGGTGGAGGCTGCAGTGAACCAATATCGTGCTACTGCACTCCAGCCTGGCGACAGAGCAAGACTCTATCTCAAAGAAAATGAAATATTTCTCCCATATCTCATGCTGCTTGTGCTTATAAATATGTAAGAATAGATTCCATCTACTAGGAGTGTCTTACCTTCCAAGTCATGCCTCACTGTTAACACTGACATCTCTCGTTGCACAGGGGATCCTTGCTAGCTTGAAAGTCACTATTTTGAAGTTAACACTTGGAGCACTGAAGTCTTATGCCTTTTAGAAGACATGCTTATTTTCAATCTTTGAAACATTGAACATGATTCACATCTTATTTCAATTAGTGTATATAGTATGAACGTGCCACATCTTACTGGGTAAGCTAGAATTTAACTTGGGTGACTAATTGTGCCACAGGACATTGATTAGTCTTGGGAAAGACCTACCCGGGAATCCAAATTTCCTGCTTTATATAGCTATGTCAATAAGACAGCCGCCTCAAATCTGCATGAATATACCACCAACGGTAACTTCAGTTTGATTTCCTGCATTTTTCGCAAGGAAAATAAATTCTAGTTGTTACTTGCCTGAAGGGTGGAATCTGTTATAGAAATCACCAATGTATGAACAAGGGACATGTGTTTCTTTTCAGTGTGATATTGATTGATTTTTTTTTTTTTTTTTTAGTTTTGAGAATACATACTATTTCTTTTAATGAACACCAAAAAAATATACAATCATAGTTTTTGTTTACTTTTTGTAGGTTTTAAGAACCCCAATATCAGAACTTAGGAAATGGTTATTTTAACTTTCCTGGGTTTTAAAATCAAAATATAAAAAAAGTCATGATAAAATACATTAGGCAGGTTTTTTAGGCCAGTTGGGCCTGCCTGTTGTTGGCTGTGTGAACTGATTACCTGCTCTCATGTTATAGTTCTTATGTGGCAAAGCTTGTGATGTCAAGACCTATGGGTTGTCCATCTTTAATATGTGATTGGGATAATGGAATATGCTTTTTCATACTCTTTTCTGGTACCCATTCTCAGGTTTTGCTAAATTCTGAAATAAAAACCACCAAAAAGTTGTCCTTTGGAATCATGCTGAAAGCAGTAGCACATTTAATAGGGTTTGTCATCTCTCACCTGTGTTAATATAGAAAGGATGACTTTAGTTTCTTAATCCAAACTGATCATCCTAGAATATTCTGCTCAGATTTCATTCAGGGAGTGCCCTCGGTGTGGGTTTAAGCCCCTGAACACCTAAGGAAACCTATGAAATTCTGTGAAGCAGCTTATGCTGTGTGATTAGGCAGGTGGCTTTAGTTATTGCCTGCCACCTCAGCAGAAAACACTGAGGTGGGGGGAGGCACCACTGGGACTCAGGATCGGTAGGCTGTGCTTTTCACGAAGGCCTGTGAATCAAAGTGCTGTATAATGTATTGGTCTTTGGCTGAGGAATTGTGGTCCAGCGAGGATTTAATCTTTGATGACTCAGCACTCTTGTTTACATAATTCATTTCCATCATCTCTCTCACTGTGCCCCCAGCCATCTTGGATCAAAGTCAAGGAAGGATCTGAATGGGGCGGATGTTCCCCCAGGATGCAGGCTCTCTGAGCTGCAAGTCTTGTGCATCCCTGGAGCTGGTAGGCAGGCTGAGGAAGCTGGAACCCAGGAGTGGTGTGATTTAGGGTGGACCCTGCCCCCAAAGAAATGGGTAAGATCACCATGATTCCAAGGGACCAGCTCAGGGAACTCATCCTTACTCACATCCTTTGAACATCAAAGTACAGACTACAGGGAGCCAAAACAGAGTTCTCTGACACAATACAATCCTACTTGTGTTTAGGCTTAAAAAAAATAATCAGTGTTTTAGAAGAAGGGAAACTAGCCTATATATACTTTTACTAGAGCCAAATGTTTTTCTTGCATAGTTTAATGCACATAACAGTGTGTTGGAGTTTATCCCAATTTTACAAGTGATGAAACTCTTAGAGCCATACAGTTAGAAAGTGATGGAGCCTTTATTTAAACCTACATTTTTCTGACATCAAAGCCCACCCCTATCCAAGAAGGCTTTGAATAGTAGAAATTTAAGATCATATTTGCATCATAATCCTTCAAATTTAGACCCTTCATGAGGGTGCTGAGACCCAGAATGGCTCAATGACCACCTCAAGTTGACATCTTCTCTTTGGTCACAGAATTGGGGGAGAACTGAGTGACGTGAGGTCCACTGTTCTCAGGAAGGACTTGTGGTGGCCTATAGTATGATGGAAATTCTTTATCCTTGAAATTTCAGACTAGCTGCTAACTCTGAACTACAAAGCCTTGGTACATTTATTTTTCAGAGCTGTTTTTATTGTGGGAGTGGGATTAAAAACAATAAGAAGCAAAAGTGAACCTTGGAGTAAAAAGGAAGCCAAGGTCTCTCATCACCACATTTAGGGAAGGACCAGAAGCTTGACCCAAGAGACAGCATCCCAGGTAGGCATCCAGGAGGACAGAGGAAGGCTCCTGAGAGCTGGGCTTGAAGAGTTAACTTTTAAGACTAATGCACACACTTGCTAGTGACTGTGAACCATTTACGGGCAGAGGCCCTGCCTGTGTGAAGAGAGGTGTACAGGGGAGTACTGAATATGGAGCTGTGGGTGTAGCTTTATTTTTAGCTATATGTTGTGGCTTCCACTGCCCCATTTTTCACATCTGCCAATGCTGTTAACAGTTTCTGCCTCCTGTTTACCTCACAGGATCCCAAGATTTGGCAATGTAGTTGCTTATTGAGCTCTTTAGAAAGCAGGATCCTTAATATTTAGTGTTTAGGGACTGTGCATGCACTGGAGAGAGATGAAGGATAGAGTAGGGTCTTTGTACAAAAAAGTTTCGGGTGAGGTTGGTGAGGTCACTGGGGCCAGGCTCAGGAAGGGTCTTGTATGCTACCTAAGATGTTAGAATGTTACCTGAAGCAATAGAAAGCCATAAATGGGATCTTAAATTTGATTTCATCACTAGAATGGGCTCAATGTCCGTTTTGCTGACAGCTGTATCCTCAGGGCCTAGAATAGTGTCTGGCACAAAGTAGTTGCTCAGTGAAGACTGAAAGAATGAATGAATTTCTCCAGCTTCATGTGTTAAACAAATCCATGTACCCTGTGGCAGCTGGACTGGAGGCAGAGAGTACTAGAAGAAGGGGTGCTAATCAGGAGGTCACTGCAATTATTCAAGTGACTCTGGATAGGGCAGTGACAGGGATTAGAGGAGAAACCTGCTTTGGGAGAGGTTCCAGAAAGACCTTCAGACTCACTGGGTGTGGCAGGTGAAGCGAGTGAGCTCAGGGTAACTCCTAGGGTACTGACTTGGGTAGCTGGAAGAAGAGAAGCCAGTGTGGGCAACATGAGGGCTCTGAAAGGCATGTTGGGCTGAGAAGCCTGTGGAACAGGGTAGGGTTGGCCTGTGAGTTTTTGGACATACTGTTCTAGAGCTCAAGAAGGTAGTCCAGGCTGGAAATAAGGGTTAGGGATTCATGAGGGATCAGGTAGAAATGGAAACTGTCTGTTAGGAGACAAGATGGTGACTACTAGTAGAACCCTGTGAGGTGTGATGCTCCTTAAGGGACAGAGAAAGAATTTTTGTGGGAGATTGGAGGGCAGTGAAAAATGCTTTGAGGGGGACAGGGAGTACAGAATTATATGAAAAGTCTGCTGTTTCTCTTCCCCCACTCCCAGAAGTACCTGCAGAAGACATTTTGTCCTATATCCTTCCAGCTATTTTCTGTATCTAAACAACCCTAAATATGTAAGCTTTTTATTTTTACCCAGATGGATTTTACTTTGATCACATCCTCTTTAAGAGTCTGATTCATAGAGAAAAACATCTAAAGAGATCGCAAAATACAGGTTGAGTCTTAGCACTGAGTTAATTCAGATGTAATAGCCCTTGATGAAAGTATAGAATTTAAAAATGTTCATCCCAAATAGCAAGGGCTAGCTTGTTTGGAGGCATTTGTGCTTTTTCGCTAACGACATCTAGATGCAGGGTGGACACTGGGTCAAGAGCACAGCCCTCGCCCTGCTCCCCAGTCTTTCCTATCTGCCATTTATATTCCGATGCAAGTTTCCTCACTGGGGTTGCCAGGCAAGCCCAGTCTCCTGACTGCACTGAATTGAAGCTGCTGGCACTCCAGCGGGCAGTCAGGTCATTTTGAGGGCAGGCTCCTGGTTTGCTTGCCTTTAGCCACAATGTCCCACGTAGGAAGAGGGCTTTCCAAAGTCCTTCTTTCCAGTTGGATAAGACTCTGCCATTCACTGGCTGTGTGACCTTGGGCAGGTGACTTCACCACCCTGGGTTTTGATTTCCCCATCTCTAAAGTGAGGGATTTGGACTAAGAGCTCCAAGATTGTGTCTGGCATAAATATTTCATGACCCCTGGCCCATCAACCTGCTACCTGCAAGTGTGCTGCAAAATACTACAGACTATAATTTGCCCTCAATAAATCATAATTAAACTGAGCTACTGTCTTAAGTCACCTTTCCTACCTTCTAGGGAAGTGACATAGTAGTTTGTATATTGGGAAGGGCTGCTCCTTTAATTTACAAAACAAAGTTAAAACAAATACTTTGAAATGTATCCGGTTTTGGTAAATGATTTCTCCCATCAGTGTCACAGGCACCAGTGAAGACCAATGGTGTAAACAAGTTTGCAGGCTTAATGAGAACAACTTTTGAGTTTCTAAAACACCTCGTTAATGGAAAACCATCCATTTTTTTCTGATATACTTCAGTATCCCTCAAATGACATTTTTTTTTTCCTTGTTTGCAGAAATATTTTCTGGATGGATTTTAGAAAATCCAGTGGTAGGTTCAGTTCCAACCTCTTTTGACTTTTGTTAGAGCTGTTTGAATAATCTTTTGAGGTTTGTTGTTGGTTGAATACTTTTTTAAAAACTAATGGAAAAATATACTTTTTATGATGAATGAAATACATGTTTAAAGTTTTCCCATCAGCGTTTTTAATTTAAATACTTTACTTTTGGGGATGCTTCTGAGAGAATTGCTTTTTTTTTTTTGAGACGGAGTCTTGCTCTGTCACCCAGGCTGGAGTGCAGTCGTGCGATCTCGGCTCAATCTCAGCTCACTGCAAGCTCCGCCTCCCGGGTTCACGCCATTCTCCTGCCTCAGCCTCCTGAGCAGCTGGGGCTACAGGCGCCTGCCTACCACAGCTGGCTAATTTTCTGTATTTTTAGTAGAGAGGGGTTTCACCATGTTAGCCAGGATGGTCTCGATATCCTGATCTTGTGATCCGCCCGCCTCGGCCTCCCAAAGTGCTGAGATTACAGGTGTGAGCTGCTGCACCGGGCCGAGAATTGCTGCTTTTAAAACTTCTGTGGACATCCAGAAGTAGGTCACTTTGAATTCATTCTAATTTTTCCGTTTTGGTGGGAGTAGTAGCCTCAACTTCCGTCTGCGCTGAAAAAGGCATGAAAATTCCAAGCAGAATGTTTCTTCTGAAGGGAAGCGCTGAGTTGTTGCCTCTCCCAGAAGTTACCTGTTTTAGGGTAAATAGGCGATTGATTCAAGGCCTGTGTTGAGCCCTGAGTGTCCCCAGCACTCTGAGGGATTTGAAGAAGTGTGGGCATGAATCCTGCTGCCATAACTTGTTTTTACCTGGGATTTAGACTCAACCACCTGTGCATGTGAAGTGATATGGGAGAGAGGTGGTCTTCATCCTCTGAAGGGCCTGGAAGATGTGGATGAACTGTGTACACCTATTAGGTGCTATGTTAGGTGTGGCAAAGGGCCTTTCACATTCATAATCCATACACTTCTTCCTGTAGACTCTTACTGGTATCTGAGTTAATGTTTCACTCAGTTGGAGTATCAGCATTTTCCTTCATCCCAAGCAGTGCTTTATATAAACCCTAAGGAATAAATATGTCTTTCCCTAAGGTCTTTTGAGGGTTATTTCCAGGTTAATTTGCTACTGTTCTGTGTATATGTAGCTCATGGAGAGCATCTTCCAGAACCTCAGTTATATTTTCCACTGGAGTCCTGTTTCTGGATGGGAGAGTGAAAGGGGCTGTCGCAAAGGACTGATGTCGGGAAAGCTCTCTGCCAGAACCTTGCCTGTCTTCTTTTAAGTGAAGGGCAAGCTCAAACCAAAAAAAGGAGGCAGACCAACCCCTCTAGGTTGGGAGGCAATCGAAGACTTTTTTCAGGGGGATCATCCATACAAGGCAGTCTTGAGTTGGCAGCAAGATGAGGTGTAGGTCTCTATGCTTCCAAAGCACACCCGTCTAGTCTTCTATACCATGGGAAGAAAAGAGAAAAAGTCACTGATGCTGTGTCAAGCCATCTGGTTGCTTTCTTTATCCCTTTCTGCTTAAAGGGATTGTTTGGGTTTCCTACAATCTGGTTAATATTCCTAAGGGGGATGGAGCAGAAGTGGTTACCTTGATCCTCTGGTCTCTGTGTTCTGTGACTCACTTTGACGTTACATGCCCAGAAGACATTTTCACAACACATGAGTATTCAGTGCAGCTTGCCTCACCAGCTTTCTCACCATAAGACAAAGCCTTTCGATAAGAAGGTGATAACCTGTCTGACTAGATGATGAGGCTCTCCAGAAAATGGATATTCCATACCTATGGTGTGCTTGGCCCTAAGCAAGACCTCTGTGCGAGCAATGAATAGGGCAGAATGTGCTTGCAGGTTGCCAGAGGGATTAAAGCAGGTGCGTAGGAGACAGGACAAGCCTGTAAGCAAATTGTGTGTTGCATGCTATGTTCTGACCTTCTGTTGCTGCCTTTCATGGTTCCCATCAGAAAAACATCTTCCTGTCTGTACAGATAGCCTCTAAGATATTTTTTCCTTAACAAATGCCTGCCTTCTATTCCTTCTACCTGTAGTCATTTGGGGGTTTTCTAAATCTCTGGCTATGTTATAGAACTTTTTTTCCTTATTCCCAGCCTTCATATATCCAGATAAATATTGGTGTGATTAGTCACTGAGAAGCCTTAGACCTATACAGATCAACCGCTCTAATGCCCCATCCTGTGGCTGGTGTCAGCCGGTACTGTTCGACAACTGCTAAATACAGGAGGCTGCGATTGCTGAGCCCGTGGGCTACTCACATTGTTAGAAGGTGGTTCTGCTCTCAGTAACTGAGGGGGGCTTCCTGAGTCCCACCTACTGACTCCACTTTCTGCCTTTGGAGTTAAGCCTATTTTATTCTACACAGCTGCCCTTCATGTTTTTCAAACAGGTAACACATCCAGCTAAATAAATGTCCAATCCCTTCTTTCTCTTGTAACAGACCCCTTACTACTCTCTCCATCCTATGAGTACTCACTAGTTTGCCAATGACCTTCTTAGTGTGCAGTGCTCAGGGTTAGATACAGTTACTTTGATGGATTGGAATGAGCAAGATAAAGCTTAATAGAAACATTAAATGCTTCATTTAAATTAAAAATATTTGACAATGCAAGTACCACATTCCCCTAGGCTGGACAGAAGTCTGTGTGAAGAAGTAATGGTGTTTAGTTCAGCTCACACTGAACTCAGTAGGTAGTTCATGAGGAATTTCTGTGATTCATGTTCTTTCCATTCTTAGACGTTATCCTATCGTATGTCTACCAGCACTCATCTTCACTGATTTCTTATGACTGGAATGATGCTGTTGCGATTTCACGTGGTACACCTCGGTGCACTTGGATTTGCAAATCGAGGCAAACCTGAGAGTGCTTTGTTGCCCATTGTTAGACTGAGGTTACCCTTTAAGCTCTTGGTCTGGCTCTGGCCATTATAGTATTAGGCTGTAATGGTCTTTTGGGGGCAGGGGTTGACTACTAACCACCTGTGATGCGCACTGGGGCACTCTGGTGCCAACACTACAAAGCAAGGCAGACAAGTGAAACTGAAACAATTAATTCTGCAACTATTCTATGTTACTCTTTGAATTCAGAAAACATCCCCTATATACCTTGGTTTTTAAATGAACAACACAAACCCCCCATATTCCCAATTAGATCCCCTTCAGCCCTTGTCAGAGACATAGATGAGGAGATTCCTACTTTGGTTGGGAAGTGGATGCAGTAGTGGTTTGGCTGCTCATGAATATCTGGTTCCCTTTCTCCTGACCACGTGGTAGAATTGCACTTCCGTACACAGTTTAACTTGGACATGACCATGGGATTTGGTTTGGTTAAGGAAATATGAGCTGAAGCCACTTTTGTAACATTTCTGATAACACATTTTGCTAAGCTCTTCCTTGCCTGCCATGGTAGCCAGTACTGTTCTGGGAGGGTTGCTCCATCAATCTGAATTCCAGAACCCCCAGCCAGCCCATGATGAACGTGGAGCAGAAGCCAAAAGCAGACATCTTGTGTGTGCCAGTGAGATGTTGGATGGGGTTTGTGACCACAGCAGAACCCAGTTGATCCTGACAGATGCATTAGATTGGTGGGTTTCTGGGTTAGCTTCTAGAAAAGCAGCTGGAGAATTACTTGGTTGAATCAGAGCAAAGAAAGTCTCATTGGTCCTAGAAGCAATACCAGAATTCCCAGGGAGAAACTGTCCTCATTTTGAGGAAGAAATGGTACGTGGATGATTTTCTTTCTTGAATTAAGCTTCCAACTCATTATCACTACTTTGGTCTTTACCCCCTTTAGAGAAAGGTGAGGCAGAGAATGGGACTGGGCAGGGCTTCAGCTCCAGGAGGCAGGCTGACCTTGTTTCTTGGTTCTGTGTTAATGGTCAGGATAACTGACTTTATGCCTGGTACCATTATTTGCTGCCTGTGTCTTAAATAATTTAACCTTGCCCACAAAGGGGTCTTGCCTTTGTTATGGGCTCAAAATATGATTTAGGGTAGGGGCTGGCAACCCCAGAAATACCAATAATATGATTTAGGATCAGGAGCTGGTCACGCCATAGGGTAGGGTGTGGCCATATCGGAAAGATTGATGTAGGGCAGGTAAGCTCCAAAGTGGGGCTTAGCCCGTGAGGGTCCTTGGCTTCACCCAGGAAAGAATTCAAGGGGAGCTGGTGGTAGGGTAGAAGAAAACAGCTTTCTTGAAGTGGTAGTGTTACAGCGCAGGCAGTGTTACAGCTTTGTGTCTGCTCCTGCAGAACAGGTCTACCCCATAGGCAGTGTGCTGAGAGCAGCAGCTCAGGGCAATTTTGCAGTCACATTTATACCTACTTTTAATTACATGTAAATTAAGGGGAGGTTTATGCAGAGATTTCTAAGAAAAGGGTGGTAACTTTGGGTCAGTGCCATGGAAAGGGTCAGTGACTGCTGGGTGTTGACATGGCAATGGTAAACAGACATGGCACGTGGATGGGCCTGTCTTATGAAAAGCTGTTTCCTTGCTGTCCTTTTTTAGCTAGTTCTCAATATGGTCCAGTGTCTAAGTCCTGCCTCCTACCTCAAGAATCAACTATGCCATTTAGGATGGGGGCTGGAGATTGAGGTCAGTCATATGGCAGTAAACCACACCTGCGTAATGAAGCCCCAGTGAAAATTCTGAACGCCGTGGCTCAATTGAGCTTCCCTGATTGGCAGTATTTTGAGTATTGTTACACACCTTTGGCAGGAAAGTAACACATTTCATGCTTTTCCTGGACTCTGTCCTATGCATCTCTTCCTTTGGCTGGTCTTCATCTGTATCCTTTCGCTAAAATAAATACTGTACCATAAGTACAACAGCTTTTAATCTGTCTTTCTAGTGAATTGTTGAACCTGAGGATGTCTACTCGTGCAGTTGGTGTTAGAAGTGAGGGCGGGTGTGTGGACTGTGGTTATAACTAGACAGTTGGCCCTGATGGTTTGCACTCCCCTTCTACTTCAAGACTCTTCTAGAATTCATTAGATCTTCGTCCTGGTCCTCTGCTGAATGGAAAGAATTGTTTTTCATTCTGTTGGAGGCTGTTTGCTTCTTTGATTGTAAATGCCAGAAAGGAAGGAATGAGAATGTTTTTCTATGTGCTTGGAGGACTTTCTTCCTATAGTGGGTGTGGGAATAAATACACAACTCATTCTTCCAACTGCAGGACCATTAGCCCAGGTGGGAAACAGTTTATCTCCATATTGCCCAGTAGCCCCAGGAGCCTAAGACTTCTCTCATGTCAATCAAAAATTAATTTCTGTGCACTGAGACATTGCTTTAGTTTCCTCCCTGTTCACTCACTCAGCACCATTTTGGGAAGAGTTGCTGCCTTTTAGTTTCAAAAAAGATAATGTGTTGCTTTCCTTGAGCATTTTGCAAATAGCCGTCATTCATTTTCCCAAAATGGTAATTAATAAAGATAGCCTAGAGCAAGAAGCATAAAGTTATTTTAGATGTGATATCTAGAACCAAACAGTATTTCTGTCTTTTCCAGTTACAGTGAGCCTTATAGAATGACCTGTTCCACTTGGCAAATAAAAGAAGCAAAATTATACGTCTACTCTGTATTGGATGCCACTTTGCACTTCAGCTGATTTGTTTTTTAACGTTTTTTTCCCCCTAGGATGGTTGTAATTTTAAGAAGTACAACTTTCTGAACTACACTTTTGTGATAAGAAGCTGATTAATTCACCATCAGCTATGGTGTTTGATAAATTTATTAAATGTATATTTATGTGTAGACTACACCAATGTAGATTTGTTTCTGGAGATACTAGGTTGGTGCAAAAGTCATTGCAGTTTTTGCTGTTGGAGCTGTGAAGAGAATGGGACCATTTGCTGGTTGGGGTTGGTTCTGCCTGCTGGACCTGCTGCTTTGCTTTGGAGCTGGTGGGCTGCATCTTCTCGGGACACGTGGATAGAAGGGAAAAGCATGGATTCTCGCTAAGCCCAGGGCCCTTGTTACTGATTGTGTTTATAGAGTGGCTTGCCAGTCAGTGTGCTTTAGGGAAAGGCTGGGTCCTCTGCGGCGCAAAGGGCTCCCCAGCGCCGCTGTCCTCCAGGAGCTTCCTTCGCTCACCTGTGTCTCTTCCATGGCCAGCCTGTGACTTGGTTGTCTCTAAATCGTGCCAATGAAGAAAGCTGACTTTAAAAGTGTCCTTAACTCAAAAGCCAAGACTCTTGTTTAAGGAGTTATTTAGAATTTCTTTGTTGTTGGAACAGAAGTAAAGTTGGGAACTTTATCTGTTCGTTCATGTGCCGTGTTTGAGGAACCTCTGGGACAGTGTGTGATCTGCTAGGGTCCAGACCAAGAGACTTTTTTCTGACTCCAAATGAGTGTCCACTTTGTAGCGTGACTGAGTCACCTTAATGCTCAGCTGCAAAGTTGGGAGAGGGTCCTGGCTGCACCCCTGCGGGGCCCCCACATCTCACATCTCAGAACCAATGGTCTTCTGAAGAAAAAGGAGACGATGGGAACACAGATTTTGAGAACAGGCGCTTCAAACGCCTGTGGACCTAAATATTTCCTGGCCCTGGTCTGCCTGAATACTCTGGCATCTCACATTAGCTGAACATTTTTGCATTTGATAAATAAGTTATCTGGGAAGGGTAACTGGCATGTGTTAACTTGGGTTGTTTATTAGTTGAGAACAGGGTCCTGGTAAAATGGAAAGAGAGGCAGATGTTGAGGGTGAGAGAGTTGCAGGTCCAGGCCTGGGAGGGCCATGGAGGGGATGTTGGCACCAGGCCCCGACACCCTGGGCCTTGCCCTGCAGAATCACCATCCCAGGCTGAAGCAGGATGGCTAGGCTCTGGTGCTTAAGCAAATACATGGAAATTTTCCCTTGGAACCACCAGGAAATGGGGTACTATTTCTTCATCTGTGGTTAAAAAGGATTTAACTAATTAGGTACCAAAGTGAGTATTTTGGAAGGACTTATGAAACCTCTTAGAGGTTGTTGAGCATAATTTGACTTCTTTAAGACTCAAGCGTCACCAAAAAACATCAATATTTCACTGTGGTTTAGCGTGAGATTCCTCCAAGCTCCAACAAGGTAGACAGGGCTTCTGTCCTCCTAAATGGAATCAGAGCAATTTAACACTGTTCTGGTGCCTTTCTTTTCTTTTTTCCTCTCCTGAGCTGCCACTTATTCTGCAGTCTGTGTTCCTGCTTAAAGCAGCATCCCATTTACTGCTCCTGCCCCCACCCCAATTGGACATACTCTAGATTCACTTTCTTCCATAACTTCTTCCCAAAATAATTCGTTTCCTGTGTGGGGAAAGAGGGCAGGAAGGAATGCTGAATACTGAAATCTTTGTGGAGATTGAAGTGATTCAGCTGTGATGTAGAAAACATTCCATTTAACACTTTCATCCACACTTCTAACCACATTTAGAAATACCCATTTTAAAAGAAATTTTAGGTTCAGGGGTATATGTGAAGGTTGTGGGTATATTTTAGGTTCAGGGATATATGTGAAGGTAAACTTGTGTCACAGGGGTTTGTTGTACAAATTGTTTCATCAATCAGGTATTAAGCGCTGTACCCAATAGTTATCTTTTCTGCTCCTCTCCCTCTTCCCATCGTCCACCCTCAAGTAGGCCCCAGCGTCTGTTACTTCCTTCTTTGTGTTCATAATTCTTATTTAGCTCCCATTTATAAGTGAGAACATACGGTATTTGATTTTCTGTTCCTGCATTAGTTTGCCAAGGATAATGGCATCCAGCTTCATCCATGTTCCTACAAAAGACGGGATCTCACTTTTTATAGTTGCATAGTATTCCATGGTATATGTGTACCACATTTTCTTTATCCAATCTGTAATTGATGGGAATTTAGATTGATTCAATGTCTTTGCTATTGTGAATAGTACAGCAGTGAATATTCATGTGCATGTGTCTTTATGGTAGAATGATTTATATTCCTCTGGACGTATATCCAGTAATGGGATTGCTGAGTTGAATGGTGGTTCTGTTTTTAGCTCTTTGAGGAACTAAGAGGAACTTAGCTGTTTTGATGCAATTTATTAATGGGCTAATTGATAGAGCTGCAATAGTCATTGAAGATAATCTATTCTATACAACTTCCTTGTTTCCACCTGAGAAAACTGAGCTAAAGGTTGGCAGGACAGGACATTGTCTAGGTTCCTTCACCATTTGCATAAATTTTTAGTTGATGCCCTTCTATTATCTGAGGGCTGTTTTGAAGGTGGGTTCCATGTCTTAGTCATCTTTGGGTTTCTTGGGGCCTTGCACAGTGCTGGCATAAAGCAGGCCCTGAAATAACATTTGTTCAAAATGTAAGTGGAGTATAGATTTTCCCTTTTGGTAAATAGGCTAAGAATCCTTCAGGGGAACCTGGAGTGTATCATTGGTATGCAGGTCTGCAGAACCTTTTGATTATATGTGAAATAAACTGCCCTCGTGGCCACTGTTCTTTTTGCAATTGCTTGAAACTTGTTTTCACTTAAATTAGCTCATTTCAAAATATTGGAGCCCTTACTGTCATAAGAATCCATGAGGGACATAAAAATAAACACTAACCTCCCTCTCAGACCCTACCCTGTAAAGTGTTTATTCGGGCAGATAACCTGTTATCACTAATGGCTATAATACACAAGTGCCTATAACAGGCCCTATAGATATTTTGGCAATGGATGGAGTTTAGGAGTTGGGTAGTTAGGGAATACTTCGTGGGGCTAATGGTAATTTATTGAATGCCTTTGTGATGAGGGGTCTGACACCATCATTTTCTTTCATCCTTGCTATAATTCTCCAGGTGTAGGAGGTTGTCTCCTTAGTTACGTTTGAGAGAAGTTAAATGAGGATACGGCTTTACTAAAGAGCCACTAAGTGGCAGGGTTAAGATTTAAACCCAGATGCCTTAGACTTTAAGACCTGTGCTCCTTCCATGTGGTTACCAACTTTGGTTGCACAAGAACTGTGCATGTGTGTACACACACACACACACACACACCCCTACCTCCAAAAAGTGGCCTTTTGGAGATCAGTTTTGAACTAAGCCTTGGAGTCTGATTTAGATTTGAAGAGGTTAAGAAGAATGAGCAAGAGTCATCTACCTAGGGAAGATGTCAGCACATTTTGTCAGCTAATGTTTACTTGTATCATCACCTGGTAATATTACCATCCCGACTTCCTTTCTTAGCAATTTGCATGGATGCAAAAAAAAAAAAAGGAAAAAAAAATATCCAGTTGACGTTCTTTCAGAGCCTAAAGGCATGTAGGTAGTATTATGGGTTATCTTAGACCCTAACCTGGCCACTCCAGTTGAAATGGTTCCTCTAGTTAAATGGCAAGACCACAGGAAGGCTTCTCCAAGTACATACTGTGTGATCTTGGGAGTATCACCTGAGTTATCAGTTTCATCCTCTGTGAAGCTCCTGAATTAGCCAACCATGTGAGGCCACAGAGCTCCAAAGCTCTATGCATGATGGACATGTGATACAGTGGAAAAATGCTGTGGGGCGGGCTTAGAGGACCTGCTGCATTTAGGCTGTGTTACCATGGGCAAACTACTTCACCTCTAGATTCCTCAACTGTCAAATAGGATGATAATGAACATTCTGTGTCTCACAGGTTTTTGTATGGATGAAAAGAGAGGACATGAAAAATTGTAAATTGACATACTGTAAAACTGTTAGATGACTTGCAGGCACACCTATCAAGGGCCTGTTGTGTGTCCTTGGCACTTAGCACTGTGCAGTGTTTCCTCCCAAGTTCATGGACAGGGTCTCCAGGTCACCTCCTAGCAGTTTCTAACAGTCTAACAGCATGTAGATGTTTAAAAATCTGCTTTTACAATAGTAAGACAGCGTGAGTGGAATCTCAATTGTCTTTAACCAATCCTGCTTCATTTGAGGAATATACCAAAAATGATCACATTAGCAATTTAAATACATACTCTCTTCTCTCTGGGAATGATTAATCTAGATTGAATACTTAGCCCTTTCAACCAGAGAGTTGTCTTTGAGACATCCTTGGACTCCTTGTTTCTTTACCTGAAGGGTTTCAGTCTGTCCAGAGAAAGGTGTGTACGTGTACATACAGATGGAAGTGATGTCAGTTGTAAAGTGGATTTTTGAATCTGGCAAAGACAAATATGATTATCTCTTGACATTGTTGGATTATCCATTCTCCTTTCATCATTACATAATTGATACCTTTTCACTTTCCCTAAACTTTGTAGGTTGAAAGGTTGTCTTCTAGACTTGCCTGTCTACTAGTGTGTCTTGAAAAACCTCAAAGCAAGCAGGCTTTCTTGAAGGGAGGAGAGAAGTGAAATTGGAAGGAAATGTGGCTATTTTTCTCTTCCCAAGGGGTACAGGGAGTAAGAAGTGGGAGGTGGCCTCAGGAATATGAGGCAGGATACAAACACTCGAGGGCAGAATTTTGTTGGCAGTTAGTTGGGTCAGGAGAAATAGACTCTCGTTGCCCTGTGTATTTCCCGGTTGATACGTGTATTTAAAGAGGAAGACTGGAGGGCATTATCTTAGAGGAACACACTTATTACAATCAGGCAGAGCAATCCAAAGCAGCCTGTATAACAAACAGTTTAGGAACTTAATTTCAAAGCTCTGAAATTAGTTATAAATGATTGTTTTATCTCATGCAAAGACAGATCTGAGTAAGTGGCTGTAGGCATTGATTAAGTGACTTTAAGCATCAAGGGAGATAATTAAGGTGATTGAGGAATAGTCTGTTCTTTCAAAGAATTGGCAGTTGACTTGGATGACAAAAATTCCATGAAGAGAATATATGAAGTGCCTCGTGAGCAATCCCCAGGGCACTGTTTCCTTCAGCAGGTGATGGAGTGTCTCTACCCTGACTTCTGGAGCCTGGGTGTAGCCAGGCAGAAGAGAAGGGTTCTTACATGCAGGAAATCACTGAGAGCTCTGGAATATTAACCCTTGAGGCTGCTATTATTTATTTATTTATTTATTTTTATTTATTTATTTTTGAGACGGAGTCTTACTGTATTGCCCAGGCTGGAGTGCAATGGTGCGATCTTGGCTCACCGCAACCTCTGCCTCCTGGGTTCAAGCAATTCTCCTGCCTCAGCTTCCTGGGTAGCTGGTACTACAGGTGAGTGCCACCACACGCAGCTAAGTTTTTGCACTTTTAGTAGGGACAGGGTTTCACCGGTTTCACCGTGTTGGCCAGGATAGTCTCGATCTCATGACCTTGTGATCCACCCACCTTGGTCTCCCATAGTGCAGGGATTACAGGCGTGAGCCACCGCACCCTGCCATG
This sequence comes from Mandrillus leucophaeus, assembly GCF_000951045.1. Classification (NCBI taxonomy): domain Eukaryota; kingdom Metazoa; phylum Chordata; class Mammalia; order Primates; family Cercopithecidae; genus Mandrillus; species Mandrillus leucophaeus. The sequence continues at coordinate 3,235,987 of NW_012109474.1, read as the reverse complement.
CTGCTATTTTTATCCCTTAATCACTATTTTTACTTGTTTTTATGTACCCCTGTTTACCCCTTTGAAATGTGAACAAATTTATTTGATAATGTATCTGTGTAGCTAAATTCAAAGAGCTGAAAAGGAATGTGGTGATGTTTCCCTTTTGCCTTTGTCCCCAGGCAGGCAGTTCCTTTTTCCAGGAACAACCAGTGTAACAGGTTTCTCATGGATCTTTTTAGAGATACTCTATATCTATATATCTTGTATCTGTCTCACTCCCATCCTTAAAAAACTCTTTATTTTTATTGCCCCATCTTTTCTTACACATAAGGCAACATGCTAAACACACTGTCCTGTACTTGCGTCTTTCTCTTCAATGTATCTCAAAGATTGCTCCCTTTTGTGTTGAAAGAACTCCCCCCACCTCCCTCCTTTTTTTGTGGCCATATGGTTCTCAAACTTTGTGTCTAGAATCACCTGGAGAGCTGATGAAGAATGTGGAGGCCCGGGCTCCTGGAGGTGGGAGGGGCCTGGGCCTTTGTGTTTTGATCAAGTGCCCCAGGTGATTCTGTTAAGGATCAGAGTCTGACCACCACTGCTCTATAAGCCCCACCTTGCAAAGTGAGGAATAAGCTGGAGTGTAATATACCAGGGCAGTCATGGGGTTGGGGCAGGGCGGGGAACGGGGATGGATGCAGGGATTTCTGGGCTTATCACATAACTTCTCTTGGTTCTTGAGTCAACTTCCTTCACTGGGCAGCTTCAGGAGTTGTCTCTGCACCTACCTTTGCCTTCTGGGTCATGTTTCTGACGTCTGTACCGTATGAGCTTTCACTCTTTCTATTGAAGGTTCTTTTAATGCTTTGTAATAGCATTAAGACCCAAACATGAGCCTCGTTTAAGGCAGCAAGCACTCTCATGAACTCCTCTCTGATCTTGGGATGTAGTATCTTCTTTGTGGTTATTTTGTTTGTGCTTATTTTTACCTTTTCCAATTTGAGGCGAGCACTAGAGAATATAGAGAACAAAAATAGTGTTTCTGTGTGGCTCGAATCTCTTTTTGCCTGGGATATGACAGTCCATGTCGAAGTACTTTGAAGGGGGCTATGGATAAGGAACTTGAGACTCACTCCTCCTCATTGAAATTTTTGCTTTCACAGGAAGGAAACAGTCATATTCTGGATTAATTCTGCCCCCAGCAGCATAGACTGGTCTTGGAGAATCATCTTCCAGGCTTATTTAAAACAAAACACTATGAACTTGGGTCTCTCTAAATTAGTAGAAAAAAATTTCCCCTTTCCATTGATTTAAATTAAGAAGGCTTTTAAATACATCCCAGTGGTTGAAGCTATGGATGTATATGTAACCAGGAAGCTGTGAGAAGGAGGTGGAGGAAAGTAGTGTGAAATGATTTAAGGGATTAAAAGATGTTTCCTTATAGTACTTACCTGCCTTTCAAGCTTCAGCCAAGGTACTTGGAAGTTTTTGTCTCATGCTCCCACTTAACTGTGTTTAAACATTGGAGATTCAACCCCTGCGAATTTTCTCTATCCACTTGCTCAGTGGCAACCACCGTAATCTATTCCTGGGCTAATTCTGAGCAGGCAACCCTATTCCCAGGAAGAGAAATGGCAGAGAAGCGGGGAGCATGGTGGAGATAAGCATCTTACTGAGCACAGTGAAATGAGTATTAATGTTCATTTTCTTCCCCAGCCTATGGCAGACTGCTGTTGACTGGGCTTGTCTGGCCTATAAAGAGTTAAGGTTATATATCAGCATTATTAATTTACACGGAACCATTGTGATGTCATATCACAGTACCTGGGATATATGTTAATCTCATATTCAATCTTTACAATGACGGAAGGACACAAGTCTCTACCGCCTCAATTTTACATAATTAAACTGAAACCCAGAGAGGTTTAGTAACTTGGATAAGGTCACAGAGCTAAGAAGTAGCTGCACCAAGATTTGAGCACCTGACATGTAACCATTATGCTCTGCTCCTCCAACCATGCTTGAATGTTCTTAAATTTCCAGAGGATCCTAAAAGGACTGCCGTGGCCACTGTTTCAAAGTGGAGAGCAAGTGTGAGGGTTTGGGGATAATGCTTGTGTTTTATACTTGATTTTATTCTTAAAGTGGGGAGGAAGTATTGGCACACTTGGGAAGAGGGAAGAAAACAGGAAATGTGGTATATTTTGCTAATGCCCACCATGGAAACAGGAGCCCCTTTCAATAAATAATTCTGCAAATTATTGTTTGGGAAAAAATAGTGCCAATGGGGGATAACTGCAGGTACAAAAATGAGAAATGTTCTCTCTTCACAAAAAGTTCAGGCCCAGATCTGATCGTGGATGGTGATTGGTTTGGTATTCAGCCTGCTGAATAATTAGAGTGATTCATAGTTCATGCAGAGTGTGTGTTTGGGAGTCCAGCATTGCTACAAATAATAGAGGGTAGGTGGTTTCCCCTGCTGTTTTGAAACTTGTGAAATGTCACATTATCACCTCCTGTCATGGTGACAAATGAGCTTTTTCACTGATCTCAGTACTGTATCCAGCTAAATGCTTTCAAACTGCCTGTTGCCCCCATAGGTTTTTGAGCTACAAATGCTTTTAATGCACCATTCAGCCTACCTGGCTATCAAAGA
>NW_012109474.1:3226510-3231112 GCF_000951045.1 Mandrillus leucophaeus | reverse complement strand
CTCCTCCTCATTGAAATTTTTGCTTTCACAGGAAGGAAACAGTCATATTCTGGATTAATTCTGTCCCCAGCAGCATAGACTGGTCTTGGAGAATCATCTTCCAGGCTTATTTAAAACAAAACACTATGAACTTGGGTCTCTCTAAATTAGTAGAAAAAAATTTCCCCCTTCCATTGATTTAAATTAAGAAGGCTTTTAAATACATCCCAGTGGTTGAAGCTATGGATGTATATGTAACCAGGAAGCTGTGAGAAGGAGGTGGAGGAAAGTAGTGTGAAATGATTTAAGGGATTAAAAGATGTTTCCTTATAGAACTTACCTGCCTTTCAAGCTTCAGCCAAGGTACTTGGAAGTTTTTGTCTCATGCTCCCACTTAACTATGTTTAAACATTGGAGATTCAACCCCTGCGAATTTTCTCTATCCACTTGCTCAGTGGCAACCACCGTAATCTATTCCTGGGCTAATTCTGAGCAGGCAACCCTATTCCCAGGAAGAGAAATGGCAGAGAAGCGGGGAGCATGGTGGAGATAAGCATCTTACTGAGCACAGTGAAATGAGTATTAATGTTCATTTTCTTCCCCAGCCTATGGCAGACTGCTGTTGACTGGGCTTGTCTGGCCTATAAAGAGTTAAGGTTATATATCAGCATTATTAATTTACACGGAACCATTGTGATGTCATATCACAGTACCTGGGATATATGTTAATCTCATATTCAATCTTTACAATGACGGAAGGACACAAGTCTCTACCGCCTCAATTTTACATAATTAAACTGAAACCCAGAGAGGTTTAGTAACTTGGATAAGGTCACAGAGCTAAGAAGTAGCTGCACCAAGATTTGAGCACCTGACATGTAACCATTATGCTCTGCTCCTCCAACCATGCTTGAATGTTCTTAAATTTCCAGAGGATCCTAAAAGGACTGCCGTGGCCACTGTTTCAAAGTGGAGAGCAAGTGTGAGGGTTTGGGGATAATGCTTGTGTTTTATACTTGATTTTATTCTTAAAGTGGGGAGGAAGTATTGGCACACTTGGGAAGAGGGAAGAAAACAGGAAATGTGGTATATTTTGCTAATGCCCACCATGGAAACAGGAGCCCCTTTCAATAAATAATTCTGCAAATTATTGTTTGGGAAAAAATAGTGCCAATGGGGGATAACTGCAGGTACAAAAATGAGAAATGTTCTCTCTTCACAAAAAGTTCAGGCCCAGATCTGATCGTGGATGGTGATTGGTTTGGTATTCAGCCTGCTGAATAATTAGAGTGATTCATAGTTCATGCAGAGTGTGTGTTTGGGAGTCCAGCATTGCTACAAATAATAGAGGGTAGGTGGTTTCCCCTGCTGTTTTGAAACTTGTGAAATGTCACATTATCACCTCCTGTCATGGTGACAAATGAGCTTTTTCACTGATCTCAGTACTGTATCCAGCTAAATGCTTTCAAACTGCCTGTTGCCCCCATAGGTTTTTGAGCTACAAATGCTTTTAATGCACCATTCAGCCTACCTGGCTATCAAAGAATAATACTTACGATGATAATTTAGCTCCAGGGAGTACAAAGCACTAGGCCAAGTGCCATGCCAATATTGAAATGCTTGGGGCCAGTGTCAGAAAGGTGACTTGATTGGGGGTGTCTATAGGAAGTGGCAGGAGTGAGGGAGTGGGCTCAGCACCTATTATTTTTCCTTGGACTCTAACTTTGGATGTGATTTGGTGAGGCCATTTTTGATAGGGATTTGGCTGCCTGTTTCATAGTCCTATTGGTGTGCTCAAAGAGTCATGGTACAAATGTGCTTGAATGGAGTGGGATGTTTCTTCCTGGTGGCCAAAGTCTGGCAACAAAAGGCCAAGGAGTTGGTGGGTTAGAGCCTGCAGTGTGAATTTTATCAAATGATTTTCAAATTAGGACTCCCTTTCAGGACAAAGTTTCTATGCATTCTATTCTATGATTCCATGAAATTAATGACTAATATTAGCTAGTATAGGGCTTTAATGCTTTTAAAGTGCTATGCTATATGTCATCTCTTTCAATTCTCACAGAAGGCCCTGTGACCTAAGCAGAAATCGATTCCTGTCCATCACTTGTAAGAATTGAAGATTGGAGGAAGAAGCTTGCCGCACATTCCATAGCTGGAACATGACAGGCGTGGGGCTGGAGTTTTTTCTGCCATGTAACTACCCAGCTTGGGATAAATGACTCCTAAAGTCCCCTGGAAGGAGAGGAGCTTGGTTAGGGTGCTAAAAGGCCAAAAGGGAAACTACCTTTTCCTGAGAGATGAGCTGATTCAGGATTCCTTACAGTGCACATTACAGTCATTTTGTAAAATGAGTCTTTTGCACATTTGAGCAGATGAAAAATGGCCAGGGAAGAGTTGGTGGCATCCTGTGCAGATGATTTTGTTGGTTCATCTGAACTGTTCTAACTGGCTTGTATTTCACCGGTGTTCTTAGAATTCAGGCCTGGTGTCCATGATTAAACAATAAATCCACGGAGGGTGCTTTTAATTTCCTGATTTCTGCATCAGTACCCACCAGTTCAGGTAGGGTGGATACTGCTCGTTCTCATTCTTCTTGTCTCCTTTCGAAGGAGCCTTTGCCAATGAACTGCATGTGTGTGCATCTCACTGTAGCCTCCAGAAGCTACCAAGGTTGTGTACAGGTTTCCTTCTGGAAGCCCCAAGGAAGTGCTCAGGCGTAAGCCATCTGATTGCCATTTGTCAAATTCTACAAGGTAACTGGGAGTTTTTCCTTATCCAAGAAAACTTAATTTAAGTCCTGGTGCCTTCTTCTGGCTAACCGTTAATGAGCAAAGCTTTTTATTTCAAGGAAGTTCTTGAAGAAAATCACAAGAGGCTTTAAAAAAATGGCTGATGTAGTTTTAATTGTACTCCCAGTATTAACCAACATTTCTTAATTGGATCACTAGGTAGCTGACAGCTGATTCCAGCCCAGCCTCCTGGTGGCCTGCCTGGCACTTAGCCTTGCTGTGGTTGCATCAGTGTTTCTGTTTTTGAGGAGCTAATTCAGTGCAGGTTGTGCTGAACATGCTGAGTGTTCAGGTAGGGTAGAGAGCTCTGAGCTGCACTGCTCCTGGGAAGGGTTTGAAGGAAGACTGCAGGGGTGGAGGGGTGCTCATTGGGAAAAAAAAATTGATTTAGTTTTCATTTTTCTGTCTAAAGAAGCATTTCATGTTCATTTTAGAAAATTGAGAGAAATCAGGAGACAAAACAAAGCCCCTCTTCTGACTTTTCTTGTTGGTGGAGGCTCCTGTGCTAGTCCCATGATTTGGTTTAGAGACGCAAGGTGTAGAGGATTTTTGAACTTTGGCACCCTTGGAAAGGGCTCAGGTTTTGGGATCTATATTCTTGCCTGGACTCAGATTCCAGCTCTGCTATTCACTAGGGACCTCGGGCAAGTTATTTCACTTCTTCACGTTTTAGTTTCCTCATCTGCAAAATGGAGATGATGGCTCATAGGGCTGTGGGAATTAAAGAAGTTACTATAGAAAGGCTCTAGGAAATGGTGTGGCATGTGGTGAGGTGTCTGCAAGTACAGCTGTCATGGTTTCTGATATTAGCTCGTAGATCGTTTGCCTGCGTTCCTTAAAGCAGAATGCCGGACAAGAGCTCCAGTTGTTTGAATTTTCTGGCTTATCAGAGTTCATTTCCTGTTTCCTTTCCTGGAGCATATATGGTGTTTTAGTTATATTAATGTGCATGACAATTAATATAGGGCAGAAGCTTGTCCATTGAAGTTCCCTTGAGGAGAAAGGGATGCCCTGGGTTTGTGGTAAGTGTGCTGTGTGGACAGCATTTGCCGGAGTCTATGGGATTGTAAATGTGAGATAAGCTCTAGCTCCAGCTCCAGGAATTGCTGTATTGGGAAGTCCCTGCCCTCTCCATAGTCCTGCTTGGGCCCAGCCCTCCATCCCTCTCCATCCATCAGGCCGTGCTCCCACCACCGTGGGGCCCAGTCTGGGCTCCTTTCACATCACTGAGCGTTCCCTGCCTCCTCATCCTCCTGAGGCAGCTCTGACAGCCCTGCATTAAGCAGTGACTTACCACGAGATTTGGCAGGTTGTTCTTCTGTGACTCTAATTAGGCCCTGGGTGTGTTTTGTGGAGGTGATCCTCTGCAGGTTTGTCAATAAAAAGCCTGCTTTTCCAGCCGGCAGCTGCTGATTGGGTATTCAGAGGCTTCACACCAAAGCAGTTTCCCATGGAAGGTGGTTTCCCCCTTCTCACTGGGCCACTTCCCCCTCTAATGTTCTTTCACATTTTATCCTCACATTCCTTCTGGTACTCATGTCACGGGGAGAGAAACTGAGGCCCAGAGAGCTTGAATGACAAACTGGGGATGTGTAAAGGATCTCAGATTCTTAGGTGCTGGCACGTGGCCTTCTCCCTGGGCTCTTTGGCCTTTGTACCTGGGCAGGGTGCGGAACTGCTCTCTGAGCTGTTGATAAACCCAAGAGAGTGTAAGAGTCTTCTGTTCTCAAGGCACGAGAGACTTCCTGTCACTGAGCTAGGCGCTGCCATCCCACCCCACACGTCTCCTACCTGGACAGGTGTATGTTGCTGACATCCTGGGCTCCAGCCT
>NW_012109474.1:3195567-3226460 GCF_000951045.1 Mandrillus leucophaeus | reverse complement strand
AAAATCACAAGAGGCTTTAAAAAAATGGCTGATGTAGTTTTAATTGTACTCCCAGTATTAACCAACATTTCTTAATTGGATCACTAGGTAGCTGACAGCTGATTCCAGCCCAGCCTCCTGGTGGCCTGCCTGGCACTTAGCCTTGCTGTGGTTGCATCAGTGTTTCTGTTTTTGAGGAGCTAATTCAGTGCAGGTTGTGCTGAACATGCTGAGTGTTCAGGTAGGGTAGAGAGCTCTGAGCTGCACTGCTCCTGGGAAGGGTTTGAAGGAAGACTGCAGGGGGTGGAGGGGTGCTCATTGGGAAAAAAAAATTGATTTAGTTTTCATTTTTCTGTCTAAAGAAGCATTTCATGTTCATTTTAGAAAATTGAGAGAAATCAGGAGACAAAACAAAGCCCCTCTTCTGACTTTTCTTGTTGGTGGAGGCTCCTGTGCTAGTCCCATGATTTGGTTTAGAGACGCAAGGTGTAGAGGATTTTTGAACTTTGGCACCCTTGGAAAGGGCTCAGGTTTTGGGATCTATATTCTTGCCTGGACTCAGATTCCAGCTCTGCTATTCACTAGGGACCTCGGGCAAGTTATTTCACTTCTTCACGTTTTAGTTTCCTCATCTGCAAAATGGAGATGATGGCTCATAGGGCTGTGGGAATTAAAGAAGTTACTATAGAAAGGCTCTAGGAAATGGTGTGGCATGTGGTGAGGTGTCTGCAAGTACAGCTGTCATGGTTTCTGATATTAGCTCGTAGATCGTTTGCCTGCGTTCCTTAAAGCAGAATGCCGGACAAGAGCTCCAGTTGTTTGAATTTTCTGGCTTATCAGAGTTCATTTCCTGTTTCCTTTCCTGGAGCATATATGGTGTTTTAGTTATATTAATGTGCATGACAATTAATATAGGGCAGAAGCTTGTCCATTGAAGTTCCCTTGAGGAGAAAGGGATGCCCTGGGTTTGTGGTAAGTGTGCTGTGTGGACAGCATTTGCCGGAGTCTATGGGATTGTAAATGTGAGATAAGCTCTAGCTCCAGCTCCAGGAATTGCTGTATTGGGAAGTCCCTGCCCTCTCCATAGTCCTGCTTGGGCCCAGCCCTCCATCCCTCTCCATCCATCAGGCCGTGCTCCCACAACCGTGGGGCCCAGTCTGGGCTCCTTTCACATCACTGAGCGTTCCCTGCCTCCTCATCCTCCTGAGGCAGCTCTGACAGCCCTGCATTAAGCAGTGACTTACCACGAGATTTGGCAGGTTGTTCTTCTGTGACTCTAATTAGGCCCTGGGTGTGTTTTGTGGAGGTGATCCTCTGCAGGTTTGTCAATAAAAAGCCTGCTTTTCCAGCCGGCAGCTGCTGATTGGGTATTCAGAGGCTTCACACCAAAGCAGTTTCCCATGGAAGGTGGTTTCCCCCTTCTCACTGGGCCACTTCCCCCTCTAATGTTCTTTCACATTTTATCCTCACATTCCTTCTGGTACTCATGTCACGGGGAGAGAAACTGAGGCCCAGAGAGCTTGAATGACAAACTGGGGATGTGTAAAGGATCTCAGATTCTTAGGTGCTGGCACGTGGCCTTCTCCCTGGGCTCTTTGGCCTTTGTACCTGGGCAGGGTGCGGAACTGCTCTCTGAGCTGTTGATAAACCCAAGAGAGTGTAAGAGTCTTCTGTTCTCAAGGCACGAGAGACTTCCTGTCACTGAGCTAGGCGCTGCCATCCCACCCCACACGTCTCCTACCTGGACAGGTGTATGTTGCTGACATCCTGGGCTCCAGCCTCTTCTATGCTTATCCATGTGGCATCACCTCTCCTAAACTCTGCTTTTGTGTGATTCTCAAGATCACAGGCACCCCATCTACCTGTGGGGAGGGTCATGTTCAGAATCCAACATCTCTTCTCAGATCACCTGTTGCACCTCACAGTACTCATTCTTGTTTCTTCTCTCTCCCCCTTCAAAGCCATTTTCTCATGGCCTTCCTATTCTCTCATTTTTTCACATCTTGTCTCTCTTCGTTCAATTTCTTAGACTTCTGGCAGCTTTCCTCCCCTTTTACTCTCTGCCAAACCAATAGTAGTGTATTAGGATTCTCCAGAGAAAGATAACTAATAGGAAATACACGTATTTATATATCATGGAATTGCTCACACAATTACAGAGGCCAGCAGGTCCCAAGATCTGCATTCAGCAAGCTGGAGACCCAGGAGAGCTGACCGTGTAGTCCAGGCTGAGTCTAGAGGCCTGAGAACCAGCAGAGTCAGTGGTGTAAGTTCCAAAAGCCAGCAGGCTTGAGACCTAGAAAGAGCCTGTGTCTCAGAAGGTGGGAAAAAAGACCCGGGCCCAACCCAAAAAAGCCGGGTCCCCCCTAACCAAAACTTTTGGTCCAAATGGGGTTTCAAACGAATGGGGGAAGCCCCACCGCAGTGGGGAGGGCAACCTGCTTTACTCAGTCGACTGACTCAGATGTTAACTTCATCTAGAAGCAGCTTCATGGCACACCCAGAATAGTGCTTGGCCAAATGTGTGGGCACCCAGTGGCCCAGTCGAGTTGACACATAAAATTGATCATCCCAGTAAGCAATCTTTAAAGCCCCACCTAAATCCCACCTCTTCCATGGCGTTTTCCCTGATTACATCAACTTACAGTTGGCTGGCTTAGCTGGATTCCTCTACCTTTTATGGGCTCCACCAGGGCTTAGCAATTAGTGGTACCTGCCCCTCCATTGTTCTCTTTCGGCTGAGGACCCCTTACCTCCTCTACTAGGTGTGAAGGGTGGCCAGTACCATAAGTTTGACCACTCTTGTCTTCCCTGTAGTGTAGAACGCTGCATCTGTTGGAGGTGCTCAGTAAAAGCTTGTTCTCTGAGCCCAGTTTTCCAATGGATAAAGTGAAGGGTTCAAAACTTGGCTGCTGGGATTACAGACCAAGGTGATGGGCTTGGAGAACCTGGGTTCTTGCTTCCTACAGGCACCAGAAGAAGTGATGGCCACTATCTGGTATATAATGGTGCCCAAATGTGGTTGAGATGCTAGAGATTTTCATCAAATGCTTTTGAATTATTGTAAATGCCACAGTGTGGTAGGAAGAATAGGGGACTCTAACTAGCAATGTAAACTCAAGCAACTTGCTCTTCCTTTGCCTCAGTTTCCTATGTTAAATGGGAGCAGTTTGGTCTTGCCCCACCTGCCTCTAGGGTCTTGTGAGGATGGAATAAGGTAATAATGATTATGAGAATAACAGCTAACTCTTTATGTGGCAAGGATTGTTCTAAAAAATACATTTTAAAAACTTGTTTTTATCTGTGACACTAACCAATGAATTATAAAAACTTCCTGTATGTCAACTCATTTAATAACCCTATGAAGTATATACTTTCCCATTTTACAATGAGACGCTGAGATTCAGAGATCTAGTAACGTGTCCAAGGTTACAGAGCCAGAGAGCAGCAGGGCTGGCATTCAGGCCCAGGAAGTCTGGCTTCACCATGCATGCTCTTCACTACCATAGTGTGCTAGAAGATGGTGTGAAAATGCATTGGAGGCTTGGAGAGCTGTGCTGCTGTTCTGAGACCCGTTTGATCAGGTCCTGGAGATGGTTCACGCATGACTGCTGTTCACTAGGGAGTTTGCCAGAGCTTGGGCCACGTATGAATTGAGAGCAGGAATGTGTGCAAGCTCTTGACTTGTCAAGGCCTTTGCTCACCAGAGTGACGTGGGGTTTGCTGTAGACATTTCAGACAACTCGGGATTCTGCAGCTTCCTGGCAACTTTGCCCTGACAGCCTCCCTTTGTGGTCCCCTGTGATTTGCCCTCCTAGCTCCATTCTTCACTTTGTGGTCTCTGCCTTAATTGAATTAAAAGATGGTTGATGTGTCTCCCCAGTGGAGTGCAGGTTCTGTCAGGGCAGGGCTGGAGGCTATTTTGTTCACTACTGTCTGTCTAGTGTCCAGTGTTGTGTTGGATCTGGCCAGGGGTGCCCACATCTAGAAAATGAGCATTATAGTAAAGGACCTGTTTCAGAGTTTTTTTATTACGGTAAAATATAAGTAAAATGTACTGTTTTTTAACCTTTAAACATTTTTTAGTTGTGGTAAAATACACGTAACAATTTACCATTTTAACCATATTTTCACCATTTTTCAGTATACAGTTCAGTGGCATTAAGTACGTTCACATTCTGTGCAATCGCCACCACCATCCATCTAAGAACTTTTTCATTATCCTAAACAGAATCTCTGCACCCATTAAACAGTAATTCCCTCCCTGCAGCCCCTGGCACCCACCAGTCTACTTTCTGTATCTATGGATTTGCCTCTTCTAGGTCCCTCATGTAAGTGGAATCATACAGTCTTGTCCTTTTCTGGCTTATTTCTCTTAGCATAGTGTCCTCAAGGTTCATCCATGTGACAGTACATGTTAGAATTTCCTTCCCTTTTAAGGCTGAATAATGTTGAATTGCATAGATAGTCTGCTTGTTGATCCACTGATCTGTGAATATTTGGGTTGTGTCTACCTTTTGTCCATTGTGATGAATGCATCTGTGAACTTGGTATACAGCTATCTGTTTGAATTCCTGCTGTTGATTCTCTGTTACATACCTCGAAGTAGAATTGCTGAATCACCATAGGGTCATTTTGAAGATTAAATAACCTAGTATTTGAACTGTTCCTGACACATAGCAAGCACTATATATGAGTGTTTGCTAAACAAGACAAAAAACTCCGGGTGTCTTTTCTTATCCTGATGCATCTCTTAACATTCATTGTTCAGTTTGATATTTAGAAAGGTGTGCAACATAGTGCCCTTTGAGAAAGAGAAGCTGTAAAGGTAGTTTTGTGCTCTGTTCAATACCATTCAAATGGCTTGGAGACCCTGGTGCTTGTGCCAGGCCCTACAGTCAGCAGGGGTACCATCTGTGGCAGGCCCCTCAAACATAGGGCTGGGAGTAGGGGTGGGCTTGGTTTCTGAAGGCTTCTGCTCCAGCTGCTTATATCCAATCCTTGATTTGAGTCTGGTTTCCAGTACTGTAGTCTCTTTATTGATCCTTGCAGCCTCTGTCCTCTCCCAGTCTGGGGCAATTAAAGTGGGGCTTCCCAATTCTTATGTTGTTATCTGTAGTTTAGTAAGAAAGACTGTATACGTTCCTGAAATAAGTTAAAGTTGATGCTTAAAAATAGCGTATACTATTCAAAATGATCAAGCCGGGGGAGAGATGTGACGATTGCAAGCAGTGATATGGAGTTAATGATAGAAAGGACACCAGGGTAAAGATTTCACTTTGCTCACAGCAGGTTTATGCATATTCCAGATGAGGGATTTGCGCAGGGATTCTCTGCAGGCTATACATGTCTTCCTTCTGGTTCCAAAGCATTTTCTAGTTACAGGGTATTATTCTTCAAAGGTTTTTTTGTTGTTGTTTTCTTTTTTTTCTCTCTCTTTTTAACATTCACTTGAAAACAGCTTGAAGTAGACAATTATCTAATAGAGCAGAGTGATGACTCCCATAATGGGAATGCCACTACCCCATGACTTGAAGGAGAGTGACGGGACCATGTGCATGGGAGAAGGTGCACCAACCCCCCTTTGGGAATGATTGTCTATTCAACTAAAGAAACCACATGTTAAGGAATATGTTTTTGCACTATGTTTTGGAAAACTCTGAAAGAATCTCACAGTTTTATAATGAAGTCTATAAAGCTTCAAGAATACAACGTTCAGTTGCCAGAACCTCTCTGCACTGTCACGACCCAATTGAAGTGAGGCCGTGTTATCGGAGGATGTGTCTGGTATTTGCACATAGGTTACAAGGACATTGTGTGTTAATCATAGGGTGTAGTGTGACTTTGCTGAATTTTTACATGGGAATTTAATCAGATTTACTAAGCGCAAAAGCACAAATAATGTGCCCATGGTGGAAATGGTCTTATTTATAGAGACATAATTATGGGCATATCTGCAATCACTCAAAAGACTCACTGAGCTTTGATTGGGAGAAAAGGATGCCTTCTGTGGATGGCATGTATCTGTGTGTGTATCATATATATACATCAACTATTTGATGCTACAAATGATCCACTAGGCTGTAAGATGTATGAGGGCAAGTACCAGCATTGGTCTTTTATGTGTAGCAGGCTTCCAGTAGATATATGAGGAATGACTGCAAAAGAGTAACACATCTATATCTTTTTTTAAGAAGTAGAAAACCTTTTATCATCTTATAGAGCCTTAACTTTTTTTGAGTCAGGGTCTTGCCCTGTCACCCAGGCCTGGAGTGCAGTGGTACGATCATGGCTTACTGCAGCCTCGACCTTCCAAGGAGCTGGGACTATAGGGTGCACCACCATGCCTATGTAGTTTTTTTATTTTTATTTTTTGCAGAGACGGGTTTTTGCTATGTTGCCCAGGCTGGTCTCGAATTCCTGGTGTCAAGTAATCTTCCCAACTTGTCCTCCATCGCTGGGGTTACAGGTGTGAGCCACCTCACGTAGCCAACTTTTAAAAATTGAAGTGAAATTCACCTAACATACAATTACCCATTTAAAGTGTACAATTCAGTAGTATTCAGTTCATCCACAATGTTGTGCAAACACTCTCTAGTTCCAGAATATTTTCATAACCCACAAAGGAGACCTGCACCCATTTCTCCCTCCTGTTCGCCCCTGGTAGCCACTAATCTGCTTTCTCTCTATGGATTTGCCTATTCTGGATATTTCATATTAAATGGAATCATGCAATATGTGACTTTTTGTGTCTGACTTCTTTGACTTAGCATACTTTTTAGGTTCATCTGCACAGTGGGGTGTGTGAGAACTTTGTGGCAAATAGTCTGTTGTATGGACGTACCACATTTTCTCCATTTCTCTAATAGACGCTCGGGTTGTTTCCACCTTTTATCTGGTGTGAATAATGCTGCCATTAACTTTCACAGAAAAGTATTTCAGTACCTATTTTCAGTTCTTCTGGGTATATAGCATGCAGTGGAATTGCTAGATCACATGGTAACTCTGTGTTTAGCTTTCTCAGGTGACATCAAGCTGTTTTCCACAGAAGCTGCATCATTTTACATTCACATGAGCAGTCACTGTCTGAGGGTTCCAATTTCTCTACATCTTTTTTGGCACCTTATTTTCTATTTTATTTTTATGGAAGCCATCCTAGTGGATGTAAAATGGTGTCTCATTATGGTTTTGGTTTGCATTTCAGGGTCTATTTTATTTTTATTTATTATTTTTGAGGTGGAGTCTCTCTCTTTCTCTTGCCCAGGCTGGAGTGCAGTGGCAGAATCACCACTCACTGCAAACTCCACTTCCAGGGTTCAAGCAATTCTCCTGCCTCAGTCTCCCGAGTAGCTGGGATTATAGGCACCTGCACCACACCTGGCTAATGTTTTTTTTAGTAGAGACAGGGTTGCACCATGTTGGCCAGGCTGATATCAACCTCCTGACCTCAAGTGATCTGCCTGCCTCGGCCTCTTGAAAGTGCTGGGATTACAGGCATGAGCCACCATGCCTGGTCAGGGTTCTGTTTTTAAATTAAGCATCATCAAGGAAGAACCACATTTCTACTTAAGGCAGATATCCTACCACTTAGTGGCTTTTAAAATGAATTTGTGTGATCAGGAGAAGGGTGTTTTGGTGGTGAAAATTGTCATTGAGCAAATGCCTCATCTGTGCCCAGTGTTCTGTTGCTTTCTGTACTTTGTGTTTAGTTCTCACAGCACCCTGCTTTTTCCATGAGGAAACAGACTTACACTAAATTATGCACTTGAAGTTGCTTGGCTGCAAAGAAGCAAGAGCAGCTGATGAGCACTGCTACTTCCTGGTCAGCTGGTAGATGGTGAAAGCTGACCTGCATGTCGCTTAAAAGGCTCCTTTTAGAGGAGTGGGGACTCCTAAAACCAGAGGTAGCCTTTTACCCTGGCACAAGGTATTCTCCACCCCAAGACTAAGCAGGGGTTATTGTCTCCATATCACATACGAAGAAACTGAGGCTCAGCTGCGACCTGACCTGCTTGAGGTCAAGCAGCTTACTCAGGAGGGCCAGGCTGGACCCAGGAATGCTGGCTGGCTCCTGTTCAGGGCTTTCTGCATGCCACCCTGGGGGAAAAGGGGTGAGGACGGTAGACAAATGCTCCTGGTGGCTCTGACAGTTCCACTTTGTAGGTGTGCTTCTTTAGGACATGGCCTGTTGAGACCTCACGTGGGGTTCTCTGGGTTCCAGCAACACAGACCAACACTGCCCTGATAATTGAGGGGTCACCCTCCTGCTGCCTGCATCTCCTTCCATGTTTCACCTTTAGTGAGTCAGGCAAGGGGTTCGGAAGACAGATGCTAGAAACCTATGGCTCTGGGAAGCCAATCTCGAGCAGACGTTGCCTTCAGACCTCACTTGAGTCTTCCACATTTACACTCGGTGCTCCCTGGAGGAGAAGAACACTGTCTGTGAAGGTTGTGAAGCTGACCAGTTATACTTCTGGGCCCCAAAAGACATTAAAATTGAAAACACTGCTCGATAAGTCTTTGTTCCTTCCATCTATGTCATAAATGCTGAAGTGGATTGCTTAAATACTTAAGAAGTTTTGCAAATGCACACACAACTTTCTGTGGAGAACACAGTGGTGTTTCTGTTTAATGCCTTTTTTAGTGCCCCATGTGCTAGAAGCTAGACTTTTAAAAAAATATGTTCCCAGGGAGCCCAATATTCAACTTTGGAGCTATGCGAAGGCTGCCCCTCTCTTGGTTCTAGCCCACTGTTGCTGTTGAGGAAGGGTCTAGTTCACCAGTTCATTTAAAATATTTGTGCTTCTCAGAAGGTACCACAGCAAACTAAATTTTTTTCCTTTTTCAGCAGGACCTTCTCTAGCTTATTTTCTTTAAAAATTTTCTTTGAAGCTCTAGGACAAGTACTTGAAAAAGAGCTGGAGTGCAGTTCAGTGATAAGTGGCCCAATGAACAACTCGGGCTGATTTCTGTTGGTGGGGTTTTCCCTTTAATACCTCCCTCACTTAGGAGAAGGAGACATATGAATAATAGAGCTGGAGATCATGAGCCAATTCCTGCCGCTCACTGACCCTGGGACTTCGGGTGAGCTCCGGAATCTCCCTCTTTCTCATCTTCAGGATGAGGAAATTATCCTTTCCAGTTGTCTCTCTCTGACCCTGTCATGCGAACTAGATGGACCATTGAACAGAAAACTTCTACAGTCCATGAGATTACTCTGTTTGCAGTGACAGCAATCTCTGAATCCATAGACAAAAAGTTGAGGGAGATGGAATGCAGCTGTTGGTGTAGTGAGTGAGGAGAGAAAACAGAATTTGTTGAGGATTAAAAGAATAGGAAGCTGAAGGATGTGAAAGCTGTAGGGTAATTGCTACTCAACTTCATGTTTAAAATCAATATAAATGCTTTTGGAGGAGCCCCTTGTCTGGGATAGAACAGTGCAACTCCATGTGGGCCCCTCTGCAGCATTGCTCAGAGCTGATTAAAAATCCGGATTCTTGGGCCCCACCTCAGATCTGCAGAATCAGTAAGTGGGGAGGAATCCAGGAATCTGTTTCCACAGAATCCAGGTATCTCTTTCCGAGTGATTCTTATGCATGCTAAAATTAGAGAAACACTATTCTAGAAGTCCAGAATTTGGAGTTCTTGATCATTTACATCTTATAAGTAGAGACAAGACCAGAGAGGTTAAATGGCTTCCCAGGAAGGTTGATGGTTGACTCAAGTTTTCTCAGTTATAGGTGAGCCATGGTCTAAGCTGGTACTACTCTTAGTGTGGTCTGTGACTAGTAACAAACAGTGGCACCTGGAGCTTGTTAGAAATGCAAATTGAGTCCCATACCAGACCTGGGACTCAGCACTCTGTGCTATAGTAAGCCTTTCAGGAGACTTCAAATTTGGGCATGCATATGAACTACTAACCTAGGTTCCTAGCTCTTAGTTGAGTGCTCTTCACCAGAAAGACACTGACTTTAAGTTACTAAAGCCTGTGACAACCTCTTCCTGAAACTCTCATTGGGCTTCAGATTGGACACAGGCAGTCCTATCTGAGATTTGTTTTTCTGCAGCAGCAGCCATAGGTCTGCTGGTCCTGTGGTGACCAACCATCCTAGTTTGCCAGCCTTTCGCTCCTGAGCCAGGGGAGTTCTAGGCAAACTGAAACAGTCATGCTAGGTGGTCTCAGGGTTTAGTTGGGGGCTGGTGGATGGGCACCTACTGAGTTGCAATCATTTGGCAAACATTTTCTTGATTGCATTGAGTGGAGGAGGCCGAGGCACTAATAAAAAGGTCATTTTCATCAGGCCGGTGGTAATGTATGGCTGTCATCCACTTGAATTTATTGTCCTTTCACTTCCATGTGAAATCCAGCAGTGCAGGAGCACAGTTTCAGGAGGAGACGGGACTGCCCAGCACTGACTTTGCTCCTTTTATTATACAGTAAGTGCTTCCTGTATAACGCCAGCTTGTGAGCCCCTGGACGCAAGCATGGCGTACTATGTGGTGGTGGTATTATATAAGCCAGAGACCTGTTCTGTGGGCTCAGGCCTGAGGGGTCTGAAAGAGAAGGGATGTTTTTAGCAACAAAATCACTCCCACTTGTGAGCCAAAGCTGGGAAACTGTTTGGGTCTGCCTGTAGCTTTTCTTTCTGTCCTGCTCTGCTGGGAAGTGCTGGTACCTATGGATAGAGAATAATGGCCCTGTTTTCTTAATGCACTTTTTTTTTCCTCAGCTTTTAGAGCATTTAAGGAACAAGTCGGTATTCTAATTCTCCCATTTTGTAAGTTACAAGTTTTTCCTCTAGAGAGGAAGAAAGTCAGACTCCCAGGGAGAAAGGGGGTGATGATACGGTATATAGAACAATATAATCTAAACTTTGAAAATTCCATAACTAATGTCTTCTGCTGTGCTTAGAGATCATGGAGGCCTGTTCCTTTTCTGTTAATGGGGCTGGAAGTGCTGTTCCAGGCCTGAGACAGGCCTTACAAAGGCATGGGATGTTGGGTCTTTCTGGAAGAGCGTTGAAGAAATAAGCCCATAGAGTTTGGAATTAATGGGCATACTATTTTTTTTTTTTCCAACGAGAATTTGAAGTTTCCTCTCTAGACTTATTTGTAGAAATTTACTGCTGCCCTTTTATAGGGCCTTGGTCATATTCATATTCACCTAAGTTGCTTTTTTTAAACACCCCAGATTGGGACCAAAGAACATAATCGTATCTTGACCAAAAAAGGGCATTTTTGAAATGAGCTATCAAATATGGATGAATGTTTAGAGATTGCTTATTATCAAAGAAGATAGGACTAATGTTTATCTCATAACAAAATGTTAATTGCTGGTACGTACTTAATAGTACTTACATGCTGTGACAGTGTGTCATTGTCAAAATGTTGGGTATGCGAGGCTTATGTCGGAAATACCTTCATAGCCAAATGACATCACAGATGCTGATTCTTCATTGTTGATGTTGTGGGTTTTTTTTTTTTGGTAACTCAGTGGTTCTCAAACTTTAGTGGGTATCAGAATTGCCTAGACGGTTTGTTAAGATTCCTGAATACCCTGGACTGCTGATTCAGTGGGTCTGGGTGGGGCCTGAGAATGTGCATTTCTGACGAGTTCCCCCATGAAGCTGTGCAGCTGATCCAGGGACCACACTTTGAGAAAAGCTGTTCAAAGCAGAGCAAGGGTGAAGCCGCTTGAGGTTAGGAACGGCTTTATTCACCTTCTGTGTCCCATTGTGTTAATTGAAAACTTGGCACATTGGAGAACTCAAGAGATGCAGCTGGGTTTTTTTTTTCTTTTTTTTGGATTTAAATCTGAAGCTGTCTCTTGCTACAGAAGGGAATGATTCCAGTTTGGGTAGGCAAAGTTAAGCCTGTCTTCTTTTTTGACAGAACTGCTTCTCAGCTCATGCCTGAGCTTTCCTCTTTTGGATTTGGGGAACAAGCATCCTGCTTCCCAGGTATTCATTTAGTAACAGTGAAGTTCTACAGATTGACTGCAGAGTGCCAAGTGATGACTGTTGACTAGTGATCAGGCTGCTCCACCCCTCAAGTACTCCCCCCATACAGCAGAGAGAAGGCTGTTGTGGGCATGAATCACCGCACACGGGGGGATGATGGTGAAAGATAAGTAGCCATGCCCATGGCCAAAAACTGGTCTATTAGGATCACAGGGATGACATGATTGCTCTTAGGAATCTGTCTTAGACTTTCAGTTTTTCCTAATTTTGTTTAGTGATCCATTTTAAACCTTCTTTTAGGAAAACCATTTTGGTTAGTGTCTTATACCCTGGAGAGATGCGGGGTGGAAAGGTAACGGGGTAGGGAGTAAAGGACCCATGGCGTTGCATTGTTGGGTTCTTTCCTCGTGCATCTGTGATTAGTGATAACCGGAAACATTCAAAACCGGTTCATTTAAAAGTAGAAGGCAAGCAGCTGTTAACAGCTACCTTTTTAAACAATGAAAAAAACCCAGAACTTTACATACCATTACCCTCCCCCCTCCCACATACACACAGAATCCTGACCAGAGAAACTGTTCACCGTACACTGTCCTTAAGAATTCCCTAACATATGAGGCCAGATATCCAGTAATGGGGATTTAAATGTTGGAGCTGGCTATTAAGTGGCTCTAGACTATTCTATAAGATTCTGAAGTCATGCTAATCATTAGACTCCCACCATAAGAGGATTTGATCAGCTTCACTAATAAACTGTCAGCTCTGAGGATAAGGACAGTTGTGTGTGTGTGTGTGTGTGTGTGTGGTTTTTTATTTTTGTCTGGCCACCACCTTTACTAGAGCCTGGCACAAGACCTGGCCCTGGTAGGTGCTCAGTACATAATTTGGTAAGTGAGGAATGCAAGTTCTGCAGGAAGGGAGAGGGTTGTGTAACTGTTGACTTCTGTTACGCAAGGCTAGTGAAGTCTAGCCATAAGATTGAATTCCATAGACACTTTCTGAAGGTTAGCTAAGGGCTCACTGCCGTCTGAGCATTGTGAAGAGTAGGGGAGAGGACCTTGTGGTGTGTTCAAAGAGCTAAGACATGCCCATGGGATGCTGTTGGAGAGCATCGTAACACAGTGTGCAGGTGGCTGCCCACTGGGGATCAGGATCCCTGGGAGAGCTGTTGGCATGACTGGGACAGGTATGATGGAGCAGAGAGGAGGAAGGCACAGTTGTGGGAACAGGTGTAAGTTGTGGGCAGATGCAAACTGAGGTGCAGCACTGAGTGGACCAGCAAATCGTGGAATCAGAAGGGTGCTGTCCTCCGGCTTCGTGGTTTTCTCTGCTACATCTGGATTTTCGAAATGTTCTTTGGAGCAACTGGGAGCCTTCTGGGTATGAAAGCAGGAGGCAAGTTGCCATGTGGCTTCACTCAACTTTGGTTTGGAGGGAGAGTTCTACAAATAAACAAGGTCTTGGGCAGCACTGCCTCCTGTCATGGGCTTTATCAAGGGGGCAGCCACCACACCTGCTCCACCTGTCGAGGTAACACCGGCATTACTGGTCTTCCCCACATCTCCTGGCCTTCCATTTTTATTGCGGTTCTGCTCCTAGATGCAGTGGTGCCGGCCACTCAAGTAGAAGGATGAGCTCTTATTTCTGGTCCTCTAGTTCTTTGCCAAGTTCCCTCTGGAGCAGTGTGTGCTGAGGCTTCTGACGGAGTCAGCTGACACTTAACGTGCTTGCCCAGCTCAGACAAATGTCTGAATTGGGAACGGTTTATGTAACTTTATTATATAAATGTGATTCTCTCCAAAGGCCTAAGTTACCTCTTAATTAGAAGCTAGCTGCCCTGGGAAGCCGGGCTGTACCTCTGGGTTCTTTGAGGATTGAGTGGGCACCCTTTCCAAGAGGAGTCTTGGTTAGCTTGGAGGAGTCAATGTGGCTTTGAATAGGCTAAGAGTTCATTTAAGCTGAAGCTCTGGGCCGTGATTGAGACATGCACATCCTTTGTTTCTTTGCCCAGCCATGACTTGACTTTCTGTGCATTCTCCAAAATTTACGTAACATAAACTCAGTATTATAACAGCATGGCAGTTTAAAGAAACCAAGTTCTACCACCCTTTTTTTTTTTTTTTAACTTTTGCTGGCCTGCACCTCAGTTTACTCATCAGTAAAATAATACCATCTCTTCATTGCAACTGCTTATGACTTTACAGGGCCGACATTAAACCAAAGGAAATAATCGAACATGATTTAAAGAGAAGAGGGAAAGGACCACGAAGCCAAGCTCAGGTGGCAGATAGATTTTTAATGCCCTAAATGGGGCTGTGAGATGGAAGTTGAATCTTTTGAAATCTGATCCCATTTGTTCAGTCTAAGGACTTAACTTGGGAAATCAATAAAATGAGTTAATTGTGTGCTCTCTTTTTCAATTGGCGTAGCAGCTCTTTAGGCTTTGGACAAAGGCTAAACTTCCATGTATTTTAAAATAGCATTTGAGATGCCTGGGTGATAAGAACAGCAGCCTGAGTCACTCCAGGTGAGCATAACAATCAAAGCCAGAAAGGGGAGTGCGTAAGAGGGGGCTCCTCTAAGCTGCTCTCACTGATGGAATCTGCCATGAGAAAAGACCCCTGCACTAACTTCAACCCTTCAGGGCCCCGCAGTACCTATCTTTGTGTAGTTGATGCTTTTTGGAGCATTCTTTAATGGACAGAAATGAGTTGCAGTTTTCTATGTGCACCTGATAATTACAAGGCCACATTTGATGTTGAGGCATGAAGAAAAGGAGATAGCAGCTCCCTAACTTTAATAATTAAACCACATCGGAGCAGTGTCCCATGGCCCAGCAATGTTTTCTCTAATGTGCAGTCGTCTCCATCTTAACACAAATGTGAAATGTAGTTATCTGCCTCCAAATCATGGTGAGCCCTACAATGCAGTTGGCAAAAATGATCACAACAGCATCACAGGGAGGCATCATTGACTCTTGGGAGAGAAGGCAAGGCTTTCAGTTTTATGTCAAAGCACCCCTTGATATCGCTTTAGGATGTGAAGCTTCCCGAGGGCAGGGAAGCCTTTTTGTGTTTTTTGTTCACTGTTTTATGCCCAGGACTTAGAACAATGCTGACAACAGGTGCTGAGCAAATATTTTTTGAGAATGGATGGGAAGCTACGGAAGATGCCTCCTCACACTCAGCAGTGTGGGTGGTGGGGATGGGCAGGGAATTGAGGCACACTTGAAACAGGTCTCGGGGAAAACGATGAACTCTTGGAGATGAGAAAGTGTTCTAATTGTGCATTATTTATAAACAGTCACTCAACGTCCATGTAACCTTCATTTCATGGAATGATTTAAAGTTTAATGTGGGTGATAGGATTGCGTGTTTATGATTTAATGACTGTTGTGTTAACAAATGTCTTATTGAAATAAATGACCCAATTTGTTTTAAAAAACATTGCTGTGTTGAAAGTATAATAGAAAGCTGCTATACTGGATGTTACACTGCTGGAAATTGGTTCATTTCCACAAACATTTTGACAATAGGAATGTTACTGACATTAGTCATTGTCATTTATTATAATTCATCAGTTACTGAGCTGCTACTATGTACCAGCTTAGAAACCTTCAGTCCAGTAGGGAGTGACTTACTATAGTGGGGGTTTTCTTGTGTATGTACCAGAAGGACCTGGGTTGCCTTGGGGCAGACAGGAAAGGGTTTTTCACGGGGCATAATGAGTCTCAAGTGCCATGCACAATGCATGCTCAAGGGCAGATAGGGCTGGTGGTGCTCAGCTGGTTAAGGCGCCGTGGGGGTTCTGAGCCTGGGAGCGCAGGGGCCACCCCATGTGGCTGCCTTTGGAGCCCCGTTTGGGTGTGGGCAGGTGGGTGGGTGGCTCGGCAGGAGCCTTGCCTTTCCCTCTTGATGAGGACGTTTCGGTGTTGATGTTTTGCTGCTCTGACAGGCCAGTGTTGTTGGGTATGGAGGACTCCGCGTTTATCCTTATAACAGTGTTTCTCAAAAGGAGCCTCTTGGAGTCATGATGCAGTTGCTCTGCTACAGTTATGGATTCCTAGATGTATCCCAGATGTCTCAGGAGTGGGGCTTCAGTTCTCTTTATTATACTTTTTCCCTACTCAATATTTAGGGGTTTTGCTCTCTCATTTCCATCCTGTTGCTTCTCCATTACCACTTCCTTAGAGAGGCCTTCTTTGCCTAGTCAATCTAAAATAGCTCTCTTCCTTTGCACACTTGGGTTGTTTCCAAGCCCCTTACTATACTTTACTTTTCTTCATAGCAGGTGTCTCTGTATCTGGTTTTGCCTGTTTCCCCCACTAGGATGTGACCTCCATTAGTGCAGCGATCTTGTCTCTTCCTTCTCTGCTCCAGTGCCCAGAGCCTGCCTGGCACATAGTAGGTCCTCAGTAGATGCAGTGCATTGAAGTCTCCAGGTGACTTATGTGCTCAATGTGCCTTATAGGAAGAGGGGATGAGTTGATAAGAGGCAGAGTCTTCAGAAGGTCAAAGAAATGAATGAAAGGGCTAAGACTTAGAAATTCCAGTCCCAGTGTTCAGTTAGTAAACTTAGTTTTGTTTTAGCTATAATGAGATCCCTTTACCAGCATAAACTGCAGAGTATTTAAGTACCTTAATAAATACTGGTAATAATTGCAAAATGTTCTGCAAACATACAGCAATAAAACCATTATAGATCTCAGTTATAACTGACCCCTTAAGGAAGATAGGGTTTTAGCAGGTGCCTCTTTCTTTTGAATTCAGTCTTATCTAAATTTACCCAAGGAACATGTATTTGAATGAGAGATACAATGTGCCAGGAGAATTTGCCCCAGAACTTTCAAAGAGGGTGAGAACCAGAAGGATCTGTTTTTCTGCCTACTAATTTAAATTATAATCTTGACATTGGGTGTTTATCTTCCAATCTGTGACTGTCTAACAAAATAATTTACTGCTCAGTGCCCTTTGCAAAGTAGAGATTTTGTAGTTTTATGAATAGAATTTACTTCTGTGAGATAACTGCAGTTTAACTTTTTGACACTAGCAAAAATGCTACAGATTATAAGTGGCAGTGAAACCCTCAGTGCTAGCCTCATTACGTACCTCTGAATTGGTAGTAAACCAAGGCATCAACATTACTGAGTTGCCATAGCCTCTGTTCTCACTCTAGTAATCTTTGAGCTAATCTGAGCATTACCCCGTTTTCTTTTTTTGCCTATTTGCGATTTCCTTAATATAGTCTTCACCAAAGAATGAAAATGTTAACCCTATGAGAAGAGGGATTATGTGACATGCTGAAGAGAAATCTAAATGTTGTTGAAATCTCATCATTGTGAACATTTTAAAGTAGTTTTATCTACTGCTATCTGTTCATGGTACACTATGGTTGCAGGATCTTCTTCTTATATGTTTTGTATTTAGTAAGGCATTCTCTGAATCTGTAGGTGTTTGCCTGTTTTCTCCTTTATCTAATTTTTATGCTTCTGTTTTTATTTTTCTAACAGACCTATAATCTACCTTGTCTAGATCTTCCAGGTGGGTAATAGCCCTTAAACTCATCATTCTCACTAATCCATGCTACAGACATATTTGGAAATTGTTTACTAATGAAGTAAAGTTTGGATCCTTAACTTCCATCCTCAATGGGCCCTATACTTCAACATTATGCATTTGTGGAGTGTGATTGGCGAGTTTGAGTGACATGCACTCAGGAATAAAGAAAGCACATTTAAGAGGAGAGGCAGGAGGGATTCAGAACATTGCTTTGGAGCTCTACAGACCTAGGGTCAGATCTTGGGTCTGGTACTTTTCAGTAATGTGTACTGGTCAAGGTGCTTAACCTTGCCAACCAAGTACCCCACTTTCTTCTTGTATAAAATGAGAGAAAGCACTACCTTCCAAATCCTTGAGTGCCTACTAGCTGCTGGGCATGCCTGGAGCAAATGAGGGAGGCAGGTGGGAGGGTTTAGGCCACAGAGAGCTTATCTCATGGTGAGGGAGACAAGCAGGATAAAGTATTTAGGGCATAGATGCTGTTGTTGCC
The DNA here is from genome assembly GCF_000951045.1 of Mandrillus leucophaeus. Taxonomy (NCBI): domain Eukaryota; kingdom Metazoa; phylum Chordata; class Mammalia; order Primates; family Cercopithecidae; genus Mandrillus; species Mandrillus leucophaeus. Next base: position 3,208,473 of record NW_012109474.1, on the reverse strand, counting down.
AGGAGGAGAAAATAAAGCAGAGAAGGGAGATATGAAATGCGGTGAGCAGGTGATGGTGAAATTTGAGGCCGTGCAGATAAGTTCACATTTGGCCAAAGACTTGAGGCAGTTGAGGGAGGAAGCAGTGTGGATATCTGGGAGAAGAACATTCCATACAGGGAAAGCAGGTGCACAGCACACCTGGTGATTTTGAGGAACAGCGAGGAAGCCTATGGCTGGAGCTGAGGGGAGGGAGTGGGGAGAGAGGGTAGGATATTAGGTTAGAGAGGCCAGACTGGGTAGGGCCTTTGAGGCTGCTGCAAGGGTTTGACTTTCACTGGGACAGGGAACCAGTGGAGGATTTTGAACAGGGCAGTGACATGATTTGTTCTTGTTCTCACATGGCTTCAGGGCTGCTTTGGATATTTATGTTGTGGTATGGAGGGTGATGGGTACTAAGCATTGTAGCTCACCGTGGTGCTGCCACTAGCCGGATGAGGGTGCCCTTGCCCACCTCGGTTCTGCTGCCTTTGAAAAATCATGACCAGTGGACCAGTTGTGGTAAGATCGACAAGTTGATGATAGAGCATGTTTTATGAACCTCTGAATTCTTCTGGGGCATTTCTCAAAATTTATGGCTGCTTGTCTCCCTGCTTGGGTGCCTAGCATTCATGGTTTTTCCTGCTGGTCCCGTAACAAATTCTGTTTTCTTGGAAAGGTATGTGGTCTGTCATGTAGCTTCTAGTCTTGGCTGGGATTCAGTTGCCATTTGCCCTCTTACGGTATTAACACTAGAAACTTTCTTATCGTGGTTCTTTGGTGGAAGTTTGGTGGAAGCTGTGGATGGGGGAGGTGGTGGGAAGGGAGAATAGGGTTTCTAGGGCTTTAAAAATCACTCAGTGCCAAAGTTTGGTTAGTCCTGGTCCATTTAGCTAGTCTTGGTATCATCACCCCAGTGACTTTATTCTTCTTAGAGCCTGGGTCAGAGAAGACAGTTTTAGCATGTGGGATCATTCAAAGCCAGGTGAACGGTATTGTGTGAGAAGAAAGGAAAGGGTTGCCTCACCCAGCTAGCCCAGCTGTATAATGGAAGCAGCACATATAGCCTCATGTTAGACTTGAACACTTCAGAGCTGGCTGGGGAAAGATAATCAGTTTTTATCTACATACTTGGTATCCTCAACAGTAGAGTTACTACATATTTTTACTGATTCTGGTTTATCAGCACACAGCAAGGCCTTATTGCCAGAACCTGAGATGATTGCTGCATACTTCCTCATGAGGCACTGTGGATTGTCAAGGATGCATGTATGTCAGGGGTCCATCTGCGTAGTTTCCTATTCTTGGGCTTCTGTGAAACATGTAGCCAGTCTAGGCTGCCTGGAGAACTTGGCCTGTTTCTGCTTTGGGTATTCAGGTACTTTCAGTACAATCATGTTGAAATTGTGTGGATTCAGCTGATTCGATGTTAAAAACATAGGAGAAATACTATCAATATTTAAAACAAATACATTGTTTTATGTTCATATACTAGAATAGCACACAATAGTTTGAATGAATGGACTCTGGCAACACATAGGGACATGAACATATCTCACTTAATGCAGAGCAGAAGACTCAAGCTATAAAACAGTACACTCTTCTATGAAGTTCAACTATAGGCAAAGCTCAGTTGTTTTTCAGAGATTCTTACATAGGTGGTTAAATTATAAGAGAAGCAAAGAAGTTTATTTCAAAAGACAGGATAATGGGCTGGGCATGATGGCTCATGCCTGTAATCCCAGCACTTTGGGAGGCCAAGGCAGGCGGATCTCTTGAGGCCAGGAGTTCAAGACCAGCCTGGCAACATGGCAAAACCCCATCTCTACTAAAAATAAGAAAATTAGCCAGGCATGGTGGTGCATGCCTGTAGTCCCAGCTACTCAGGAGGCTGAGGCATGAGAATTGCTTGAACCTGGGAGGCGAAGGTTGTAGTGAGCCAAGATCGCGCCACTGCACTCCAGCCTTGGTAACAGAGTGAGACTGTCTCAACAACAACAAAAAAAGACAGGATAATGCTTTGTTCTAGAGGGAGGGCCACATGGGAGTTGGGGACTTCAGGGTATGGTATCCTTGGCTTCTTGGGGCATGGTTATGCAGATGTTCACTTCTGAATAATTATACTGTAAGTACATGTATGCTATGCGAACGTTAGCATACACAACTTAAAAACATATACAACAAAGCAATGAGAGTGATTAACCAGGGTATTTTGCCTCTTTCTGTTGCTCCACAGATGTGTAGCGCTGTATGGAATGAAAACCGGAAAGAGTGCTGGAATCACAAGGCTGGTTTCTAGCACGACATGGATGTGTGGCTGGAGCCAGTCCCTTAACAACTTAGGGTTTCAGTTTTGCATCTGTAAATTGAGGGGATGGAAATGGAATTTGGGATCTTGTCAAGTTTCAGTGTCAGAACTCTGAAACACAATCTTAACTGAAGCTCAAGATGTAAGAAGAAGGTAGAACTCCCCTGGTTGTGGCAGAGAAGGCTGTCTTATCTGAGCCCCTCATTTCTCTGGTGGTTGGTGGATCTTGGAGTTCTTCAAGAGCACCCTGGATCACAAGGTCAGGAGATCGAGACCATCCTGGCTAACACAGCGAAACCCTGTCTCTACTAAAAATACAAAAAATTAGCCAGGCGTGGTGACATGTGCCTGTAGTCCCAGCTACTTGGGAGGCTGAGGCAGGAGAATCACTTGAACCCAGGAGGCGCCAGTTGCAGTGAGCCGAGATCGTGCCTCTGTACTCCAGCCTGGGTTACAGAGGGAGACTGTCAGAACAAAACAAAAAAAACAAACAAAAGGCACCCTAGGGCATTAGGAAACCCTGGACCAGGCAATCTCCAAGCTATGTCTAGCCCCATGATATAGAGTCAGGGCAGCTGGAGATCCCATAAGTAATCCTCACTGTCTGGCTGTTTAGGCCAAGATGTTCTCCTCCCTTTGTGTCCTCCTTTAGTGAAGGCAGCAAAGTGAGTCTTGGTCAATGAGCTTTTATTTCTCCAGGGTTTGCTTTATGAGGTGGGAGGGACATAGAGTTAGGTTGCCCATACCAAAGACACAAATTATCTATCAGCAAGCCTTGAGTTCCTGTTGTAATAGGCACTGAGGATACAGCAATGAATAAGATGCCCTTCACAGACTGGGTCTGTCAGGGACACAGATGAATTGTCTGACATGTGGAGTTAGAAGGGTTGTGTCAGGGGAGGCACAGAGAGGCACATGCCCCAAGCCTGGGGAGTTGGAAGCACTTCTTCGGGGAAGTGACATCCAGGCTGTGAAACCTGGAGAGGAATAGCCAGATAATGGGAAATGGGGTGTGCGAGCATTCCAGGCACAGGGAGGATACTGTAAAGGCCCAGCAGTAAGAGAGCATGAAGCATTTAGGGAAATGGAACTAGCCTTATTTCCAAGGTAAAAATGGTAAGAGATAAAACTTACTAGGCAGAAACCTCTGGACAGGGCCACATGATGAAGGCCAGATGATGATGAACCCTTTGACATGCTAGGACTTGGGTCCCAAGAACAGTGAAGAGGGCATCAAAGAGCTCTGAGCAAGGGAGGGAAATTATTTGATTTGCATTTTTGAAATATCACTTTGGCTGCAGTAAGGAGATTGCATTGATGTGGGGTCATACCAAAGGTCAGGGTTTTATCCTAGTGAGAAAAGGTGAGACCTGGACAGGGATGGCAGTGGTGGAGGGGATGGAGAAAAGCAAACAGATTTGGGAGAGAATCGGGAGATCTGCTTGATGAATTAACAAGGTAGAGGGGAAGTGAAGACCATGTCCAGGCTGCATAGTTGGGCAACTGAGAGGATGGTTCCACTCTCTGAGGCAGGGAAGGGGGCAGGCGGAGGATGCAGGGTGCAGGATGGGAGGACAGATTCTGGCTTGAATAGTATGAATTTGAGGTGGTTCTATAAAAAGTAGCTGGAGAGGATGAGTAGGGTGGACAACCTACAAAGGAAGCTTGTTTATGTGAGTCTTTGAGAGTCAATAAAGAGCTCTGTTTTTGTGCCAGAAACACCGGAAGGTGCTGAGCTGGGAGCGCTGGAGTGGTGCTCATAGGAGTGACTTCATGGTTTTGTCCTTACTTGATGTGTCCAGCCCAGCTCCATACTCCACATGGCATATGCAAGGCCTTGTGCTCTGATATTCTAGAGCGGTGGTTTTCTTAACCTTTTTGGGGAGTTTCATATTCCTTTGAAATCAGATGAAACCTGTGTACAGAAAAATACTGCAAAAAAAAATGCACCCTGCAAACATAGTAATTTTTACAAAGTTATTTAACCTGGCAACTACTGACCTGTTCTCCATCACTATAGTTCTGCTTCTAAGAAGGTCATAAATGGAATCATGAAGTATAGAACTTCAGGAGACTGTCTTGGGGTGTGTGTTTTCCCATGTTGGATTCCGCGAACCTGGTTCAGAGCTCACAGGTTAGGGAAGCATTGCTTCATAGCTACACTGTTTTGTTTGGTAGAAAGTTAATTGTTGAAGACTCCAGATGGTAACGATATCCTGGCTTTCACATCCCTCTGAACAACATAAAGGGGAGCCCCTCTCTATCCTATCATCCTGCCTGCCCACCCAGCTTCAGTACTGGCATCAGCAGCTTTTTTTTTTTTTTTTTTTTTTTTTTTAAACTGTGCCTTGACCTCTTGTTTACACCCTGACTGCTAGTGACTGGTCCCAGTCGTTTTTCTTCTTCTGGCCTCATCTTGGGCTGATTCCTACCTTGGTTTCCCTTGTAAGTATCCCAGTCGATAGGGAAACCATTCTCCTAAACCCCAGAAGCCAAGCTTTACTTCCTGCTCCTAGATGTCCCCGTGTACCCCATCTTGAGTCCTCCTGGTGGTTGAGTCCTGGTGGTCTCCAGAGTGCTCCATTCCAATTCTTCCGTCTGAGCACCAGCCAGCCCACAGGTGTAGCTGTTCAGGCCTTTTGCAGTTCTGTGATTGCTGGTGTTTATGCATTTTGGCAGGGCTGGGATGTCTCTTGTTCACCTACTTCCAGTTTGGAGGTTAATAAGGGGGAGATGCTACCTATGCAGTCCACATCTGTGTGTTCTCTGGATAAAAGAATTTTCCCCTAGGACCCAGCAATTTCAAACTTAGAGAAAAGGCTATGAAATATTATCATCAACTTAGCTGTAATGTAAGAGCACATGGTGTGAAACTTGTCATTACTATGAAGTAACTTAGTCATTATTAGTGAGAAACTGGTTACATAGTTGTGGGAAACCTAAGAAGGTCTTTCCTGATGCCCATGCTTGTAAGCATTACTTTTCTTCCCTAAATAAAGACAAGAACCATCATGAAGATGAACAATTTAATTGTATAATCTTTGTAGATTGTTTCTTCTAAAATAAAATACTAGTCATTTAAAGTAAATGTTTCCTCATTGAGTAAACTAATGACCACAAATAGATGATCAGATATTTCACAGTACAGACATAAACTAAGTAAAAACATTTTTTTAAAAAAATTGGTAAATTTTTTTTGAATTTTTATTCAAAGACTATGAAGATGTTCATTTTTAAAATTTTTTGAGATTTATGAGATGTATATATTGTGCATATGTAGACCCCCAGGAATCTTAAATTTCTGGCCAAAGACACCTTAAAGTTCTTAGCATCCTCCCCACTAGGTATAATTTTCTTTCTTTTTTTTTTTTTTTTAACAGACAAGGTCTCATCTGTTGCCCAGGCTGGAGTGCAGTGGCATGATCATAGCTCACCACTGTAAACTCAAACTCTTGGACTCAAGCGGTCCACCTGCCTCAACCTTCCGAGTAACTAGTACTACAGGTGCACCCTACTACACTGGGCTAATTTTTTTTTTTTTAATGGAGATGGGATCTCACTATGTTGCCTCAAAACTGATACTTTTAACTAAGAAGGTGATCCTTATGTTACATTTAACATAATTTGCAAACTGTGTTCCCGGATGATGATGCCTTGTTGCCCTACCCATTTGGAACTCCATGTGCTTGATGGCAAATTAGTATTTAGAGTCCATCAAGTTTCAAAGAGTGATTGGTGGTATGATGTTAGAGTTGCTAGGTGTTTGGAATCTGTTTTTTGTTTTGGTGGGGGCAGATGAGGAGACAAGGTCTCGCTCTGTTGCATGGGCTGGAGAGCAGTGGTATAATCATAGCTCACTGCAGCCCCAAACTCCTGGGCTCAAGCCATCCTCTCAGCCTTCCCAGAAGCTGCCACAGGTACACATCACCGTGTCTGGCTGATTTTTAAATTTATTTTAGATATAGGGCCTCACTTTGTTGCCTAGCCGCTCTTGAACTCCTGGCCTCGAGCGATCCTTCCATCTTGGCCTCCCAAAGTGCTGGGATTACAGGCTTGAGCCCCCATACCCAGCCTTGACCAGAATCTTTATAAAGAGAAAAAAAATGGATTGAGACTTAACGAACCCACACTAGGTAGGGATTTTGAACAAGCACAATATTGTAAGATACTGATACTAACTTCCAGGGAGGGTCAGGATAGAGTGTCTTTTACCCTTCCCAGCCTCCATAGTTTGAGTTGGTAGAATCCACACAAAACTGTTTGGAAATGGAAACTAAGATAATGGCTTAATGAATGGTTAGGTAGCACCTAGTTACCCTCAAATTTAGGAACTTTGGTCCACTGTTGAGGTCATGGCTTTGCCAAAATGCCCAGAGAGCTTTGCCCACAAAGCAGGCCTCCTGGCTTGTTAACCACAGGAACTGGAAGCCCAAGGTGAGCCTGTAGCCCTGAGCACAGGCAGGGCAGGGGAGAAGTGGGAAGGAGAGGGCAGAGACTGTTTTGAGAGCATTGCATTTCCACTCACTGATCACATACAATCTGTTGGATTCACTACTCTTCTCCTTTGGGGGAAGGACTGAGTTCCTGGGGAAGAAAGAAAAAGGACTTCCTCTTCATTGCTCCTGGGAAAGGGCAGAAAAGTCTCTTATGGGCTGAGGCTGGGGAGGGGAAGGAAGAGACTTTGAGAAACTTTGGTCTGGTACAGGATTATCTAATTCTTTGGCCTGAGGGATTTTGGGACAGGCTCATATTTTAATGTACATGTAGAACACTGGGGATTTTTTTTTTTTTTTAATTCATTGATTGTGAGGTTGGAGATTCTGCATTTCTAACAAGCTTGCAGGTGCTGCTGCTCCTGATCTAGGGACTACACTCAAGAGCCAGGTTCTGATTCTCTCTTCTGGGCTGCGCAGGGCTGGGTTAGAGCAGCCTTCACCCTGCATTAGAGGCATTTTGCTAGTTGCGGAAACTCTTTGTCTGGCATTAGTGTTCCTAATCTGTAGCCACTCTTGCATTTCTAGCTTTTCACTGGATTTGTGTGTTGCTGGACCATTGAGGAGGTTCCTTACCTGGCTTTTCTCCACCTGGGTTGTAATCCTGCTGTGAGTTTCATCCCAGCAATCTGTCTTCCTTTTCCAAGAGTTAAGACTTGGAGGCTTTCTTTTTAAAAGTTCTGGGATACATGTGCAGAGCGTGCAGGTTTTTTACATAGGTATGCGTGTGCCATGGTGGTTCAGTGCACCTATTAACCCGTCATCTAGGTTCCCCCGACTCGCCCTGCAACAGTTCTCAGTGTGTGTTGTTCCCCTTCTTGTGTCCATGTGTTCTCATTGTTCAACCCCAACTTATGAATGAGAATAAGTGGTGTTTGGTTTTGTCTTCCCGTGTTAGTGTGCTGAGAATGATGGCTTCCAGCTTCATCCATCCAAGGACACAATCCTTCCTTCACCCAAGGACATGATCTCATTGCTTTTTATGGCTGCATAGTATTCCATGGTGTATATGTACCACATTTTTTTTATCCAGTCTATCATTTGAGTTGGGCATTTGAGTTGGTTCCATGTCTGCTGTTGTAAATAGTGCTGCAATAAACATACATGTGTGTGTGTCTTTATAGTAAAATGATTTATATTCCTTTGAGTCTATACCCAGTAATGGGATTGTGGGTGAAATGGTATTTCTGGTTGTAGATCCTTGAGGAATTGCCACACTGTTTTCCACAATGAACTAATTTACATTCCCATCAACAGTGTAAAAGCGTTCCTATTTCTCCACAGCCTCACCAACATCTATTGTTTCTTCACTTTTTAGTAATCACCATTCTGACCTGCATGAGATGGTATCTCATTGTGGTTTTGATTTGCATTTCACTAATCAGTGATGTTGAGCTTTTTTTATATGTTCGTTGGCTGCATAAATATGTCTTCTTTTGAGAAGTGCCATATCCTTTTCCCAGTTTGCAATGGAGTTGTCTGTTTTTTTCTTGTAAATTTAAGTTGCTTGTAGATTCTGGATATTAGACCTTTATCAGATGGGTAGATTGCAAAAATTTTCTCCCATTCTGTAGGTGAGACATTTTTTATAGTTATTTTTCTTTTTAATGGGTGTCAATCAATATGCCTCAGAGTTACAGAGAAGATGGCCCTGTACAGGAATTTGATGGTCCAGGACTCAGGGATGCCTGGCTGGTGCCTCACTAAGTACCTTTCTTCCCTGTGACCTTCTTATCCCCCTCCATGTAGCTTTATCTAGGTACAATTGACAAAAATGGCATTTAAGGTGTACAACTCGATGCTTTGATGTACGTATACATTGTGGAATGATTATCATTATTAAGCTAATTCACATTTTCATCATCTATTACCTCACATAGTTACCATTTTTGGGGATTTGTTTTGTGGTAAGAACACTTAAGATCTACTCTCTTAGCAAACTTCAAGTATACAGTATGCTGTTGTTAACTATTGTCCCCATGTGTGGGTTAGATCCACGGAGCTTATTCATCTTGTAAATGATTGTTCAATACCTCCCCATTTCCCTTCCCCCCACCTGTGATCTTCTTAAGGAACAATTGCCAAATAGTAATTGAAGTTCTAGATTTTTATTGACCCAAGTGCTGTCGCTCCCAACGCGGAGTTCTGGGTTGGAGCACTGCAGTTTCGAGTGGTGGTGTTGGCTCCAGCTCTCCCTGAGCCACTTCCATATCTAGGGGTCTTGCCATGCTCTGATTGATTGTTCCTTACAAAGCAAAGACAGGAAGAAGAGAGCAGAGAAAGGGCCCAATGCTTTAAGAGGAATCTTCAGCTCTGGTTTGGTTTGCTGATCCCTAGACCTGGAAAAGAGAAAGTGAAGAGAGGGGAGATGCATGCACGGTATGTGGCTTTTGGCCCCCAGTGACTGTGCCTGAGCAACACCTAGTACCAGGTAATGTCTTGGACCCCAACGAGTCAGTATGATGTGCTTTGGGGAAAGAGGAGAGAAGTAGAAAGTGGGGAGGGTGATAGGCAGAGGGGTAAAACTTCCCTTCCCTCCCTACCATGCAGGCCGTTTCTCACTTGAATATAATTGAAGCATAATTCTGTGCACTAGTTGAGGTCTTCCTGTGGTCAGTGGGTCTGTTGACTTGCATGACTTGCAGTAATAGATGCTTCACAGATACTAAAGGAAGCTGGGAGTCTTGTGTCTGAAAAGGTTATTCTCTCAAGCTTTTGCTGGTGCAACACAACCAGCATCATATGTTCCTGCCTTCAGTGTGACAGCTCAGGAGGAAACAAGATCCTGATTTAGCAGAAGCAGATGTCACATAAAATACTTTAACCATGACAAAGTGAAACTGTGAATTAGTCATTTAAGTATTTACTCTAGTGAATATCCAAACAGATGTGCTCATGTAGAAAAGAAAATAAGCTCCTTCCTTCTGTCATTGGATCACACGTGCATGTGGCTTTATAGTGTTCTTCCAGTTTCTAGACAGGTTGTTGCTAAAATATCTTGGTTGTGTATCTTGGATCTGAGCTTGGAAGATAGCTACTGTGATGTGGGAAGTAAATGCATGAAGGTTGCTTTAGGACACTGAGAATCTGTGTGTAGACTGTGGAGCCCTGGTCGTATGTCCAGTGTCCTGAACTGGCCCAGTGAACCCATGGCAGGCACACAGGGGCCCTAGTAAATAGTTGTCTATATTTAGTTAGCCCTTTTTGTGGAGGATAAAGTTTATATGTCTAATGTCAGGTGCCCGTTGGCATCCGTGAAGCCAGTTGGCTTTATATAGGGAACATAACTACAATATATCTTGTATTTCTCAGCTAACTGTTGTGCAAATTCATGTAAAGACGGTTGCTGAAATTATGTGGAACTTCATCCCTACCACTTAAAAGCAGCTCAAAGCTCCAGTCCTTGCCATATGTTTCCTGGGGGCCCAAATCACCCCTAGTTGAGAACTTGTCACTTAGAGTAAGGTCCTTGTGTTCTGCGGTGGCCTGTTGGTAGTAGAACCCCAAGAATCAACTACACTTTACTTACAACATTGGCTGGCTTTGCATCTGAGCCAGGCTTTTGTGAGTGGAAGGAACCATGGCATCTTGTCAGACTTCTGTTCCTCCTGTCCCCTAGGTCTCTACTGTGTGTCCCACTGTTGCTAAGTATCCTTGAAACACAGTCTTCCTGTGCCACTTATCCACTCTGGAACATCAAATAGCTGCCTGTGCTGAGAAGCCTCCATGATCTGTCCCACTCTACCTGTCCAAACCTACTTCGCATTATTGCTTGACATGCCTTTTTGTTTCAAGTGCTTTGGGTGTTACTGTATCAATTGTTCTTATTCTGAACAGTAGGTACAAAAGACACAAACACTGTTGTGTCTTAGATTGGAAATGTGCATCCTCAGACTTTAAGAAACTCCACATTGAGACGTGCCGGGATGTGGATTGAATTCATGGTCAGAAGATGAATTAAATGGAAAGAAAAAAGGCAACTTGTGCTTGAAGCCTCTAAGTAGTTGCTGGAACTCATTCAGCTCTTGTAGTTGTGCTTGGATTGTTCATATAAAGGCCATTTTTATCTGTTCTTCAGATTCATTCAGGGGAGTATAAAGGTTTACAACTTTGACATTGGGGCTGGGTGTTGAGGGAGGTGACTAGTGAGCTGATAGCCTTGGCATCCATAGGGTTTTCTTCTGGGATTACGGGAGCTGGACTTGCATGGATCAGAGCTTCCATCATCTGAACTGCTGTCCTCTGGTGAAGGTTTATTTCCCAGCCGATCTCTGTTGGCACCTGGATTGCTTATGCTCCAAGAGCATGTACTGGAGTCATCACATTGATGATACAGAAGAGCTTACTACATTGTCCATGTTATCTATGTTATTTCATTTATTTCTAAGACTTTCTTTTCCTTCTGCGTAAATCCTACCATCTCTGGAAGCCTTTCCCAGTTAATCCAGTCCCCATGCCACTGTGCTTCCAATCTATACCACACAGTTGGACATTTAACTTTTCAAAGCTAAGTTGTAGCCTGTAAGCTACTTGAAGTAAAGGCAGTCTGTTTCCTTGCTATGTATTTGCTTCCTCACAGCCAGCCTATTACCTGGTAGATATTTTGGTATTGATTTTGATGGGACTCCTTAGGACGTATAATATGAATGTTATAACTTCACTGGAATCCATAGAACATGGCAACTAAGTTTAGAACCTGTAGCTCCAAAGCAACAATTGCCAGTTTACACCTTGTCCCTTAAACAATTGGAACAATACACCTATAAGATAAAAAAACTGATTTTAAGTAACATGGTGTTTCCATGAATCTGTTGGTATTGACTGTTGTTGAAGTATACCCCCCTAAGTAAATAGACAAACTGACCTGCTTGATGGAGGATGTTGGTCTCTTGGCTTAGACCTTGCTGTGGTTCAAGCTGTGAGAAGTTGGTCATTCTTGTCCTTTCCTGACTCATACCACTAGCATCTTTGGCAAAAAGCAGTGTGTAGTTTCTTTGTTTAGGGTAGAGCATTAGTTTCCAGGGTGGTGACTTTTCTTTGCTGGTCTGAAGTCATATTGTTTCCAGTTTCCTCTGTTGCATTCTCTGCTCCTCCTCAGTTTCACTGGGGTGTGTGATCCACTGCCCTCATTTCCTTGTTGGCAGTGGGTCCTTTGGCACCTGTGGCTGCTTCACGGGCAAACCATGGGCAGTCAGGGTTTGCCTGTAGGCCCCAAGAGACTTGGGACTTGCAAGGAGTTTTACCCTCCTTCCCTGAGCACTGGCTTGTGTCATTTGATGACTACTTATTCAGAACCTAGAACTTTCTGCCTGTGAGGTCGACATACCCATTATGCTTATTGCCTGGAGAGGAAGCCCTACATTCTGCTGCTCCTGCAGAGTGATTTTTAATGGACCAGAACTTACATGTCTAAATGAGTGTTATTGTTGAGTGAAGTCACCTTAGGACGATGATTTAAATAACACCGCGATTTCTCAAGAAGTTTGGAACTTCTCTTATGGTTGAGTTCAAAGCCATTTTATGTTATACGTGGCCCAAACAAGTTTTATTAGTACAATTAAATCTTTATGGAGGACTTTTGATGGACCACGTAGTGAACTTGGACTGGGAATCAAAAGAACGGTAAGGCAGGGTGTCTGCCTTCATTGAGCCTGCAGTCTGACTGAGATGCACATGTAAGCCACACTAGCACAAGCCAGCATGCACTGGCCCGTCACAAGAGAGGTGAGATCAATTCTAGGGGTGCACAGGTGGGAGTGATGATATCTGTGGGGAATGGGGGTGGGAAGAAAGTCAGGGAAGACATCAGCAACGAAAGATTGGGAGGATTTGAGAAGAAAGATAGGGGAGGAAGGATAAGGGAACCATATGAATAGCAGTGTTTGAAAATCTGGGGACTTGCCTGGGAAATGAAGTCTTTCATTGGATTGACAATGCATACTGCAGTGTTGGTTCCCCTTCATAGGTGGAGCCAGGCCCAGCATAAGCACTGGCCTTGTGGATGGATGCCAGGTGAGGTTGGCAGGTCTGCTGACCTAGCTGGCGTCTCCTGCAGGAGCTGGGAGCAGACATTGTCTGAAGGTAGGG
>NW_012109474.1:3188265-3190767 GCF_000951045.1 Mandrillus leucophaeus | reverse complement strand
CAATAGAAGATACTTCAGTGGCAACACATTTTTCTGAAATGGTTGCACTCAAGATCGTTGGTGAGGGGATGCTCTGTGAGAAAGGTTGCACAGGGAACGTTGACAGATTTTGGCCAGGTGTGGTGGCTCACACCTGTAATCCCAGCACTTTGTGGGGTTGAGGTCAGTGGATTACTTAAGGCCAGGAGTTCGAGACCAGCCTGGCCAACATGGCAAAATCCTGTCTCTACTAAAAATATAAAAATTAGCAAGATGCAGTGGTGTATGCCTGTAGTCCCAGCTACTCAGGAGGCTGAGGCATGACAATCACTTGAGCCTAGGAAGTGGAGGTTGCAGTGAGCCAAGATCACATCACTGCACTCAAGGCTGAGTGACAGAGCAAGACTGTTTAAAAAAAAAAAAGTACAAGTTTATATTATTGAGTAAGTCCACAGGCAATAGATCCTGGTTTCAGTTTTTAGTGGCCTAATGGCTACGGAAAGAGTCAGTACTACATCAATGTGTTATGTACCAGGTTTATGGATGAGGAGATCTACAAACACCAGAGTTACCTAAGTCTCTATTGTCTTTGATAAAAGCAACACTGGTCTCCATATAGGTTTTTCCCCTCTTTTGGTAAATGTTCTCATGGGGCAGCAGTGTAGCTCAAGGGTCATTTCTGCATTTTTCTCCTCAATGACTTATTTCTTTTTGAGAATGAACTACTCCTTTCTGTGTTTCATTATGAAATCTTGAGGTTTTTCAATTCTTTCCGACTACAGAAAAAAAAACCTCAGTTCTTTAGAAAACTGGGAGAACACCAAAAAGAAGTGTTGTCCATAATCTTAGCATTCTCTCTCTTTTTTTTTTAACCACATATTTCCCTCCCTGTTTCTAAGCCTACTCAGGGTTACACTGCTCAATTTTGGTGTGAACCTGTCTAGTCTAGCCTTTTGCTTACTTAAACAATATATCCATAGATTGCTTTGGTGTGAACCTGTCTAGGCTAGCCTTTTGCTTACCTAAACAATGTATCCATAGATTGCTTTTAAACACAAGGATTATACTATAACATTTTGTAACTTGTGCTTTTTGGTTAATATACCTCGATTATCTTTCCAAATCAACCCGTTAGTCTACTACATATTAGTGACTGCAGGATTCCCATGGACGACTGTTTTACTGTTTTAATGGAAATCCCAAAGTGCTGGGATTCCCATGGTCCTGATACAGACCCCAAGAGAAGGTTCTTGGATCTCACACAAAGAATTTGAGGCGAATCTAGAGTAAAATGAAAGGAAGTTTATTAAAGTAAATGAATTAAGAGTGGCTACTCCGAAGGCAGAGCAGCCTCAAGGGCTGCTGGTTGGCTATTTTTATGGTTATTTCTTGATTATATGCTAAACAAGGGGTGGATTATTCATAAGTTTTCCAGGAAAGAATCGGAAATTCCCAGAACTGAGGGTTCCTCTCCTTTTTAGACCATATTGGGTAACTCCCTGATGTTGCCGTGGCATTTGTAAACTGTCATGGCACTGGTGGGAGTGTTTTTGTTTTGTTTTTTTTGTAGCATACTAATGCAGTATAATTAGTGTTTAATGAGCACTGAGGACTACCAGAAGTCACTTTAATTTCCATCTTGTTTTTGGTGTGTTTTGCCCGGCTTCTTTACCACAACCTGCTTCATCAGCAAGGTCTTTGTGACCTATATCTGGTGCTGACCTCCTATCTCATCCTGTGACTTGGATGCCAAACTTCCTGGGAATGCAGTCCAGCAGGTCTCAGCCTCATTTTACCCAGCCCCGCTTCCAGAAGGAGTTGCTCTAGTTTAAACGCCTCCAACAACTGCATGATGATTTGTTAACATCGCACTGAACATGAGGCAATTCTCAATTTTTGCCCTTACAACAACACTACAGTTAACATCCATATTATTTACTCTTTCTGTCCTAAAGCTAGTGTTACTGTAGGAGAGTCTTCTAGACTTGGCATAACTGGATTAACTTGCTCTCCAGGGTTCATCCATTCTGCAGTTTTGTCAACAACATGAGCATGCTTAGTTTCCTATCTTGGTATTACTAATCTTCGTGTGTGTGTGTGTGTGTGTGTGTGTGTGTGTGCGCGCGCGCGCACGCGGCTGTGCACAAAGCTCATAGGTTAGTAAGCAGTATTTCACCATTTAATGGGCATTTCTTGAATCATGAGGGAAGCTGAGCATCTTTTCATGTTTATTGCCTTTTTGTATTTTTTGATTCTATTTACAAATTGTTCATACTTTCTTACTGATTTGATAGCTTTGAGAATAATAGATATTGAACCTTTCTCTGCATGTTTGTTAAGGTTTCTTCTGCCATTTGTTTTTGTTTGTGGAGTCTTTTAAAAGAAAATGCATGCTGTCAAATCCGTCAGTCATTTCCCTTTATGGATTCTGAATTTTATAACATGCTTAAGGTTTTAAATTTTTGAAAAAAGTATTTTTGGAGCCTAACACTCTTGACATTTATTCAGTGATTCAATAATTCA
>NW_012109474.1:3182846-3185755 GCF_000951045.1 Mandrillus leucophaeus | reverse complement strand
GAAAGATTGGGAGGATTTGAGAAGAAAGATAGGGGAGGAAGGATAAGGGAACCATATGAATAGCAGTGTTTGAAAATCTGGGGACTTGCCTGGGAAATGAAGTCTTTCATTGGATTGACAATGCATACTGCAGTGTTGGTTCCCCTTCATAGGTGGAGCCAGGCCCAGCATAAGCACTGGCCTTGTGGATGGATGCCAGGTGAGGTTGGCAGGTCTGCTGACCTAGCTGGCGTCTCCTGCAGGAGCTGGGAGCAGACATTGTCTGAAGGTAGGGTATATTGTGGCCATGCTGAGGAGCCAGCATAGAAGATAGTGTTGGGCCTGGGGACCTCTAATGGGAAGACACTGGGGAAAGACATTGAGAAGAGGAAATAGAAATGCAAGGCAGGGCAAAGGGAGTTTGATGATGATAGTGATGATGATTTTTTTTAAGAGTATGTGTCGTGAACAAAGTGGGAAAGAACTTGTGCTTATTTACAGTGGATAGACTGATGCTGGGGCAAGTGGGTACATCATAGAAGTTAGGATGAAGGAGAGATGGAAATGGTGACCAGTGGAGATCAGCCTCAGTGGCCTTCAATACAGACTAAGAAGTGTGACCTTGCTCCAGGAGGCTCTGGGAGCCACACTGATCCTTCTTGAACAGGGAGTGACATGGCCAGACCTAAGTTTTAGGAAGGGGGATCTTCTAGCTCTTGGTGGAATGGATTGGAGTGGGGAGAGGCTAAAGGCAAGACAACCTTGGCCTTCACAGCCTAATTGAAAAAGTAGAGCAAACACTTGAATCAGGATGCTTCAGATGGGTCAGATGGGGAAAGAGGGGGAATTTGGTGTGAGAGGCAGATGTTGAAAGGATTTGGGGATGACTTGGATGTTGGGTGAGCACAGAATCCTTGTTTTCCCCAAAATGCCTAGTTTAAGCCCAGCGTCCCAGCATAAGTGAATCATGGAGCTGCCTTTCTGTAGGTCAAAAATGGCCAAATGTGGCTATTTCATGCGGTTCAACGTAAGGTTATATGTGCCTCTTTTTCATATTTGGGGAGTGCCCTGGTTTGGACAGTAAATGATTTGGTCCCCCTAGTTAGACATGGGGAGATATGGCAGAACAGTCTTCTTCAAAGTTCTAAGCTTGATGACTGGAAGAATGCCCTGCTACCAGAAGGGAATTAGGATTGGGAGGTGGGTGATATTGACCTACCTGCTCACCAAACTTGGGACCGACTTACATTTGACTTTTAAATAATTCTGTTCCCTCTCCAAAGATGCAACACTTTAATCTCTAAGGATATTGGAAGCAAAGAAGCTCTGAAGGTGGTTCCTGTATAAGCTCTTGAAAGATTGCTTTCAGTGGCATGACCTGTATGGGAGTGTCTAAGTTCTGGTGGATGTGTTCACGTGTGAGGCTCCCTGCACTGTGGGCATTTCTCACATGGGTGGTTAGAGTAGGTGGCTGACCACCCCAAGGCGCATGGGTCTCTGTTCACTTAACTGTGTCCATTAACTGATTTCAGACACTTTCCTGAAAGACAGCTAGGCTCACACATGCTAATCCTTATTCACAGTGGGGCTGGGCTTGGGTGTGTCTAGGGGCTCAGCACAGACCCACCCACCCATGTGTGTGTCCCACAAAGGGTGCCCGGCAGAACCACTCTCATTCTGACCCCTGACGCATGTGCCTGCTTCATGATTTAAACAAGTACCAGGTATCTGGTGGAGAAGCAGAAATATCACGGTGATGAAACTCTTTTTAGTTTTATGACATCTTGCTTCAGTCCCTTGAGTGCACAGGTTAACTGCAGGGCTTGCTGTGTGGAGGAGGGAAATGCAGGGAATTACTTCCACTTCTATTTCATGGGTTGAATTACTAGCTATACCAAAGCATCAGTTCCCAAGGATAAATAAATGGCTTTGTCAGGTCAACCATGACAATAGAAGATACTTCAGTGGCAACACATTTTTCTGAAATGGTTGCACTCAAGATCGTTGGTGAGGGGATGCTCTGTGAGAAAGGTTGCACAGGGAACGTTGACAGATTTCGGCCAGGTGTGGTGGCTCACACCTGTAATCCCAGCACTTTGTGGGGTTGAGGTCAGTGGATTACTTAAGGCCAGGAGTTCGAGACCAGCCTGACCAACATGGCAAAATCCTGTCTCTACTAAAAATATAAAAATTAGCCAGATGCAGTGGTGTATGCCTGTAGTCCCAGCTACTCAGGAGGCTGAGGCATGACAATCACTTGAGCCTAGGAAGTGGAGGTTGCAGTGAGCCAAGATCACATCACTGCACTCAAGGCGGAGTGACAGAGCAAGACTGTTTAAAAAAAAAAAAGTACAAGTTTATATTATTGAGTAAGTCCACAGGCAATAGATCCTGGTTTCAGTTTTTAGTGGCCTAATGGCTACGGAAAGAGTCAGTACTACATCAATGTGTTATGTACCAGGTTTATGGATGAGGAGATCTACAAACACCAGAGTTACCTAAGTCTCTATTGTCTTTGATAAAAGCAACACTGGTCTCCATATAGGTTTTTCCCCTCTTTTGGTAAATGTTCTCATGGGGCAGCAGTGTAGCTCAAGGGTCATTTCTGCATTTTTCTCCTCAATGACTTATTTCTTTTTGAGAATGAACTACTCCTTTCTGTGTTTCATTATGAAATCTTGAGGTTTTTCAATTCTTTCCGACTACAGAAAAAAAAACCTCAGTTCTTTAGAAAACTGGGAGAACACCAAAAAGAAGTGTTGTCCATAATCTTAGCATTCTCTCTCTTTTTTTTTTTTTTTTTTTTAACCACATATTTCCCTCCCTGTTTCTAAGCCTACTCAGGGTTACACTGCTCAATTTTGGTGTGAACCTGTCTAGTCTAGCCTTTTGCTTACTTAAACAATATATCCATAGATTGCTTTGGTGTG
>NW_012109474.1:3178683-3181951 GCF_000951045.1 Mandrillus leucophaeus | reverse complement strand
GAGTCTTCTAGACTTGGCATAACTGGATTAACTTGCTCTCCAGGGTTCATCCATTCTGCAGTTTTGTCAACAACATGAGCATGCTTAGTTTCCTATCTTGGTATTACTAATCTTCGTGTGTGTGTGTGTGTGTGTGTGTGTGTGTGTGCGCGCGCGCGCACGCGGCTGTGCACAAAGCTCATAGGTTAGTAAGCAGTATTTCACCATTTAATGGGCATTTCTTGAATCATGAGGGAAGCTGAGCATCTTTTCATGTTTATTGCCTTTTTGTATTTTTTGATTCTATTTACAAATTGTTCATACTTTCTTACTGATTTGATAGCTTTGAGAATAATAGATATTGAACCTTTCTCTGCATGTTTGTTAAGGTTTCTTCTGCCGTTTGTTTTTGTTTGTGGAGTCTTTTAAAAGAAAATGCATGCTGTCAAATCCGTCAGTCATTTCCCTTTATGGATTCTGAATTTTATAACATGCTTAAGGTTTTAAATTTTTGAAAAAAGTATTTTTGGAGCCTAACACTCTTGACATTTATTCAGTGATTCAATAATTCAACTAATATTAGAGTATCTACTTAATGTGTTCTGTTCCTACTAATTACCATATCATTTCCTCTTCCCCTTCAGTTCCATTTTGGTCTCCAGTATGTTACTGGCATTCATTCATGGTTGCAGGTTTTTAGTAAATTGAATATCACCCTGTTGAAAAGCATGAAAGTTATGGTCTATCCAAGCAGCTGACCACCCTCTTCCAGGAACCCCTGTGGTTTCTGGTCTTTATAACCTTTTTATAGTTCTTTGAGCAGACTGGGTGCTCTTGTGTTTAAAAAAAAGAAAAACAAAAAACTGATTGTTAACCAAAGTCAAGGGTTTTAGACACACCCTGCTTTAATGAGGTGTGTGAGAACGCAGCAGCAGCAAGATGGCTATAATCTTCCTTCTCATTATGCCATGTGACCTTGGGCCTGCGCCTCAACCTTTTGTAGTCCCCTCTGCTCAAATGCAAGACCCAGTCTTCCCTTTTAATGCTGCTCCCGTCACTGTTTCTTGGTTTCATGATTCTTCTGAATTTCAGCTTGGGGCTGTGTCTGCTACTATGGTTTTTTGGCTTATCATTTTTCTCTTCTAATCTTTTCTTCCCATCTTTGAGCCTCTTATTTGAAATCCCTTCAAGGCAGGCAGTTATTCATTTGGATTCTTCTTTGTTTCTGCTGGCCCTTATATGTGTCTGCTTCATTTCCTGGTCTCTGTCTTTGAAGCTGAAATTAGAAACCTGCAAAAGCATAACAGATGCTAGAATCTCGTGAAGTAACAGCCCTGAAATAGCCCAAGTCTACTGGCACAGGATTTGGCCATAATTCTAGTGAAAGCTCACAATGGGGCTGCCCTGACTAATCACATTGGTCCCTGCTTCTCACAAACTTTTGAGGACGGTCTCAGTGTATTGTCATCCCCTTAGCCAAAACCCTTGGCTTTTCTAGTGCCATTTCTCCTCTTTCCCTTTTAGTATATTGGCATTGAAAGCTTTGGGAACTTTTCAATGCAAGCCTATATATTACAGGATTTAAATCTGTAGGATTTAGGGATTTAAATCTGTAGAAGCTGCAAGCAGACATAGAGCAGAAGTCAGGGGTGCTGAAATACATGTAACAGGGTGTGGTGGTGTCAGGTGGCTCAATTGATAAACAAATGGCTGCCTAGTGCCCTCTGAGACTCCTACAAAGACAGAAACAGCCTCCAGCAATGGAAAGAAGGCAGACAGTTGCCAGATTTTGGTTGAAGTTTCGGGGCTACCAGTTACTTTTTGTTGTACGTACATCTGTTAGGTTCTCTGAGTATACCTACCCAATAGGATGGTTGTAAGGATTCAAGGATGAGATTGTGTGTGTTAATTACTATGAAGTGCCATCTATACATGGTAATAATAGGTGATTAAATTTCCAAGAATGTAAGGATGGGTATGCAAATAAGCTTGAATATGAGTAAAATTTATAAATGCCCTCAGAGATTTCACAGATACAGTGCCAAAGAACTTGAGAGGAGAAAGCTTCTGTCAGTCTGGGTATATTGGAGGGGAATGCATAGCATTGATGTTAGTAAATACTCAGTAGTTGATCAAAGCGCTATGAGATGGGCCTCCACTCCCTTTATAAACTTCCAGTGCATCTGAATGATAGTAGAGGACTTTGTTTTAGTCTCCTTTGACCTGGTGGCAAGTGGCTGCAATGCATCTATATGTACAGATGGGGCTGTTGCCCTTCCCTGTCTTCAGGTGGGACCTCCACTAACTGGGGGAATTCCCTTATGCTGGTGGCACATGGACACCCAGGCACATACCTGCTGGTAAGCGAGTCAAAATGCACTTCTTCATAGAAACATGTCACTATATTTTAGGTGTACAGGCTGTGTTGGCTGTCCTGGGAACCTAGCGTGCCTAGAATCGTTTCTGCAGAAAAAGTGAATTCTGAATTCCAGACTCAGAACTTGGAACACAGCTTGTTTGAACAGGAAGCCCTCACTTAATGCTATAGGAGGATGGGGGATGCTGTTGCAGGGAAAGGGGCGATACAATGAGGCTCTTTCTGGATGGATCCAAGAGGTAGCAGCTCCCCTGTGCTGCATTATAATGCACAACAGGTCAGTTGTAGAGTGACTTTGGTACAAAAGTGCTAGGGAACTCTTCTTTGATTTTTAAAGCTTCATTTTGTAAACCTTGGCTTACAGAAAATCCCCAAGAAGCCTAAAAAGGGTGGAGACAGCCACAGCAGAAATAGCAGCAGAAAGGCGAGGTGGTTTGATTTGGGCGGTGGTTTCCCAGTTGAGTGTAAATTCTGACTGTGGAGCATATGGGTGTTAGTTGATAAGTGTGATAACAACTCAAGGAGGGATACTAGCTAATATCCTGTGGCTGTCATTTCCTGGAGTCCCTGTCAACAATGGTTGCATTTTTATGAGCAGACACAAAGTGTGTCTTTCATGGACATCATTTGTTAATTTCCCTCAGAGGGAAAATTTTTTTTTTTTCTGAGGGTCTGGCTCTGGTACCCAGGCTGGAGTGTGGTGGCATGGTTCACTGCAGCCTCAACTTCCTGGGCTCAAATGATCTTCCTGCCTCAGCTTCCCCTGTAGGTGGTGATTTGGTTCCTCCTGGAGTGGAGGAACACCAGGGTTCTTGGTCCTCCTGCTGGTTTAGATAAAACAACATGGACACACGTGGAATAGTTTTAAGGAGTGGAGAATTTAATAGGCAAGGAAGAAGGAATAAGCTCCCT
>NW_012109474.1:3106628-3176809 GCF_000951045.1 Mandrillus leucophaeus | reverse complement strand
GCTAATTTTTGTATTTTTAGTAAAGATGGGGTTTCTACCATATTGGCCAGGCTGGTCTCGAACTCCTGACCTTGTGATCCACCCATCTTGGTCTCCCAAAGTGCTGGGCTTACAGGTGTGAGCCACCGTGCCCGGCCAGGTTCTTATAACTTGAGCTCAAGATAAACTTTTAAAAAAGGAAACTGACTTGCTTTCCAGAAGATTACTTTTGCCAGGTTACTGACCAGGAAAAATCAGCATTTTAGGGAGACTTTTCTCCCCTTAGATGATATTCACAAGTCTAGAAGCAAAAAAAATCAGCTAATAAAGATCTATCAAGCACTAACATATGCCTTCTGTTGGGCCACGTCTTTTGGAAGAACCAAAAAGGTATGATATGCAGGCTTTCTTCAAAAGAAGTGTGTAGATGGATAGATAAGATAGATATGCAAAACAGTGATGGAAAAGACAGTATGAAATGAATTGCTGTGCTATAAATCACTTTTGGAAGATGGAGGATATAAATTATACATGTGTGAATGCATACATTTTAAATGACCATGGGCTTATACATAATCTAGACAATTAGTGAAAATTAATAATTTCTGAAAGTGCAGGCTCGAGCTAGTCCTTGAGAGAGGTTGGGGCTATGGGTTGTGCAAAAGGATATGTCAAAATAGAGATTTAAAAAAGACTGCTCCTTCAATTTGATTCCTTACAAGCAAACCTGGAGTTAAACGGAGAGGAACACAATTACTGTTTTAAAACATTTCTCAGGTGACTTTAAAAGTCACCTGAGAAATATTTCACATTGGTGGTTTCACCAGTGCTCCACTTGTATTTAAGCTGTGTCTAGGGTGGTAATAAATGGATAGCACATCACTTACCTTTCCTGTGTGTGGTAGGTGTTCCTATAGATACCTGTCATGTGGAGTTTCCTGAGGCTCAGTTCCAATCTCACCTTTGTCTGTTTCAGAAACTTTCAGTAGCCTCCAGTAGCTTACAGCATGAAGTCCTCTCTCCAAGCAGGGTGTTTGGGGTCCTCCATGGTCCGCCTATAATCCTGACTTGCCACCTTTATTTCCTTCTACCCTCCTTTGGACACCAAACCCACAACCAGCTTATAGCAGGTCACCCCACACCTGCCCTGCCGCTGTGTGTCACAGGTGCTGGCTTCTTCCCCTGGTCTATGGATTCTTTCTGTGCATCTTCAAATCTTCTACATCCTTCAAAGCTTTGCTCAAAGTCCCTGCTTCCACGAAACCTTTTCTAACCCTCCAGCCAAACGAATCTCTGCCATCTCAGGAATTTCTGTGTCACCCAACCCCTGCTGCTCTTGTGGCTCTTAATACTCTCTTCCTCATACTGTGCTTCCCCGCTAGCATGAGGGCTGAGTCCCCAGGCCTTTCTCATCTTGGTTTTCCTGCACCTAGCATCATCTTGGAGACCTGACCTCTTTGAGAAGGGTGCCTCATCAATCAAAACTGGCAGCCTCCCAGTGAATGCCCTGGGCTTCATGACAAAGCCCTACCTAGGAGACACCTGGGCCTCTTGTTGCTACCTCTGCATGTTTATTTGGAGATTTTTACTGATGTCTGCATAGACGACAGACACATGCAGGCAAACGTAATGTGATTCTTAAAACATTCATTTTATTTTTTTTTATTTTTTTTAAGATGGAGTCTTGCTCTGTCACCCAGGCTAGAGTGCAGTGGTACAATCTTACCTCACCGCAACCTCCACCTCCCAGGTTCAAGCGATTCTCCTGCCTCAGCCTCCTTAGTAACTGGGACTACAGGCATGTGCCAGCACACCTGGATAACTTTTTTTTGTATTTTTAGTAGAGATGGGGTTTCACCGTGTTAGCCAAGGATGGTCTCGATCTCCTGACCTCGTGATCCGCCCGCCTTGGCCTCCCAAAATGCCGGGATTACAGGCGTGAGCCACCGCACCCAGCCATCATTCTGCTTTTGAACAGTCTCTAGGATGTTTATCCGAGGTAGAATCCTCAGAGCAGTTGGAGAAGTAAACAGGCAATCATTAAAGACACTTGGCAAACATCAGAGTCCTACCTGGCTGTGGGTTAAGGAAGTATCTTGTAGAATACTGAGAGCGAGCTGAAATAGGACACATCATGGCTGCATGTTCTGGTATTGAGGAGTGTCCATGGTGTGGTGGTTACCTTGTTCACAGCTGTGAGACTCGCTTAGCAGTTTCAGGTGTGCTATTATTGTGAGTCTCTTTCACAATTTACTGTAGAGGATTACTATTCCCAGTCAGTCCGATTTGGGGATATTGGTAGAGTGACCTCCTTTTTGGTTCTATTTTGGCTGCGTGCAGACCATTCCGATATATGTAGTGGCACAAGAACAGTTTATTTTTGTCTCTTGCATTTCTGTGAGTTGACCAATTGTGTGTGTTCCTGTGGCCTGTTCATCTCTTCGGCTGGCGTCACCCTCCCCCTGTAAACAGAAGACTTCTAAGCCTATTTCTGAAGTTGTTACTCTCTTCTGAGCTCCAGACATAAAGATCCAACCAACTGCTGGCATAGTCAGTGGAGTGCCCCAGCCTTGGCATTTCCACAAATGTGGAAATCACCTTTGGTTCCAAATACAAGGGTTATATAATTTATCCGTGTCTCCAGTGCCTGCACAGTGTATGGTACACATAATGGGTTCTGAGCAATATTTGAATCAGTGAGTGAAGAATACTTGTCAAGGCCCAGCACTGAGGGGTAGATATGTCAATTGTGATACACACATATGTGCACACACACAATGGAATACTGAAACGAGTAAGCCAGATCTGTGCATATTAACAAGGAAAAACATCAGTGGTGAATGGAGACAAACGTAGAATATGTAGTGCATGCTACCATTTTTTCTTAAGTATACAACCAAACAATATTACATATTTACATGTGTATCTAGTCATGGTACACAGACGTAGATGTGAGGGAATCACTCTACTCTCAAGATAATGGCTACCTTTTGGGACAGAGAAAAGGCAATGGAAGAGGGAAGGAACTCTCAACGGTAATAAGTTTATTTTTAAAAATCTGGAGTGAGTCGGAATAGGCCATAAATATGTTAAACAGGGTGTTGAGGATATAGATGTCTGCTTTAACTCTGTACTTCAAAAAAGTCTGCCATATTTTAAAATTAAAATCTTTAAAAAGAAAACACAGGAATCTACCAGGGGTCAGCAGAAATAAGTCGTGTGCTTCACAGGAAATTTCAGTAGGAACTTGGTGAGAGTCACCCTTCTGTGACAGAGATTAAAACCCAGATTCATGGCTCCTGGCCCACTGACCTTTCCAATCCCCTTTGTCATCCTATTGTACTCAGGCCTAGAAGGTTTTGTAAAATTGTAATTTTCTAGCCACATTGGTGTTGACTGCTTGTTGCATGTGTTAGTGTAGCTCTGTCCTGGGCATAGGATAGCCTGCTAATATTTAGTGCCTAGCTGCTTAAGCGAGTGTTTTTGACATCTCTTTAAGGAGAATCTGTGTTAGCATCCGTATAATGCAATTGGGCCTCACAGAATTTTAGATACCCAGAATGTGGCACTGTGTATCACCTCAGGACTGATGAGAGAGGCCAAGTCTTGGGAAGAATTGGCTTGACTACGAACTGCGTCTTAACTGTCCATGCATCTCTCTTGACACCTGCCACATTGGTGCTTAAATATTTATTTGAATTAATGGATCCAGTGTTTTATTAATGTAGCATTGTTAATCAGGATGGGGATGAGACCTTCTCCCTGCAGGTTTAACAGAGAACCTGGAAAGAGCCCTTCCACCTCCACAGCATTTCCTGGGAGAAGCTGCCCAGGTTCTTTTACAGGAGATCTCGAAGTTCTGATCTGAGACCTCTGTGTCTGTGGTGGCAGCCTGGCTGCTTTCCTCCACTGACTGAGGGCAGATGGCTACCTCCTCTTTTTTTGCACCGTTACTTGCAAGATCCCCAACTCTTCCTCACCCCCACTGTGATGTTAAGGACCTCACTGTGGGCTCAAAAGCTGCGGCATCCCCAAGTCTTGGTAAGTAAAAAGTACTGCATTCCCACGGAATGGTAAATGAAGCTTTTCTGGAGACCTGCAGTTTATGGGATAGGGAAGTGGATGGATAAGTGTCTTCTCTCTTTCCCCTTCCTATGTCTATTGTGTTAACTGTTACAGTGGTCAAAGGACCAAACTGCTGAAATAGGAAATACAGCTTCTCTGATGTGACGCTAAGCAGGGCAGGTTACTACTCTGTTGTGACTGGTTGCCATTGCCTGTGGGCAGTAGCTCTGTGCTAAACGGCATTCACTTGTTAAATGATCTTTGCATAATTTTACAGCTGATTATATCACTGCATGACTTAGTTTTCACCAGTTTAATTATCCCAATTGCAAATTATGTGTGATTTTAAGAAGGAGGTGATAGGTGAAAGGCTGGTATCCTTGGGAAAAGTAACTGCATTTAAAAAAATGGTCTTTGTTTAGCCTGGGAGTGGGGATGAGGCTGATTTTAACTAGTCATTAGTGTAGGTGTTACAGATACATTTTTAAAATTAAAGTTCTAAGGAATATTGCTGTATGAATGTTTTTCTAGTTATATGCAATTTCTTAATTATACTATGAGCTTAGAATATTAGTTAGAAAAATTACCACTGGCTACCTGACCACTCATAGCAAATTATCTAGACAGAACAAGCAGGAGAGGCTAAGAGAGCTGTTGGTGCTGTTAATTACATGCAAGGGAAACTTGGGCATGTTACGGTTCTGAAATGGCAAGTAGGTGAAAATAGACTGAAATAGCTGGCTTGGAGTTGGACGACCTGGGTTCCAGACTCTGCAGTTTCATGGGAAAAGTGGACAGAGCCACTTAAACTTGCAGAACCTCCTGATCCCCTTTATTTTTCTAGAGATGGAATAATATCTACCTTACTTCTCCGAAGAATTGTGAGGGTCAAACTCGATAATGTTTTAAACTCTTCCCAACTAGAAACAGATTGTTGTTGCTACCATCAGAGCAAATGTCGAGATTTGGCTGTATAGATTTGGTTTGAAAGTTCCCAGAAGGCAGGAGAAACATAAAGAACTTTGCAGGCCTTCAGTAAGGGAAACAACTGCTGCCTCAGTGATGAATTTCCTGGCCCTGAGAGTATTGAGGCCCAAACTGGATAACCATTTTTGTGCCAGAGATTCAGAAGAAGGGATTTGAAAATTAAGTAGGCAGTTCCTCTCTAACTCTGGAGAGAGTAATAAAAATGGTTAAAGCAGAGTTTTAGAAAAGCAAAACTGAGTATAACCCAGAAAGAGAAAGCTAAGGGAGGACGAATGAATTCTGGGTCAAAATTGATACTCGATTCATCCTGGATAAAGGGCTAGAAGGAGCGCAGAGTCTTCTTTTCATTTTACAGATGGAAAATTGAAGCTCTAGTTGGCAACATGTGCTGCTAAGTGTTAGCAACTAGGTGCCAGATACTGTTCTGAAAACGTTATTATGCCATGGAATTCTCTCATATACCTTTTGGAAGAGGTTCCATGATAAGCTGAGGCACAGGGAGATGATGTGACCTGCCTGAATCACACAGCTATTAAGTGGCAGTAGTACCATTCTGCGCTAGGGTCTTACTCTGAAACTTCTGTGGCAATTCGGGGAAATGATGATGTCATCTTCTGTAATTTGCATATAACTGTAAACCTTCCTTGGGGTGGACTGGGATGGCGTGCCTGGCGGTGAATGAGTTTGAGATTCCTGATTTTCTTGGGTATCAGGTTGGTGACACCCACTAGAGGGTTTACTTCCTCCCAACTTCAGCTGTAGGTGGCCATGGTGACCAGCCTTGTAACTGAGCTCATGTAGTTGAAGAATGGTTGAACAGATGAGGGGAAACTCTCTGAGGCTCTGAATTAAAGTTAACTGCTCCCGAACAAGAATTTAATTCTGGCTTGTGTTTGTGCGCTCAGTGCTGTGATGCCCACATGTCACATGCAGCATGCATGCCTGGGATAAATGTGCATATTTGGGTCTTTGTCCTCAGTTCTTGGCACGTAGCTCCTAAAACCCTGGGAATCTCTGGAGTGATAAAAGTATCTTTTGTATGCTACTGAGATGGCTGGTGGCTCCTAGATATTATAATAGTTTCAGGATTGGGGCTGAGTGTCAGAGAGACCAAGGCATGATTAGAGGGTTGGAACTGTCCCACTCCTTGACTTCTGGCAGAGGAAAGGGGCTGGAGATTGAGTCAATCATCAATGGCCAATCTGTCATGCCCATGTCATGAAACTTTCATTCAAAAACTCTAAATGGTAGGGTTTGGCAAGCTTCCAGGTTGGTGAACATGTTGAGGTGCTGGGAGGGTGGTGTACCCGGAGAGCTCACAGAGACTCTGTGCCTTCCCCCATACCCTGCCCGATGCACCTCTTCTATTTGGCTGTTCCTGAATTACATTCTTTATGATAAACGGATAGTAGCAAGCAAAGCACTTTCCTAAGCCCTACGAGCTGTTCTAGTAAATTACTGAGCCTGAGGAAAAGGATCATGGGAACTCCCAGAAGTACAGGTGGGAACCTTAGACTTGGCACTGGCAGTGGGTATGGTCTTGTGTAACTGGGCTCTTAATCTGTGGGGTCTGCACCGACTCCAGGTGGTTAGTGTTAGAACTGAATTGGAGGAGGAACACCCAGTTGATGTCTGGAGAGTTGGTTCTTGGATGGAAGAAACCCACCCATCTGGTGTCAGAAGTGTTGTGAGTAAAAACAGTTCTTTGCCTAAACTGGCTATCTTCTTCCTCAAATTTGCAAGTCTTTCCCTTGTATTAAGGTGGTAGCATTCATTTTTCTAACTGAAGTAAAATGAGCATGTGTTGTTTAATGGTCTTAGCTCCTAGGAGGGACAGAAGTTGGAAAGGATATCCATGAATAGAACTTAGGTCCCAATCCTACAATTAATATTAGGCCGCACATTTCTTTGAGGTAGGAAGGATTGGGTCTCACAGTATGTTGCGTGACATTAGTATATCTTATCAATCTGCACATAGCCTTTGCTTTAAGCAGAGGAAACACTTAGGTTCTTGACCTGAACTGGTTTTAAACAATGAATTGTACATGTCGATAGCTCCTAATAACGTGGAATATCCTTCTACATTTTTCTCTGTTCACGTATTTGGAGTTTGAAGATGCATTTTTCCACTAGAAACAATCTTTTTGCAGGTCACTGTTTCCAGGTCAACCTGTTGGTCCATAACACACTTGAGCTTGTAATATTCACAGTGTAAGGCTGAAGCCTGGATCCTGGAATCCAGTAACCACAGGGAATAGGGTTTGGTCCATGGTTTAGTGAGGACTTATGTCTGGCACTTTGCCTGCCTCCTGTTATATTTAACCCTCTCTTCAACTCTCCTCCAGCCCTTGGTGCCTTTGTGGGTCTTGAGCCCCATCACACTTGAGGCTACCTTAATCTATGATAAAAATACATTTCCTCCTAGCTGCCAATCTCAACTGTTTTTCTGCAGATGACACTGAACTGACTTATATGGGTGTAAATACTAATATATCATATTTCTTTTAGAGGTGTATTTTCATTTTTAGAAAAGAATTTTGTTAAATCAAGCAAATTACTTCTTGGTAAAATTTCAGGTTCCATAACCAAGAATTTAGGAAGTATGAAATATGAATTGATGAGGCAAGAAAGACCATCAGGCTAGCCTCAAACTCTTCTCTCCATCCGCAGTTGTCTTTTTGTATACAATTGTGAATTCCTCAGTTGTGGGCTATATTTTTTTTTAACAAAGATTACAGAACAGAGGGGTGGAATAGAAAAGGTTGCATGTGTGAATCAGAATGTCAGATGTTACTTGGACTGAAAAAATTTCCCTAGAAATAAGACTTTTGTCCCCATATAAGCCTTTTTGTCCCAGGACACTTGATTTGTTTACTGTGACCAAAACTAAACACAAAACACTGAGATCAGCCCCAAAGTATGGCAACCCTTTACTTGGGAGAGAGCTTTTAAATTGTATTACAGTGCAGGGATTGTGTACCTTCACAATGAGGATGTTTCTCTCTCATAGTGTTTTCCTCCCTTTTCCCACCACCTTTACAGTAGCTGGTAGAAGAATCACCTGTGTGTACAGTGTATGAATCAGCTGAAAGAATCCCGAGCCCTCAGTTAGCTTTTGTTGGCTGTTAGCTTGTTATTTTAAAATAGTAGGTCTTTGTTTTCGTAAGGGTTGGGCAGCCTCCTATTGGGAGCACGAGCTTGGAGGGTCCTTTTGGCTCTGGAAACAAGTCGTCTGTGGTCAGCCAATCCTCTGGTGACTTTAGATTAGGAGATAATTCATTCTGAGGGCTGCTAGCCCCAACAGAAGGACCCACTGAAGAGGTTGACCTAAATCCAGGCTTTGTCGACCTTAGGAGAGGTGAAGAAGGAGGAAGGGAAAGCTGGTGAAGTCACCTGAGAACACAGAGCAGATGCTTTCTTGGAAGGCGTGTTTGAGTTTCTGGTGACTCATAACTTTATTCCAAGTTTAGCTTGCTACTAGCTGCATGAAAATATATGTATTTTTAGATTCTACCTCCTAGTCATGTTTTGGCTTAACGATCAAATTCAGTATTTTAAAGAAACACCCAACATGAAATGTGGAGCTTCCCACAGAGTGGGATGGGCTGGCACATGACTTAATGATGAAAGACCCCTCCTATGCCTTCCTCCCTGCTGCACGGACACCTCAGCAACCTGGATGGGAGGGCCGGGCCCTTGTGCTTATTTTGAAGTTCTCTTAGTATGGGAACTTGCTTCAAGTTCCAGCTTATCATCCCATCCCAGCATGGGAACCTGGCACCATCCTTTGTATGTAGCAAGTGTTGTGTAAATGTTAATTGTTTAGTATAACTCCATTGAGGATTTTGATTCAGTAGGCTTTTTCAGTTTGTCCCCCTTCCTGTTGTCATCGTCTAACTCGAACAGCTAATACTTGAGGTGGCTTCTGGTGACTGTGGATGGCCTACAAGTAGCATGTGGCCTCTTGCCAAACCATGACTCTTGGGGGCAGCTTTGGGCAAGTCGCCATTGGTTTCCCCCACATGCTCTATAAAAATGTCTGCCCTTGGAATAACGTATTGTCAAGAGCATTGAAAGGATGCTGGGAGAGAAACTGATGTAGAGTGAGGAGAGGCTCTCCTGTAGATTTGCTCTCAGGGAGGTAGTTGCTTTGATTGGCTGCCCTGTAAATGAGGCAGCACCTCCCCCTACCCCACAGATATCCTCCTTCAGCCTAGATGCAGATCCTTTAAGAAACTGTGTAGTTAACTCACTTGACCTTGTCACTAATACCAAGTTGCTGTAGTGTCAGTCTGGTCCCAACGGCTTGCTGAGGTATTTACTCATAGTTCCTTCTCTCATGTGTCTTTTTAAAATGGTACTGGTTGGTGGGTTAATGAGTCCAGAGCTTGTTTGGGATGATAAAAATTCTGGAGATGGACAGTGGTGTTGGTTGCACAATAATGTGATAGTATTCAGGGCCACTAACTTGTACATTTAAAAGTGGCTAAATTGTAAACTTTATATTTACCACAATTAAACTAAAATTGTAAAAATGGCACTGGTAACAGGAGCAGCCCCTCCCCATACTTGTCATCTCAGGCATCTGAGTTGTGACTGAACAGCACCATTGTGTCCCTGTGGCAACAAAACCCCTCTGCCCTAGGATAAACTGATGCTGGCAAAATTAAGGAGGGCAGGCAGGCAGGCATTCCACTGGACACTGCCCAGCTGGGCTGTTGTCCAGGGGTGACATAGCAGATGCTTTGCCCTGGACTTGGACAGTCTGATTTCACTGCTACAGAGGCTCCCGTCCCTCCCATGCCACCTTCTCCTGCCAGCTCCCTCAAGGCCTGGGCTTCTTCCAGGAGCTGGAGAGTGGCAGGTGGCTGTGCAGAAGAGGAGTCAGCCATTCACAGTCAACCATTCATATTCTCCAATGCCAGTGAGACCAACAGGTATTTGAAAGGGAATGTGATTTCTGTATCCCAGGGTTTAAGGGAAGGGCTCTGCCTCAAAGGGGAGAATTTGAGGAGTTTCCTTTTGGAGCACTCTGTCTTTTAAGTGGAAGTGTGAGAGGGAGGAAGTGATTGGTCCAAGGACCAAGGGGTGGATGCTCTCATCCCCATCTTCTTATACCTGGAGAGTGTGGGACAGCATTCTGTGGAGGAAGAGATACCACAAGTTAAGTGTGGCACATTTTCCTAGAATATGAGTTATGAAAGATTCTGGGGGAGACAATAAAGACACACATGTGGTGAGGGTGTAAAGCAAGATGGAAAATTCTCTTTCTTAAACTTTTTATTGAAGTAAGATTTATATACAGAAAAACACATAAGTGTATATCTAACTTGATGTATTGTCACATACTGAACCCACTGATGTAACTGGAACCTGATCAAGAGACAGAACTTACCAGCATCCCGGAAGTTTCCTTTGCATGCCCTTGCAGTCACTTTGCCCTTCCCCAGAGTCGCTTGTCCTGACTTCTAACACCATTGTTTACCTTTGCCTATTTTTGAAGTTTCTGCAAACGGAATAGTTTAGTATGTATTCTTATGTCCACATTATGGTTGAGATGTGTCCTTGCTGTTGCATGTAGTGGTAGCTTCTTCCTTCTCCTTGCTGTATAGTATGCTGCAGTGTGAATATACTGGGATGTATTTGTCCATCCTACTGTTAATGAACATTGGGTTTTTTCTAGCTCTTGGCATTTACAAAAAAAAAAGCTGCTGGGCATAGTCTTGTACTTGTCTTTCGGTAAACATATGTATGCTTTTCTTTTGGGCATATATCTAGGAGTAGAATTGCTAAGTCATGGTGGTGGGGACGGGTCTTGTGCTTAGCTTTCGCAGATATTGCTGAAGAGTTTCCAAAGTGGTTTTACCTGTTTATACATTCATAAAAATTCAGCTTGTTCCACATCCTTGCCAATGCTTGTTTTCTTTTCTTTTAGGTATTATGTTGAGTGTAAAGTGGTGGTGTGTGTAATGGTATCTCATGTTTTTAATTTGCATTTCCTTGATGAGTAAAGTTGAGAGCTTTTACAAATTCATGTTAATTAGAAAGGTGAAATGTGTCAATCCAAATTTTAGTGGGTAGACAGTATGCATCTACTCTCTCCTGCCATTAGGGGACTTGCATAGAAAAATTTGCCTTAAAGCCCACCAAAATGTGCTTTCTCACCTTTGTGCTGTGTCATAATACTAAGTGGCATATAGTGATGTAAACCAAGCATGATCGAAAGGCACCTAATCTCCCAGGATGCTCAGGGATCTGAAGCTTATTTTTGAGAAGGTACCAAGTGCTGATCAATTCCCTTTCCCTGTAGGACCTCCTGTGGAAGGATTTAGTCTAAAGAAACCAGATCTTTGAACTTGGAAACTCTGTTATAGGCTTTATGTGATCTCAAGCTACACGGATTCACCTGGGGTAAAGGGAATATTCCCACTTTCCCTAGGGTTCCAGTATTGACCCAGCTTCTGTGTTGTCATCTTGATTCCTCAACTTCCCCTGCCTCCAAGGAAATAAGTCCAGGCTATGATGCCTTTTGTGCTAATATATGTCTTTTCCCCAATATAGGATGTGCGGTTCTCATGTGGAATTTCCAGTTCTGGGAGTGTGCTGATAAAGGTCAATGGATGTGCTATTGTAGTATGTAGGAACCGGAAACTGGCAGTAGGCCTTAGGGTGAAGAGGGTGTCTTGTCCCCCCAGAGCAACTGAGCAGCAGAGAGCCCTCCTGACTGCCGTTCAACTGTTCTTTCCCCTGTGCCTTTGTTTCCCAAAGTGCATTTCATGGAACATAAGTGTCTCTCTTGAAGTTGCGTTGTTTTAAGATAAAGCTTCTTTGTCAGGTGTAATTAAGAAATTCTGATTAAACATTTAAAAAACTATGTAGTTAAGCATTATGAATCTATAGGAGATGAATGGGAGATGCAACATTCCTGAAATGGGCTGGACCATTGAACTCCTTTATTTGTGTGCGTGTGTGTGTGTGTGTGTGTGTGTGTGTGTGTGTGTTTGTTGCCTTGATCACCGATCACCTTAGCATCTCATGGTAGGCATGAGGTTTAAGCATGTGGATGCAGGGCCACTCTGAGTTACAGCCTCATTTCTCTTAGAAAAGGACTTCTGAGTTGCAATCCAACATGCCATGAAGTAGCAAGCATCTCTGGTTTCTGTAACCCCGTTTATGTGCAAAGCTATGGTGTGTTATACAAACTTGAACACAGAGCAGACTTCAGGTTTGATGAACTAGAAAAAAATAATAAAAGACCCACAATAAGAATTCAAGTCACTGATGTAAGTTGTCTTTTTTTTTTTTTTTTTTTTTACTTTGCCACAATAAATTAACCCTAAACAAAAATGCCAACTACCATTTACTAACCCCATTCTGTTTCCTAAAAGAGGAGACGTTTTAACAAGGGCATCCTCACAGCATAAAGAGTAGTCTGTTACATATAAAGACCGATGACATCTTTACAGGCATAAAAAGGAAATGTATTTGAAAAATATTTCTAATGAGGAAAAATTGCCCAAATCTTATTTTATGCATATATATATATATATCTGGTGTTTTTTTATATATATCAGTGTTTTAGTTTGGGCTTCTTTATTTTTCAGTGTAACAGAAAGTCAAGTGTGAATGTCCCAGCTGGTTTTTTATCACAATCATTGTCAAGCCACTCACTGGACATTACTTCACCTGATTGGGAATATTCTGAACAATGGAGAGACACACACAGGGAGCTTCTGACTGCGTCTCTGGCTTTTCCAAAAGGAGCAGGAAGGCAGCTGGGGCAGTGTGTGGCTAGTTGATAGGAGAGGAATCCTATGACCACCTTTTGGAATTGTCTTATTTAGACCAACTGCTGGATCCCCTTTGCTCATTTCTAGGAATTTGACAAGTCCAAGACTATGTCATGACAGGGACAGGAAGCACAAGAATGGATGCTGGTGTGTCCTGACATGTTCCGTGCTATGAAAAGCTTGGGAGGTCTCACTGGGTGGCTGCTGTGGCTGTGTGATCTTCCCTGCCTCTCCTCCTACCACACCTTTCCCTCTTTCCTGTTTCACCCCTCATGCTACTGAGGCAAATCTTGTGTCTTTGGTGGCTGGTGCCCCTTATTTTCAGGGTATTTGAGCGTGGAGGGAACATGGTATGATTGTCCACTGCCACCTTCTCAACCATGTCAGCTCACAGTTCAGCTCCCTTTCCATTCAGTTCTACAGCCAGGGGAAGGATCTTTACGTCCTCCTGAGTGTTTTCCCTTAGCTTAGCAGTGAGTGAGCTCTGCCTCTGGCTGCAGGGTGCTCTCTGGCATGCCTTTTGCAATTAAAAAGAAGAAAAAGGAGGTATCTTGCCAACCTTTCTTTCTTGTTGACCTCCCAACTGTGGCTTCTTCTGAGACTATTTTTCAAATAATGAGATCATCGAGGAGATGTCAGTGGAGGGTTAACAGGGGTTATCCTTGAGGCCTTCCTGGATTCCAATTGCAGTTTGCGGTCAGACTTGCTGAATCAAAGTCCAGCCCTTCTGATCATTCTGCAGCATGGCATGGCCTGGCCTCTGATGTGCATTTAGTGGTAGAGCTGCACATTGCCACTGATACTTCTTTTGAAATGGGCTGGTGGTAGCAGGAAGGAATGCCAAGAGCTGGAAGCTGTTGGCCTGGGGTTCTGGCTCCATGCTCCTGTTAGAGATGAAAACTTGTCACTCCTGGATCCGAACTGAGTGCCCCAGCTTGTTTACAGGGGACTTGGGCTTCCTGCCCTGTGTTTTTCTTTCCCCTTTTGGCATCCACTTCTTTGAATCTAGAAGCCTAAAGCCCGTGGTCTGTCTTGGGGAACATAGTGTGGCACTGGTGGAAAGTGTAGGACCTCACACTAGGATCTAGGCTTGCTCTGTCATCGCTGTGTGGCCTTGGGCTGGGAGGGAGGCACCTTCTATGGGCTGCAGTCCCCAGTAGTCACAGAAATGAGGGTATTAATGTTTTACCAGAAGAGTTATAAGGATTAGATGACAAAGGATAGAAAATACTTGCTGCCTTCTTTATCATGCTGTGAAGAAGGGCAATGATAGACTAATTTCACCATGGAATTCGTGGTATACTCCTGTGTATATGTAGATGTGTAAAACTTGGATTCTTCATGTCTTGGCACACACCTGAGATGTCTTCCTTCCTTCTCCATCCTGCCTGTTTTCTATGAAGTCTCTCCAGTCTTCCAGACCCATGGAATCCCAAGAGATCCCTGTCTCCCCTGAATCTTAGCACTGGGGTAAGGACAACCCCAGTACAATGCACTCCCATAGTCTGCTCTAGCTCAAAGGGTGTCCCCTACAAATAATCTGAGTACACTTGGCACTAGAGATGTAACTGAAAAAAACAGGTCTCCAGGCCAGGCGCAGTGGTTCACACCTGTAATCCCAGCACTTTGGGAGGCTGAGGCAGGCAGATCATGAGGTCAGGAGTTCCAGAGCAGTCTGACCAATATGGTGAAACCCTGCCTCTACTAAAAATACAAAAACTAGCTGGGCGTGGTGGCACATGCCTGTAATCCCAGATACTCGGGAGGCTGAGGCAGGAGAATCGCTTGAACCCGGGAGACATAGGCTGCAGTGAGCCGAGATCACACCACTGCACTCCAGCCTGGGCGACAGAGTGAGACTCCGTCTCAAAACAAACAAACAAAGACAAAAAAACCACAGGTCTTCAATCTCCTGGAGCTTACATTTTTGGGCACGAGACAGTCAAGAGACCAACCTGATCATTTCAGATAAGAAAATCTGATAGTGGGGTTGGTGGAAAGTGACTAACAGACCTGTTTTTACATTAGTTGGTCAGGAAAAGCTCTTCAGGGAAGGTGATGTTTGAACTGAGATTTACATGACAAGAGTCTTGTGAGACTCCCTGAGCAGAGGGTGGGGAGGAGGGTTGCAGATTCAAAGGTCCAAGAGAAGAAGAGACCTATTGAGCTAGAATTGCGGTGTGCTGGATGGAAAGGGATGAGGTTGGTAGAGAGGATATGCAGGATTCAAGAGCCTCAATGAGGAGTTCAGGTTCTATTAATGCAGTGGAAGATTTTAAGCAGGGAAGTGACATCCGATGGGCTCTTTCAAAATAATACTCTGACTGCTCTTTAGGAAATGCATGGTGATAGGTTTGGCTGTGTCCTCACCCAAATCTCACCTTGAATTGTATCTCCCAGAATTCCCATGTGTTGTGGGAGGGACCCCGCGGGAGGTAATTGAGTATGGGTGCCGGTCTTTCTCATGCTATTCTTGTGATAGTGAATAAGTCTCATGAGATCTGATGGGCTTATCAAGGTTTTCTGCTTTTGTTTCCTCATTTTGCTCTTGCTGCTGCCATGTAAGAAATGCCTTTTGCCATGATTCTGAGCCTCCCCAGCCATGTGGAACTGTAAGTCCAATTAAACCTCTTTTTCTTCCCAGTCTCCGGTATGTCTTTATCAGCAGCATGAAAATGGACTAATACACATGGTTTGTGGAGGTTTAGAGCAGAAGCAGGGACCAGGTAAGAGGGAGCAGGAGCAGTCTAGAAGAGGAGGGGGTTGGCAGGGTGAATGGAGAAGGATCAGATGCAAGATAACTGTTGGTAGTAGAGTGAATGGGCCTTGCCAATGGATTGGATGTAGATAATAGGGTAAAAAAATAGGAAGCCAGGATGACATCTCTGGGCTTTTGCTTGAACCACAAAGTAGATGGAGGTATCATTTTCTGAGGTGGGAGAGACTAGGAAATAAACAGGTGAGGGGTAGGAAAGGATTCAGGGGCTCAATTTTGACCTTTTAAACTTTCAATCTACATGTTACACACGCAAATAGAGGCACTGAGTTGGATATGAGGGTTGAGAACTCAGTGGTAAAGTGGGGGTTCAGCTGCATACATGAGAGGTAGCAGCCATGCAGCTGGACAAGATCCCAGCAGAATTATGTTACGTGCACAGAAGAAGGGACAGGGCTAAGTAAAAAGTGCACGGAGGAGGGGAGTCAGGGAACTACCCAGCAAATGGGCGGCCAGTGTGGAAGGAGGAAGGCCAGGAATGAGGTCAAGAAAGCCAAGTTGTTGTGGGAACCTGGCTTCTCACGATGCTTGTGTGTCCTTCCCAGTTCACTTGGGTTTGATTTCATTTGCTTAGCTTCCTTGGCTTTTCTTATTTTGCCAGTTCCATCTGGGTACAGAGTTGTGTTGAGTGACAAAATTGATATAAGTTATTTACTGGTATGCCTCATGGTGGTTTATAATGTTTTTATTCTGCCATTTGGGGACCCTTGACAAGGTACCGATTTCAGTAGCAGGTACCAAGAATAGCAATGATAACAATTAGCATTTGTATAATACTTGATTGTTATAAATATACTTTCTTTTATCCAGATCTCTAAACTTCTCAATCAACTTCTTCTGGCTTCTCCTGTGTGAAGGATTAGGTGAGAGTCCCTTGGCTAGGATTAAATCTTTGGCTACAATATAACTCCAACCTGCCTTTTGGAACTTGCCTCTCACCATACCTTTCCACAAATCCCTGGCTTCAACCCAGCTGATGGCCTGCTTGGGCCTTCCCCTTGCACGCTCCAGCCTGGAATGTGAGCCCTGGTTGCTCTCCTGCTTCTGGTCATGCAGGCCAAATTCTCTTCTGGGACTTCCTCCTGGACTCTTCCTTCCTCCAGTGGGAGCTCCCCGTCTGCATCTCGGTGGGCTGGTTCCACCCACTAGATGCAGTCCTGTGCTGATATCCAATAACTGTGTGTCCTGCTGCTTACTTTCCATTGATGGTTAATGTTTTCTGTTGTTATACTTTGCCTGCTTAACTGCACTGTTAGCAAAAACCTTAGAATGCACTGAAACACCTGGTGGTGTCATCTCATGCCCCCATGAGGTATTTAGTGTCTGGTTGGAATTATTCTCTTTTGATGCCCTTGTGAGGTAAGATAGGCAGCTCCTACAAATGAGGAAACTGAGGAAGGACATGGGCCAGCAGTTTATCCCAGGACACAGAGCAGTTAGGTTTGGGGCCAGCGTTCACACCACCAACCGCCATTTCCAATTTTCCCTCAGGCTACACTTCCTGAATGTGATACCCTTCCCTGGTCACTCTTGTCTCTCTCCCACATAACTGGGGCTGCTTTTTCACCAGCTGCTCCACAGACTTTGGACTGGATCCCTGAGGCTTGGGAAGAGCCTCAGCTAGACTGTGGTCTATTTTCTGTGTCCTCACAGGTCAGAGGCTAAATGTTAGGTTTTTATTTTCTCTTTCTTTTTAAAAATGATTTCTGGTTATGTAAGTTGCAAATGTACTCTAATTGTCGCAGGATGAGCCGCAGACAAAACTCCTCAGACACCGAGTTAAAGAAGGAAGGGGTTTATTCGGCAGGGATATCGGCAAGACTCCTGTCTCAAGAGCCGAGCTCCCCGAGTGAGCAATTCCTGTCCCTTTTAAGGGCTCACAACTCTAAGGGGGTGCATGTGAGGGGGTCGTGATTGATTGAGCAAGCAGGGGTACGTGACTAGGGGCTGCATGCACCGGTAATTAGATCGGAACAAAACAAGATAGAGATTTTCACAGTGCATTTCAATACAATGTCTAATCTATTGATAACAGAACCAATTAGGTCAGGGGTCGATCTTTAACTACCAGGCCCAGGGTGCAGCGCCAGGCTGTTTGCCTGTGGATTTCATTTCTGCCTTTTCGTTTTTACTTCTTTCTTTGGGGGCAGAAATTGGGCATAAGACGATATGAGGGGTGGTCTCCTCCCTTGTAATCACTTTTTGTCTGGGCAACCACAGAGTGTCCCTCCTCCATAACATCAGTTCCCACAGGACTAAGATCAGTGTTTTCTGAAGCCCATGGAGAACTTCCAAAAGGGAGTGCCTAGAGAATTAACAGGGCCTAGTGGTACCAAGGAGACCTTGATGACTTCTAGCTCCTATTTTCTTTAGCCCAAGTCTTAGAGGGTTGCTTGTCCCCAGTGATGGAAGCTGGATGGTCTGTGTTATGCAGTACATTGTAGAAGTCAGCTGTTGATTTGTCTCCTATTAACAGAAATGGGGCTGGAGCCTGGGACTCAGTGAAATTCCTCTCAGATGCTCCCCTATTGCTCTTAAGCCTGTGCTGAGGATCCTGCTCTTGGCATTCTTCCATTTAGTTTTAGAGAAACACAAAACACTGTATTCATTCAAAACACCCATTGCTTCAGAGCTTTCTAAATCTGTAGGACCCAGAAATTCCCACAGAACCAGGAGTCATGACAGATAAGACCTAGAAGTTACAGGAGCTATGGCTGTGCTAACTCTGCAGAGAGAAGTGCAGCGTCATGAGACTCCATGCTGGAGTTTGAAGACAGTGCTGCTCTTCCTCGTGCCCAGATGTTCTCGAGCTGGTGACAGGCCTGTGCTGATGGGTCATTTAGATAGTACTATATTTAGCCTTTCTGGTGGGCGAGAGGCCATAGCTTCTTGCTATGAGAAGAATCTACAGTGCTAGAGTGTGTGTGCGCACGTGTCCGTCATTCAGCATCTGCTTCAGTGCTTTGCAGGCCCTGTCCTGTATGCATAGGGCATCACGATGAACATTTTATCACTACGCTTGAGGGAAGAGAAACATCTG
This sequence comes from Mandrillus leucophaeus, assembly GCF_000951045.1. Lineage (NCBI taxonomy): Eukaryota > Metazoa > Chordata > Mammalia > Primates > Cercopithecidae > Mandrillus > Mandrillus leucophaeus. The sequence continues at coordinate 3,158,172 of NW_012109474.1, read as the reverse complement.
TACAAATGAATGTAGTAGAATTCAAGGCTTTTGTAGTAAAAACACAGAGGGACCCGTGGGGCAAGCATGAACAAACAGGCTTGACAAAGGGAGTAATGTTATGCTGGTCCTCAAAGGGTAAATAGCAGTGGAGGAGGTGGAGGAAGGGAGGAAGATGTCTTCAGCAGAGGAAACAGCATGAGCAAGGCCTACTGGCAGGAAAGCTCAGGAAGGACTTAAAATAGGTTAGTGCTGGGCGCGGTGGCTCACACCTGTAATCTCAGTATTTGGGGAGGCCAAGGCGGGAGGATGGCTTGAGCCCAGGAATTTGATACCAGCCTAGGCAACATAGGGGGACTTCATCTCTACAAAAAATACAAAAGTTCATACAAGACTGTTCGCAATCGGCCCAAATGTCCCAGCTACCCAGAAGGCTGAGGCCGGAGGATCACTTGAGCCCAGAGGTTGAGGCTGCAATGAGTAGTGATTGCACCACTGCACTCCCACCTGGGTGACAGAATGAGATCCTGTCTCAAAATAGGTTAATGTGGCTGGAGTGTGGGATGAGATGGTACGCAGGCAGGGGGCGTGGGGGTGTATGGGAGCTGGGTGGCGCAGGTAGGATGGGGATGTGGCCAGAAAAGTCATTTGGGCCAATTGCGAACAGTCTTGTATGAACTTATCCTGTGGACATTTTTAAGCAGGGGAATGGTATCATGCAGGATGGGTGTTTTTGTTCTTGAGATGATTCTGGAACAGAATTTCTCAACTGTGGCGTGAATGGTATTTGGACTGGACAATTTGTTGTCAAGGGCTGTCCTGTGCATTGTGGTATGTTGTTATAGTGGCATCCCTGAGCTCTACCTACTAGATGCCAGTAGGGCCCCCTCCCCCACCCTTGTGATAATAAAAAATGTCTGAAGACATTGCCACGTGTCCTCTGGGGACAGTTTTGCCCCCCACCCCAGTTGAGAACTGCTCTAGAAGCAAGCAATCTAGAAAATCAGTTGGAGTGGGAACAAATTGGTTGCAGGAAGGCCAATTAAGAGTAAATTGCAGCTGGGCGCGATGGCTCACACCTATAATCCCAGCACTTTGGGAGGCTGAGGCAGGCAGATCACCTGAGGTCAGGAGTTCGAGACTAGCCTGGTAAACATGGTGAAACCTTGTCTCTACTAAAAATACAAAAAAATTAGCCAGGCGTAGTGGTGGGTGCCTGTAATCCCGTCTACTCGGGAGGCTGAGGCAGGAGAATTGCTCGAACCCGGGAGGCGGAGGTTGCAGTGAGCCAAGATTGCACCCCTGCACTCCAACGTGGGTGACAGAGTAAGACCCTGTCTCAAAAAAAAAAAAAAGTAAATTGCAATATTTCAGGTAAGAGGTAAAGTCTGGAACTAAGGTAGCAGAGTGGAAATTGAGAGTGGATCTTGAATTTGAGTTTGATGTCGACGTTATCTGGCATGTTCTAGGTGCCTGAATAAATGGGGTTGAACCAACAGGTCTTGGTGATTGGTTGGAACTCTTCAATTAAACTTGAATATTGGGTAGGGCTTGGAGAAGTAGAAGGAGCACTGGCTGGGGAGTTAAGGTCTATTTCTGGGTTCAGTTTTTTTTTTTAGGGATCTGAGCACAGCCAGGTTCCTTAACTTCCTGGATCTCAGTGTCTTTCAGCTGTAAACTGTATCTAAGAACCCCTGTGCTTCCTGTCTCATGGAATTCTAGGAATTACTATTTGCATAAGTCCTTTGAAAACTGCAATTACTCTCTAAACCGTGCTCTTCTAGTGGTACCAGCCTGAGGAGTGAGGGCAACGGGGATGAGCATGCTCAGACATGGGCGTGAGAGGGTGGATACTGTGAATGGACGGTGGACAGTGTGTCACATCTAGCTGTGGACTAATGGACGGCGAGGCTGCACAACACTGAAGACTCGGGATGGGACGTTGGGACTTGGAAGGGAAAATTTTGCCAATGTTGTGGCGCTTAACATCCCTGCTGTGAGTGGTGGAGCTCTGTCCTGACGTGATGCTGTTCCTCATCCTTACATCGGTGGTGAAAACAAACTCCAGAGCTCAGCATCTACCCAAATAAGAAGGTTCTCTGTTAAACATAGGCAGATGGTAGATACAGCAGGAGAGGGAATGGCCAATAAGGGGTATGTTTTAAACATCCAATGATTATTATTATTGCTATGTTTTTTAACCAGGGAACGTTGCCCTTTTACCCATTTCCTACTCGCACCCAGGACGGTTTTTGGACTCCATAGATGAGTGTTCCTGGGCTAGGCACTGATCCTCCTGGGAGCCTTCTTTCCCTTACCTGCTAAATAATGATAGAGTTTCTTATTCTGAAACCAAACCCCAAAATAGTTGACTTCTGTGGTCTCTCCTCTGATTAGAGAGAAGCCTATCTGTTGAGCCACAAACTTTAACCTTTCCATGGATATATTAAAGGTGGACATTAAAGATGTTGCCATGGGCAACCGTCTTACCAGGAAGCAGGAAGGTGGTTAAATGATAAGTGCAAATGGAGTGTTGAGAGCTTAATTTAGTTAACCTACTGATTGGGAAAACCAAGGTCAGGAGAATGTGAATGATTTGTCCAATGCCATTTTGCTATTTGGATGCTGAGGGAGGTCTATGTGCCTTGGTAACCTGTTGACCAGAGCCACACTTCTTTCACACCAAGACCCAGTTGCCTTTTGCTTGACATCTCCAGCTCCATATTCTCAGTCATCCTGAAAAGAATAAATGTGACTTGGCCTGTGTCCAGAAACAGGGTGCTTCCTTTTCTTTCCTTCTGTTTTCTTCTATGCATTTCCAGTTTACTTAAGGTGGGACTACTTGGATCACTTAACTTTATTGGAGGAGTTTTGGTCAGTCCTTTGTGATGTTCTCCCAGGCTTTCCTCTATGGGGGCTTGGACCCCAGGAAGGCCTTGGAGCCAGGGCACTGGCAGGGGCCACTGGGGAAAGCTAACACTCTAGATCTGGGATGTGTCCCTATTTTAACACCTAAGTGGTACTGGAAAGAATATAGTATGACTCAGACTGTATCCAGAACCTGGATGATTTAACACCTGGTATGGGTTTCTATTTTAAGACCTGGGATGTATACTTATTAAAATAGGGATGTGGAGCTATTTCAGTATCTACTATTAATCTCACATATTTGACAAAAGCTTTATTGGCTACCTAGTATGTAAGGCATCTGTAAGAAAGTGAGAATTTTATTGAGGAATAGGGTTTGCTTATGTTGTCCCAGAGATTCTGAGCTGCTTTGGATTTAAACTATTTCTACTCTAAAAGTGTTGTGTGTGTGTGTGTGTGTGTATATATATATGTATGTATGTATGTGTGTGTATATATGTATGTATAGTGTGTGTGTGTGTATATATGTATGTATGTATATGTGTTCTAGAACATGTCTGTGGTGTATACTTGGTAAGGAAAACAGCACTGGCAAGACTGGAGTGCTTTTGTGTTACCTGTCCCCATGGGTCACTGTTCTTCATAGTAACTGTCTTAGGCCGTTTTTTGTTGCTATAAAGGAATACCTGAGGCTGGGTAGTTGATAGAACAGGTGTATTTGGCTCATGGTTCTGCAGACTGTACAAGAAGCATGGTGCCAGTAACTGCTTCTGGAGAGGGCCCCAGGCTGCTTCCACTCATGGCAGGAGGCAAAAGGGAGCCAGCATTTGTGGAGATCACATGGCAAGAGAGGAAGCAAGAGAAGCAGGGAGGTGCCAGGCTCTTTTTAACAATTGGCTCTTGCAGAAACTAAGAGTGAGAACTCACTGCCTTCCACCCTGGAGGGCATTCATCTATTCATTAGGGGTCTGCACACTGGACCAAACATCCCCCGTTAGGTCCCATCTCCAATATTGGGGATTGAATTTCAACATGAGATTTGGAAGGGACAAAGATTCAAACTACAGCAGTAGCAGTGGTAACTGGGACTCTGAGCAACAGCGTCTGAGGGTGTGTACATGCTGCTCAGGTTTGGGTTGAAGGAAGGAAGGCAGTAGGCAAAGGCTTCTCCTTGTAACCTTTGGGTCTGGCCATAACTCATCCATGTACAGATAGAACAGGAAATATAACCTGTCTTCCCATTTACTTCATAACCCCTCAAATGGTTTTCACAGTGACACCTCTCTTTTTGTGCAAAGTTTTAGATTGAGATTTAAAATGAGAAGATGGGGTATATCTCTCATTTTACCTTTTCTCATTAAGATGAATTCCCCCTTCCATCTTCATAGTAGAGTGTATAAAGGGTGCATTTCACGCAACCTCATCTCTGCTTCTCTCTTCCTAAACTCTATTAAGTCTTTTCTTATGAGGAACACAGAGTGTCAGGCCAGTTATCTTTAAAGTTGCAGACACAGTTTTCAACTGGACATGAAAGGACATTTCAGGATAAAGCTGCACCTGAATCTCTCTAAAACATGTTCATTTGGCCTAGAGGAGTTTGAGGTAGCTGTGGTCATCCTAGGGGATCTATGGTTATCCGACAGCTCTATTTGTTTGATATTAACACTAGATAGAGCTCTCCAGAGAATGATTCGGTTCCAAATAGGCAGGCCGTATTATTGATAGTGTCTGCTTAGTAATTCATCTCAAAAGCAGGTTGGAAATCTGAGGCATCTTTTTAAGGTCTTAGGGTAATAGTAATTTAAGCAGCAGATACCCACTTAACTTTCCTAGCTCGAAAGTCACAATTGGTTTCATGGCTGCTACTCAGTATGTGTGTTGATTTGGGAACATTTTTTCCTTTCTTCTGATATCCTAGAATTTTAGATGGTATTATTGTGCCGTTTTGCTAATGTACCTAGGCTGAACATTTCTTCTCTATTCTTAGCATTAAACTTTTCCATTCAACCCTCTGAAACAACAAATTAGCTCCATATTGCCTAATGCAATGAAAAAAGTTGGTAGAACTGGTTGATGATACATGAAATAATAAATGAATAAAGAGGTTTCAAAACTTTATAAGTGTATTTCTACAGAAGTATGGTAGGAATGGCAGTTCAGCAATCGGGAGTGATACAAGTACCAAATAAAAGAAATATTCAGGGGCAGAGTTTCAAAGACAGTTTATTTGGGGATAGTGGTAGGACAAATGATGTCCATGATTTCCTTTCATTGTTAGTGCTCGTATGAGGACAAAGGAAAGGGACTGGAGTTATGCATATTGCAAGACTCAACTATCATACTGAGAATAATTCTTCCATATATACTCCATCTGTAAATCTGTTATTTTTATCATGTAGTTTTGACCATGTCCTTTCCCATGTTTGAAATTCATGTGTAGTTTTCCATTGCCTATAGAATACTTTAAAAAAATCTGTAATGTGACCCCTAAGAACCTACTGGATCTGGCTTCTGCACCTTTGCCAGTGTCATTTTGAGCCCCTTTCACCACTGTCCTCTGTGTCCAACCCACACTGGCCCTCTTTCAATTCCTTAGCAAGCCCTTCTCCTTCATGCCCCAGACTTGTCACACAGGTATCCTCTCAGCCTGGAAACCACTCTCTTCCATGTCTTGCCCAGCTACCTCCTTATCCATCTACGATTCAGCTTGAATCATCTTCAGTGAGGCCTTTCCTGATGATCTACAGGGGTCGGGTCCCCTGTCACATGCTGTCAATGTTGGTGCTGTTGATGCAGTTATGACCATTGCAGGAGATTAGGTGCATGTAGTCTGGGATCCTTGAAGGGCCCTGTGATACGGTTTGGCTCTACCCCTCACCCAAGTCTCATCTTGAACTGTAATCCCCCTATGTCAAGGGAGGGACCTGGTGGGAGGTGATTGGATCATGGGGGTGGTTTTCCCCATGCTACTTTCTATACAGTCAGTGAGTTCTCATGAGATCTGATGGTTTTATAAGTGGCAGTTTCCCCTGCACTTTTTCTTTTCCTGTCACTTTGTGAAGAGCTTAGTGCTGCTTCACCTTCCGCTGTGATTGTAAGTTTCCTGAGGCCTCCCCAGCCATGCAGAACTGAGTGAATGAAACCTCTTTCCTATATAAGTTACCCAGGCTCTGGTATTTCTTTATAGCAGTGTGAAAACAGACTAAGACATCATGTCTCCTCTTCACTGTGTCCAGCACCTCGCACAGTACCTGGCTGTTGTGCAGAGGTGTTCAGTAAATACTTGAAGAGGATTAGGTGAACTGGAGTCCATGCTCCAGTCTGTAAGCCTTGGTAGCCTATTAGGGACATACAGGAGTTGAATGTTTATTGAACAGCTTCAAAGATAGGTATTTGAATAATTGGAGATGGGGGAGACTGACATGCTCCTGTGGAAGGAAAACTGAGAGCTCACTTGAGTCCCAGATGCAAGCATGTGAGGTGGGTAAGTTCTGAGATATGTCATCTCTTGAAGACAGAGTAAGGAAAAACCAACTCATGCACTCAAATACAAGGTACAGTTTCCCCCAAGTTATTTCTTAGGAAAGAGTGGTGCTCCTATGCTTTCTCTTAATTATTTTGGTCAATGAAGTGGTTTGCAGAAGAGAACTTAGCCTAAAATAACTTCAGTCAGTGCTTGCTTTGGTTGCGTAGAGAGGTCAAGTAATGGAACAGGTTTTTAAAAAGAAAAAAGAAGCAAACTTAGACTGCATAAATATTTATAGGGCTATGACCTTTCAGTAAGCGTTATGGTGATCATAAACTGTTAAGGTTGTTTCTCTGGGGAAAGCAATATACTGGTCTTTTATAGAGATGAGGATATAAATCCACTGGATGAAGATGAAAACAACTATCCTGTGACAGAATCAGATATGGATTTAAAAAGTTGGATTATGTCAATGAGCTTTTAAAATGAAGGTGGTATGCTCTGGAAAACTATCTTAAGTGACTTAACGATTTTTAATATGACAGTAGATTGCTTAATTCATATACTTGATTGTTGTGTTTAGGGAGCATTGAGAGTCTAGGAGCTGAATTATGGAAGTAGAATTTTAACAGTTTTAGCTACTTGATTGGATCTGGACATATCCTTTAGCTGCATGATACGCACTAGCTTTGAGGAAATCTTTTTTAGTTTTTTTGGCAAGCAGGTTAAATGGATTCTGCATTGCAGCCTTAAAAAGTTGACTTACTGTGGACACACCCCTTTTTAAATAGGAGCTCTCAGTGATCTTGCCACTTAGGCCAGTAGGTCATTCACAGTCTCCAAAGAATGTTCCCTTGTGCTCAATTCAGACTCAGGGATTTACACTTCAAGTTCACTGGAAGTGGACATGCAGAAGGTACTAAACTGATATGTCTGTTGTCCAAGTAGATCGTGGGAAGTCTTGAAGTGAGAGCATCACCACACTGCTTGATAGGTATTTCTAAGCCTCCGCTATCACTGCTTCCCTCACCAACAAGTATACTACTGGTATACACCAGCTGGATAAAATGACTCCTCAGTGTTCCTCATACACCAAACGCTTCCCATCTTGTCAATTCATCACTTGAGAACACACTGCTTACTCTGTTAAACTACATTTGCAGGGCAGTAAACAGGTAAATTTTGCCTTCATCAGTCACATGGAGACTCGATTCTTTATTAGCTTCAAATACAGATATAGAATGTGTGATAGAGAAGATGGAATTGTGACTGACAAAATGAGGTATCACAGAAAGTTGACTCTTTTCTCAAGAAACTGGGTTGAGATGATATGATACCATAGCATTTGGATTTGCCTTTTGGTTATAATTGACTTTTGTTTCATTTAAATGGTAGGGAATGTTGAATGTTGTTATAATCATGCTATGTGACTATGCAGTTACCACATCAGAGTGACTTTCTTCTCTGCTTTTTTCTCCTCTCCCCCCAGGTTCTCAGTGGCTCTCTGCTGTCCCCATCTGTGTGTGTATTATGTTATAGTTCTTTCTCCCAGTGCTCTGCTTACCCTGGTTCTCTGTCATTTAAGAAAAACAGCAGCAAGATAGGGAGGCATCTGAGTGGGACTTGGGAATCTACCTAATTGGCTCAGAAATCATACCTAAATTTTTAGTTATGTAGGGGCTCTGGACAAACAGGACATTTACATGTAATTCCTTGTGGCTCTAAATTACAGGGAGCTTTCCAGTGGAAAGCATTTGGGGAAAGGGGAAGGTTATTATTGGATCAGAAAGCCTTTAATGGAAGTGAGTAAATGGAAATTCAGAAGCATGGCTCGCCACTGGGGGAGGAGGAGTTAACTCAGGAAATAATCTGGAAGCACTGAGGTTCTCTGTTCCCATGACACTTATATGTGCATGGTTCTGTTGGGATTATTTGGCTATCTGTGTGCTCCTGGAGGGAGTTCTCTGTGGCTTTATTCCCTCCTAGGGCCTGAGTCCTGCGATAGTAAGAACTACTAAGCACTTAAAATGTGCCAGATACTGGGCCAAATATTTTGTATACATTATTTAATCCTAACCACCCTGGTGCAGAAGACATTTCCACCAGATGAGGAAATGCCTTCTGAGGAAGCCCAGCCTCAGACGTGTAGACCCTTACCTGATAATGGCAGTGGGGTCTAGCACCCTATATCTGACTCTTCACCTCCTTGCTCTTCTGTCTCCCATAGTGGGAACCCAGCCCAATAAATGTGAAGGGAAGATGACCAAGAGCACACCAGTGGGAATGTTCTTGATTTGGGCTCCCCAAATTTGCAGGACTAATCACCACCACTGAGTTCAGAATGTGGTGTCTGGGTCCATGAACACTCCTTCAGACAGCGGTACCTGTAGAAATGATTGTGAGAAGCTCTACTTGGAGGGGGTGCAAGGCTTAGTCTTTATCTACTAAATTCTTACCTTGCAAAAGAGTGGAGTGTGACCCACTTCTTGCAAGCACAGTTAGGTAAGGTGTTTTCATAGTTCCTACAACACAGCAGTATCCTTCCAGGTACCAAGCCACTTGGGAAACTGCTGTTTTGCTGGTATTAAATGAAACTATTAGTTTAGAAATGTTTTTTCTTCCTTCTTTCTTCTGAACAGACCAGTGTTCTTGTTCTTGGTCCCCTAATCACAGGAATGGACAGGGAGTTTATACTGCCAGCTATCAAGTTAGGCTGTGGGGTCCTTTGTCCATTCCCAGGGAACTCTGCCCAGACTACTCTGTTTCTGGTCAAGGCTTTGTTGCAACTGAAACTTCAGCCTACCTGATGCTTAATGCTGAAACTACCTGTGGCTTAACTTGGTGTATCGTTGTTAATGGGCATTTGTACATTTTTTTTTCATATGTAATTACAAATCACTTTACCTGTAGAAAATACATGCTCAGCAGGACTCTGGGCTGCTGTAAGCAAATCAATATTTCTCCAGGAGTGGGGTAGACAGTGGAGGACTTAGAGACTGAGGTCTTTTCTCCAGGCCTGCTTTTGACTAAGCTCTTGGCAACTTGGGCAAATTATTCAGTACTTTTAACCCGCAGGTTTCTCCTGTATAAAAGAGAAGTGATAACTCTGCTCATCCTAACTCAGTTTTGAAACTAAGTTGAAATGATGCAAATACTTAAGATTGCTTATGTTAGTAGGAGGGGATGGAAGTAGCATCATTATTGATTCCAGGGAGTGCAGGTTTCAAATATCCCTGTTCTCTTTTCCCTGAAGGTCCATCTTGGCACCTGGGGTTCACTCTGAGATAGGAGTTTGAATTCTGACAGTGCATTCATCACGTGGGAAGTTTTTTAAAAATACAGTGTTTGGGCCCTACCCCCCGAGATTTAATTATTCAAGTGTGGAATATGGGTGTTAGTGGTTTTGTTTTTTAAAGATCTGAAGATCTGCAGATAATTGTTACATGCCAGCCAGCATTGAGAATCACTTCTCTCAGGTTTTTGGAGTAGAAGTAGGTATTGATTTTTAAGGTAAGGCATGGCTACCCATGTATTATGACCTACAGGACATCTAAATGATCCTAGTAACATAGACCACATTAGGTTTCTTATTTTCCTTTTCTCATTTTCTAATTCTATCCAAAATCCCATCAGAATTTCTAGACAAAACTGTATAGTAATATCACCATCATCATCATCATTGCCTAATACTTATGTGCTTTGATAGTCGGCTCTCATTTAATTGTTAGAACACTTCACGAGGTAGATAGAACTTTTACCGGTTGTTCAGCTAAGGAAACTGAGGCTCAGACCCATTCATCAACTTACACAAGCTATTAAGTGGTGGTTAGAATTCCTTCCCAAAGCTATCTGACTCTAGAACCCACACACTTGACCACAGTGCTATACTGCCTGATAATTCATATACATGGGTAAATGCTGTGCTCCTCTGAACACTGTATTTGCCTTTTAGCTGGGGCTTTTTGGGAAAGAGTTCTTTAGCTCTGGGGAAATAATCTGCAAGCTGGAGTTTAATGTTTAACCACAGACTGGTGGGGAGAGACCTGTAGCACATGAGGGTCTGTGATACCCTCCAAATCTGTTACCCAGTCAGCCACACAGAATTACATTTTCAACTTGTCTGCATATTGAATTCATCTGGGGAGCTTCAGAAAACACTACCTGGTTCCCACCCCCAGAGACTGATAAAAGTACGATGGGGTGTTGCCTGGCATGGGAATTTGTGAAAGCTCCCTAGGTGGTTCTGATGTGTAGTCAGGATTGAGGCTCTTGTCATAGATGGCCACTCCCTCTAGCCGCGTATGTAGGAGAACAGCTGCTGGAGCTGGCCCTGCAGTGGAAGAAAGGAACAGAGGGTTGGAGAATAGCTTGGTACTAATGCATTTACATTTGATGTAGGCATCTGCCTTCTCTAGGAAATATGTGGGGCTCTTTTCAAAAGAACTTTCCAAAAATCACAAACTTTTCTTTGATAATTAGGTCAGACTTGCTCTTTTATTTACTTTGATATGATGGAATTAAGTGTTGTTAAAATAGGATAGTGACAAATTGAGTGGCATGGTAATTGGGTTGTATGAGTGAATTTGTCTGTCTTACAGTCTGTTGGCTTACAGTAAATCTGGTAGAGGTCAGATTTGTTTGAAGACATTCCTTGAAGGTGAGAAAAAATTAAGAGGCAACACAGATCCTTGGTTCTAGAGAGTTTGTCTGGCTCATAAAATAATGGCTTTCTGTGAAAATATTTTACTGCTTTTTCATAGACTTGTAATGAGAACTGATGCCAGGAGAGAGCGTGTACAAGATACTGTTTGCATTCTCTACAACCAGAACAGTGTGTGTGTGTGTGTGTGTGTGTGTTTAAACTGAGAAAAAATTTACATAATATAAAACTAACCATTTTAAAGTGAACAATTTGGCATTTAGTACATTCAGCATTTTGCAACCACTATCTCTGTCTGGTTACCAAAACACTTTCATTGCTCCAAAAAGAAACCCTTCCCCTCCAAATCTTACCATCTCCAAAGCTCAGATCATGTCTGCCTTCCTCAGGTCTTTCCCAGCTACTGTAGTCTTGTCTCTCCCTTCTTAGTTCACGTGTCTGTTTCTTGGCCATATATTTTATACTCATCATATACTGCTTTGTACTTGATTACAGAAGTAATGCGTCTTCCTTGAGGTGGTGGGTTGGCAGGGTTGTTGGCAAAGCCAGCATGTAAGGCAAAATTTGATTATGGTTAAAATTTCTCTTGGAAGATCTATAAATTTCTCATTATATGCAGGATGAATGACATTGGGTAAACCGCCCTGCTCAGTAATTTATAGACACTTTAAGCTGAGAATCCATAAAGTAAGATAAAAGTGAGGAGGCCAAGCGGGGAGGTGGCAGCTGTGAACTATCCTGCACAGAACAGAGGGTTCACTTCATTCTGATTTAACAATGAACTGCTATAATCTCAATGTGTGTCCATGTGTCTTTATTGCAGAGATTGACCAGACACATATCTTGTGCCCAAATATTTACTAGATTTGCGTCTAAAGTTTGCTTTATCAGATCTGCATATAGAAAATCCTTTTAAACGTCATGCAAGAATTTGGCTACCAACTTTCTCTCTAACAAAGTCGACATTAACTTGTTTCCCCCTCTCTCCCTGTCTTCCTTCTCTCCACTGGATAGATGTTACTCTCCCTAGGAGTTGGTCACGTCACCCCATTAGGGTATATTTTTATGTGAGTTATCGACCCAACTAGATATACGTCCCTTAGGTTCAGGAGCTAGATCTCCGTGTTCGTACTTGGTTACATGGTACTTATCACAATGTGTTTTAGGTATAAACCAGGTGCCCCATGGATGAACATTCTCTGTTCACTGATTCCTGTACTCAGCATGAACATTTAGTGAGCATCTGTTCCATGCCAGGGTGTGCTAGATCGCAGGGATACAAAGATGCCCAACAGTAGATTTGAAAGACTTTGCTGTAATGAGATGAAACTAATGTGAAAGAAATGACTGCAAAACCAGAAGGAAAGCTAATCATAGAAGAATTTATAGTGGCAGGTTATAGTTGGGTAGGGCTAACTCTATGGGTAACAGGGAAGGAAGTTATCGGTGAGGAGATGGTGCTGGAAGTTGGACCCTGCCCACATGGACAAGTGAGGAAGGGCACTGTGGCCTGAGGAAATAGTAAGTACAAGGACAGAGGTTGGCATGCTTTCCTGTAAAGGATCAGAGAGTAAACATTTTACTGTGTGTGTGTGTGTGTTTTTTTTTTTTCTCTGAGGCAGAGTCTTGCTCTGTCACCCAGGCTGGAGTGCAGTGATATGATCTCTGCTGACGCAACCTCTGCCTCCCAGACACAAGCAATTCTCCTGCTTCAGCCTCCCGAGTAGCTGGGATTACAGGCACCCACCACCATGCATGGCTAATTTTTGTAATTTTAGTAGAGATGGGGTTTTGCCGTGTTGGCCAGGCTGGTTTCAAACTCCTGAGCTCAAATGATCTGCCCACCTCGACTTCCCAAAGCGCTGGGATTACAGGTGTGAGCCATTGTGCCTGGCCTACTATGTTTTTTAAATGGCTTTGAACCATAGGGTCTCTGTCATTACTTTTTGTTTTTTGAGACAGAGTCTCATTTTGTTGTCCAGGCTATGATTGTGCAGTGGCACAATCATAGCTCACTGTAACCTTGAGCTTCTTGGCTCCAGGGACCCTCATGCCTCAGCCTCCTGAATAGCTAGGACTACAAGCATGCACCACCACATCTGGCTTTTTTTTTTTTTTTTAAGTTTTGTAGAGAGAGGGTCTTGCTATGTTGCCCAGGCCAGTCTCAAACTCCTATCCTCAAATGATCTTCCTGCCTCGGCTCCCAAAATGCTGGAATGATAGGCATGAACCACTGTACCTGGCCTTCAATCCTAGAATTAAAATGTGGAAGTATTACATAGATAATACATCAATGAATGAATGAATGTGGCTGTGTTCCCAGGAAACTTGATTTATGGGCATCAGAATTTGACTTTCATGTAATTTTTTTATGTTACATGAATATCCTTCTTTTGAGCTTTTTTCAACCATTCTTAACTCATGGGCTGTACAAAAACAGGCAACACAGGCAGTGTGCTAGATTTGTCCCACAGCTGTAGTTTGCTGATGTATTCTCAAAGGTGGGAAGAGTGAGATGATGTTGCAGTAATGGAAGAGTAAGCAGTTAGTATGAGGATTCTGATACAGTGAGTCTGGGGGAAGCTGAAATTCTACGCTTATAACCTGCTCCTAGGTGATGACGATGCTGAGGTCCTCACTTGGAGGAGCAAAGAGCTAAAGTAACATTGGAGTCCCACTGTGCCCCTTACATTGTGGTAGTTTTTGTGGGTGTGGGACAACATGAGAAGCCAATTGTATGCCTACCAGGTGTTCTCAGTCTCTTCAGAGAGATTTATATAACTAGAAAGGTACATGAACTCCCCTACAATAAAAGTTGAGATTGAGCCAGGCAATGAGATTCTTCAGTGCTGGATGCAACTAACCACCCCATGAGTGGCATATGGGCCACAGGGTGATGGCCATCAGAGTCCTTGGCTGAGCTGGGACTGGGCTCCCTGGCTTCCAGGATCTACACAACATCACCTCCGTTCAGTTTCTATTGGGATTTTCCTGTTCCTTTCTGGTTATTCCTCATTCTGTTATCTTGAGCCATTCCTGACATGATTTACACGGAGTGGAGACTTTGCTTTAGGTAAAATTTCTTGGGTGTGCTGGCTGAAGGGGGAGTCTCAGGAGTGGAACTCAGTGATGAGAGAGCTGTGGTGAGGCTGAAGGATGGGCACTCACGTGAAGCTTAGGGACAGGAGCTTACAGGTCATCACAGCTGGATGGATGGTGGGCTTAAACGATAGTGGAGAAAGTGAGGACACCTGGGGGTAGAAGAAATGTTGACAGTTAAGGTCAGCAAATGCTCCGAAAGTTTTCTCTGGAGGTATCTCAGAACCTTCTTTATATTTTACTCGGGAGCTCTCAGATGCTATAAAGCTCTTTGTTATTATAAAGCTCTATATTATTTTACTATAAAGATATGGCAATATCTTGCCATAAGGCAGCAGGCTGAAGAAGCAGGAAGAAGGTTAAGATTCTGTGAATTTGTTTCTTAGTAATGAAACAGATGACTTTGGCTTGTACCCTGAGTTGGGATGTCAAGGATGCAAAGTGGTCGATGTTTGCTTTCTCATTGACTGGTATTCTGATTCTATTGCCTTACAACTTTCACTGCTCCATAGTGAATTAGAGGCAAGTGTAGGAGGGGTCAGGATCTTGCTTTTAAAAGAAAAAAAGGCCTCTGATTACCTGGAGGAAAACACAGCTTTGAAAAAAAAGGACCAAAATAAAGCCAACTGGCTGCATGTGCACAGTTAACAGACTGGCCCAGGGTCTGTGCTCAGCTGTCACTCCAGGAGTGAAGTGGATGATGCTGACCCAAGCACATGTTCTGGTTGAGCTTTTGGTCAAAAGAACCATTTATTTCAGGTTTCCTGATAATATTCTGTAGCCAAGAAGCCAGATGTATGTGTGTGTGCCTGTACACTGACAGCTTCTACAGAAAATAGGCCCTGTGGAAGTTGCCTACCTATGAGATGAAAATGCAGAAATTCTGACAGCTGTGCGGTGGGATGCCAGGAGATCCAGATGCTGCCATTCAGCACTTGTTAGTGTCTCTGGGAGCTTTTATGTCACCTCAGATCCTGACTCAGGTGGTCTGAGGTACAGCCAAGAATTGATATTTTCCAGGCTCCCCAGGTGATTCTGACTGCAAGCAGGGCTGGGAACCCCCTAGTTATGTTGAGAATGTGCTGGGCAAGTCACTGACAGTTAATCCTGTATCACTACTTTACCAAGGGCTGTGTTCTTTCCTGCCTGAACTTGGCCCTATTCAATGACTTTATCTGCAAATCAGGATAGCTACTTGGGGAGGGTGAGTGAAAGTTTTGGGTTTGTGACTTAAAGAATGGACAAATAGGCCGGGCATGGTGGCTCCTGTCTGTCATCCCAACACTTTGGGAGGCTGAGATGGGAGGATCACAGGAGTTGGAGGCTGCAGTGACCTGTGATGACACCACTGCATGCTAGCCTGGATAACAGAGTGAGACCGCATCTGAAAAAAAGAAAAAGAGTGGACAGATAAATTGAGGTGGCTGACAACTTGAGGACACTTAAATGCACTTTCCATTTCCTGACCACTGTTTTTCACTTCTGCAGGAAAATGACTGTCTCTGAATGCAGAATATCAGAGCAGAGATTCCCAAGCTTTGAACATTTGCTATACTGTCTTGGCTTCTGCCTGTGCTGTTTTGTTTGTAGCCTGCTAAATAACTCCCTCTGACATCGCTATTTTGTAACACCCTTTGAGATGTGGTGCAATATCTAGTGTATATAAACAAATGCAGGCTCAGCAGTCTCTTGGGTAGAATTTTGGTTTCATTGATCTGCAGCGTTCTTTTAACATCTAAAAGGTGCCTTCTGCTACCAGTCCTGTGAGTTGTTCCCGTTATCATGATATTGGATCACGTTGTGTCCTGAAATGAGAAGGTGGGGAGATGCACGCAGATAGCTTTAGAAGTTCTCCTGATGGGCCCTTTCTAGGTAGTGACACACATTTAGAAATCTGAGAGCTTTGTTCTGTATCTAAGTTTCTTCTGTTTTAATCTTTCAGTGCACAAGGGTCTGGATCCCTGACCCTGATGAGGTATGGCGCTCGGCTGAGTTAACCAAGGACTACAAAGAAGGAGACAAGAGCCTGCAGCTCAGACTGGAAGATGAAACGGTAAGAGCGAGTCCTGGGCGGAGGGTAGGGGGAGCTCAGGAGTGCAAGGAACAGGAGTAGATAGTACATTGTGGGCTGGAGTTTTTCCTGGATATTGGAACTCCTGAGCCCTTGGATTCTTTCTTGTTGCTATTTGATGTATGTGAAAGTGCTAAGCCAGGAAGCCGCTCTATGGATGTCACACAAAAAATAAGTGCTTATTGGGGTTAGCAGCTGAGAGATCATTGGTGGTCAAGACAGGAATCTTCTCAGTGGAGTGGAGGGAACAGGAGGTTGAGACCTCACTGGGAAGTGAGGGAGAGGAGCTGCTACAAGGGTCCCTGCAGGGCCCAGTGGTTGGAGCCAGCCTGCCTGGGTTGGGATCCTGGCTCAGCCATCACTAGCTTTGTGACCTTACATCAGTTCTCAATCTTTCTGTGCCTGTTACTTCATCTGTAAAATGGGAGTGCTAGTTTATCTAGGGCTGTTTTGAGAATAAGATGGGTTAATACGTGGCAAATACTTAAAATAGTGCCTGGCACATAAGTGCTCCCTATGTGTTAGCTGCTGTAGTGAGCATTTTTTATTTTTTGACCTTCGGGCTGTTTCTTTCAAGTGGAAGACAAGGTAGTAACTATGAAATTCTATTCCTCCTGATATGTCTGATTTAGTTTACCTTCTCATGAGCCTTTTGTGACCACTGCCTCTGCAACTGTTGCATTTCACAAATAACGGATGCTCACCCTATATGCTGTGCCAGGTCCCAGGGGCAGATGGGTGAAGGCCATGCTGTTTCAGATAGCTCAGTGCTAAAGGGGAGCAGTGAACATGAATACGAAAGTGAGACAAAGTATTATGATAAATGGCAGTAGGCATGGAAGTGAGTGCAGGAGGTATAGGTGAGAAAAGGAACTCACTCTTTTTAAAGAGATGGGATCTCCCTGTGTTGCCCAGGTGGGCCTCAAACTCCTGGGCTCAAGTGATCCTCTTCCTGCCTCAGCCCCCGGAGGAGCTGGGTGGGACTCCTCTTGAGAAGAGGGGGTTTTGAGAAGGAGCTGGACATGGAAGATTCAGGGTGCAGTGACCAGGAGTAGAGTGTCCCAGGCAGGAACTGTGTGTGCCAAAGCCCTGAGACCTTGTCGTGTTCCAGGAAAGGGAAGGAGGCCAGTGCATCTGGGAGCTGTCAGGGAAGGGATGGTTGGGTGGCTTCAGCCTGAGGATGCAGGCAGAAGTAGTTTATGCAGCCTTTACCGTGGGGGAGACGACTGGGAGAAAAATAGGTTTGGAACAAAATGGTTGGTAACAAATTAAGAATCGACTTTGGGACGGATTGAGTTTGGGCTGCAGAACAGACATTGCTTGGAGAAAAGGTTTGGGTTGGAGAGACTATTTCCTCTCTGAATGGCAACAGCACTACAAGTGTGTACCATATCCTCTGTCCTTTGATCATTTCCTGCCTATTCTTGATCTTGTCCCCTTTTCTAGATGGTTGGTGATTAACTTGTTGATTGAACATCCTACCACTAACTTCTGTTTTGTATCAACTTAAGCATACCACTTGGTAAACCTGGAACATGAGCTTGTTAGAAAACGTCTGTACCGAGGTATACATCCCTCACATTCCTCTTCCTAGTAGGCAGCATTTGCTAGCCACCTCTTGCTTTTGAGATGACAAGCACAACTCCCAACAGATGGAATTATGTTTACCATGTTGAATAACTTCCCACCCCACGCCGGGGGAAAAAAAAATGAAATTAGTCCACCCACTTGAGTGGTATATCTTCTACTCTACTCCAGCAGATTTCATTTCAGTTGATCTTTTCTAGTGGGTGGGTGTTTTTAAAAAGTTGTACAGAGGTAGTGAGGAATGATCTGCCATGTTGCTAAAACAGAGCAGATGCTCACTCACCCTGCTGAAAACGAATTTGGCCCTGCATGACTAATCCTGGCAGCTGCCCAGACCCCATCTCCTCCTTCCCCTGCTACAAGGCTGAGCAGCATGTAATTGGAAGGGAAGCCTGGCGCTGAAGATTAGCAGCTCTCAAGAAATAATGGGCTCTGAACATCTGAGTCTGTCCAGGTTGCTCATGGGCAGTGGCTTGTCCACGGCTAGCTCTGAGCTATCATTATGAGTGACTTGGCGGAGCTGTGGACTAGAGGCCAGGAGCACAGAAATTACGTGGCCAGACTTTGAATGCTTGCAGAGAGTCTCCTCTGAAGCTGAAATTATCCATGGTGTACTATGCTGGCTGGAAAATCTGCCCCAGCAGCCTCTTCCAACCAACCTCGTGCATCCTCCCTCCTCCTGAAGTTCAGTAGTGTGGGTTTCACTGCATCAGCAAAGGATTAACATCAGTTAGATTCTCTTCCAGAAAGACAATGATGTTCCTGACCTCTAACTTATGATAGGACCTTCTGCCTACTTGCTAACTTGTCCCCTCTTCAAGACAGTCAAGCTTCTATCTGTGCCTCTAAAAGATTTTTTCATTCTTTCTTTTGCTCATCCATGCATTCATTCATTTCTATTGTAGTAAAATATATGTAGCATAAAATTTACCATGCTAACCATTTTTAAGTGTAAAATTCAGTGGCAGTCAGCAGCAACTCAGTGGTATTCACATTGTGTAACCATCACCACTGTGCTTCTTCAGAACTCTTCCTCTTATACAACTGAAACTTGGTCCCCCTTAAACACCAACTTCCCAATCTCTTCTCCCCTCACAGCACCTGGAAAACTCCATTCTACTTTCTGAGTTTGACGATCCCAGGTACCTCATAGAAGTGGAATCATACAGTATTTGTCCTTTTGTGTCTGTCTTATTTCACCTGGCATAATATGTTTCATATTGAAGTCAACAAGATGATAAACTTCTTGGGGGAATAGCATCTTTTTCTCCCCAGAGCCGTGATGGGTACAAGATATCTAGGCGTGCCAACTCTTAGCACAAGACTGTTTTTAGAGTGGATCAGGCTTTCAGGGGATGCGGAACTTGGTGATGAGGTAGCTTCTGCATGCCCTGCTTGGAGCACCTCTGTGCAGGCCAGGCCTTCTCTCTCTTGGCCCCACCTCCCTTTCTGACTGCTTGACTCCTGCCCTCTAGTGTCAGGGAAAACTCTCCTTGTTTCCATGGTTTTTAATTTAAATTTCATTTTCCAGCTGAGTTTGTATCTACTATCTATCACCCACCTTGATGATGAGTACTCCCTCTGGGCAAGGCCCTGATCTAGCATTCATGAATGAGAGGAAGACAGGGGAGCATGTGAGCTTTTCAAAGACGAACAAACTCCACCGTCTCAGTATTTCCAAGCCCACCCTGACATTTGGAGGGCCAGAACAAGAGAATGTAACCCCACATCTGTTTAAAGTATATTTTATCAAATTATTTAAATCTCATGTTTTTAATTAAAAACATTTTTGAACATTTACTGTTTTAAAAATATAATTGCAACTCTATTCAATCTCTATCCAGCTGCCAATATGTAGAATCACTATCTTGGTTTGGGCATGTTATACCTGCACATATGTGTAAACACATGAGTAGTATAAATTGTTCAGTATTTCAAAGCATTCCTCCTCTGTCATGTTGCAGGGGTTGCAAATACTTAGCACCCCTGGAACCACGACAAGAGCACATGGAGAAGCAAGGACTTGGACCCTCGGCCCAATTAGAAAATGATAATCCATTATGAAAGAATCTTTTGCATGGGCTATCTGAAAGGAAAGATAATGAGTTTGTCCTCCCTTTTACTTAAGCATCTTTGCTGCCTGATTCTTCCCCACACTCCAAAGCACCAGTACTGGCATTGTTTCTCCAGTACTGGCAGTGTTTCAACCCATGAACCTCAAGGCAACTGGGCACTGTTGTCTTGTTTCAAGAACACAGGACAAGGTGTGGAGAAGTGTTTCTCTGGGGCCTGAAGGTGTTAGGCACCAGAGCGGTGTTGAGCATTTCAGGTCATGCTGTGACAGCACTGAATGTTGATCCCAAGGACGGAGGCACACCATATGTTCTTTAATAATTTATATTATGTGATATTTAATGCCCTCTGCAACACAGTGTCAGGGAAGGGGTCCCTCTTACTTGGGTCTAAGGATGGTACTGAACATATCAAGACATTATAGCAAGGTCCTATCAAACATGGTTCCTCATGTCAAGAAGCTATAGTCTCACAGAACCACTAGGACTATTGTCCTTGCATATTGGTGCACTCAGACTCATATACCTTGAGAATGCAGAGCACTTGTCTACTCAGTGCAGCTTAAATGCCTGCTGTGCACACATCTGGCAAAACCAGAGAGCTAAGGATGTCTGAGGGATACCGTTCTGAAACCAGCAAGGCTTCTCAGTAGAGGTAGAGTTTGATTACTTCTTTTAGCTGGCCATTTTAGTTCTTATCATAATGCTGGGTTTTGGGTCTCCTAATAATTTTTATTTTTATCTTTATCTTGCTTTCAATTGCTCAGTTATCATGGTTATATTATACATACACAAAATGTTTTAGCATAAAATATAATGTATATAATTATCTACTGGTAATATTGCTACCACTGTAATTAGTCATCTTGTCTAAAGAATCAAAGTGTAAAAAAAATTATGGTAAAATACACATAATGATTCAACATTTTCACCATGTTTAAGTGTACCGTTCAGTGGCATTAAGTATATTCACAGTGTTGTGCAAGCATCACCACCGTCTGCAGATAAGTACTCTTGAAGCTCTTTCTAATTTATTGTCATTGACCTATTTTTCCTGCTAATTTTTTCCCCGCTAATTTTTTCCCCGTAGGTTAGGATGCTTTGCCCAGCTGCTTCAGATTGGAGATGAGTGGGGCAGCAATTTGCACCCCTGTCCCGAACATTTGGCAATGTCTGGGCACATTTTTCGTTGTCACAACTGTCATGAGGAGGATTTGCTACTGGCATCTAGTGGAATGTTTCTAAGTGCTCTGTAATGCACAAGGTGGCACTCCCACAACAGAGAACTATCCAGCCACAGATGTTAACAGTGACAAGGTTGAGAAACTCAGGTTTAAGCCCATAGGGAAAGTGGTCTGGTCTGTTCATTGCTGAAGTACACCAAGTTAGGAGTTAAACTGGGTCTCCATAGTTCCGACAGAATGTGTAAGCAGTGCAATAAATTGAAGTCAAAAGATTAACTTTGACTCCGTATTTTTATGCTGCTGTAATCTTGTTTATAATTCAAACCTCTTAATTGTGTGTTAACCAGGCAGTTTATCAGTAGATTTTCATTTATAGACTTTTCTTCTTCTAATTACTTGCATCACTGTTCATTCATCATTCATTCATTAAAAATTATTATTGAGCAATTATGTGCCAGAGTCTGATTATACAACAGTAAAAATGACATATCTATATCTTTATGAAGTTTTCCATCCAACTTACAATGAAAATATACAATGTAGGGTTTAGAATATGAAAAACTCAATTTCAAGAATCTGGAGAAGTCTTTCTAAAACAGTGGTGTCCATGGCAAGCTATTTGACGCTACTCCACCCATCCTCTTATCTGAGTCTCTGAGTCCTCCAACTTCACACGTTTTTTTTTTTTTTTTTTAGATGGAGTCCCACTCTGTTGCCCAAGCTGGGGTGCAGTGGTACAATCTCGGCACACTTCAACCTCTGCCTCCTGGGTTCAAGTGATTCTTGTACCTCAGCCTCCTGAGTAGCTGGGATTACAAGCGTATGCCACCACACCCAGCTAATTTTTGTATTTTAAGTAGAGACGGAGTTTCACCAGTTGGCCAGGCTGATCTCGAACTCCTGAGCTCAGGTGATCTGCCAGCCTCTGCCTCCCAAAGTGCTGGGATTACAGACGTGAGCCACCATGACTGGCCCACACTCTCTTTGAAGCCCTTTTGGATACTACTTGGATTTCCTGCTGACTTCTCAAAGCAGGAACACTTAGGGTGTCAGAGATGATACCTTCATGCTTTGCCATGTTTCCTAGCCCCCTTGCAGTTCAGTGGGACCCTGTGATTACTTTTTTCGAGTGGGTGTGCTAGGTAGAACTGATGTCGATCACTTCAGGTGGAAGCAGAGAAGAACCCACGGGAGTTTGCTGTGCTCTTCTCTTCCTCTGCCTGGTGACTGTCAGGCAGCATGTTGGTGTCAGTGTGACCTTAGAGAGCAGAGCCTCAGTACCAGCCAGTCTTATACACCTAGCATAAAAGAGAAATAAACATTTGCAGTATTAAGCCACTGAAGTTTCAGGGTTAATTTGCTACTTCCTCATGACTTAACTGAATTTCCTAATTGGGAAGGTTACATAAATCAGAGTATTTTATTTTTCAAGTAATTGAGTGCCTGTGTTGTGCTTTGTGGTGCAAGAGGAAGAATAAGAAGGTTCTCTTTAAGGAGAATAAGCTTTCTGGGGACTGGAGAAGATGGCGGTAAAACTTAAACACAGGACTGTTAGAGAATGAGACACAGCAGAACAGTCATTAAATGTTTGTGTTTTTTTGTGCTTGTCTAGGACATAGCATAAGACAACCTTTTAATGAATATTAAATGAACCTAGAGCCACATGCTTGCTACTATAGTGAGGGTAAGTGGACTTCAGCTTTGAGGCTTCCTCTTACCTGGGAATAGAGTTTCCTTAACATTGTTTTTCTTCTAGGATAGCTGTTGTAATTTCACAAATGAGAAAACCCCTGCACCCATGCACCTAAGTTAAAAATGTTCAGCCAATGAAGTTGGAAGGACCCTTGAAGATTGCTGAAACTAGGCTTCCCATCTTACAATTAGGGAAACTGAGGTTCCTGGAAGTCAAGTGATGGGCTCAAGGCCTTGCAGAACTTGGGTTCAGTTTTTCTCAACTTTGGCTGTGCATTAGAAACCCCTGGGGAACTTAAAAGGCAAAGCCTAGGTTTCAGCCTAATTAAATCAAAATCTTGGGATGGGATGTAGGTTATCTTTCTTAAAAGCTCTCCCAGGGATTCTAGTGTCCTGGGAGGGTTGAGAGCCGCTGCTTTATTTGATGGACCAGGACTTGAATACAGGGGTTAACTCCTTTTCGGTGCCATTTCCACCTCTGGGTCAACACCAACTGCTTGCCAGTTGGTAACCCTGTTTTTACTAGCATATCTTTTTTTCTAGATCTTCTGGTTCCATGGGTAGATAATAAAAACCAATTCTTTCTCCTCTTCTGTCCACTGTATGATTATTATTAGTTCCAAATATTTGGGAGTGTCATTCAGACATTTTTATGATTATACCATCTTGCTGTTGTACTATGTAACACAGACATAGATTGAGGTATGGGAGAAGTTATCAGTGAATCAGACATTTCACTAAACTTATATTTTTTGAGCACCTACTAAGTAGTATAGAATCATAGGCCCACAGGGCATAGAACAGTCTAGGTCAGCACTGCCAATAGAATATTGGTTGTGGTGAAATGTTCTGTATCTCAGTTGTCTAATGTGGCAGTCACTAGCTACATGTAGTTATTGGACCCTTAAAATGTGATGTGAAAGAAAATAAACTCTTAGAGGCCAGGATCGTGGTGGCTCACATCTGTAATCTCACACTTTGGGAGGCCAAGGTAGGTGGATCACCTGAGAGTTCTAGGCCAGCCTGGGCAACACGACGAAACTCTGTCTCTACCAAAAATAAAAAAATAAGCCAAGTGTGGTAGTACATACCTGTAGTCTGAGCTACTCGGGAGGTTGAAGCAGGAGGATTGCTTGAGCTCAGGAGGTGGAGGTTGCAGCGAGTCAAGATTGTATCACTGCACTCCAGCCTGGGCAATAGAGCAAGACTCTGTCTCAAAAAGAAAAACTCTCAGGACCCCAAACTCACTGGGCCAAAGGGAGATTTAAGCTTGGGAACTGAGTCACGCAATACTGCTTTTCTTCTTTTCCCAAACAGCTGTAATTTTACAGTCCTGTGTCATGGCCTCATCTGTAAGCCGTGCTCCCACAATGATAGAAGACCACATTATCTCCCCAGGTGACTTTCCTCACAAATTGCTTACAAGGAAATTTCTTGAGTCCCTAAATCTTCCAGGGTACATATCACTCCTACAAACTAGGCCTACAAAACTGAGTTCTGTGGACTCTCACCATGACAATGTCAATTACCAGCTTATCTTCACAGGTACAGCACAAGGACGAGACCAGAAATCATCCCTCTGCCTACTCTGAGACAAATGCACAACGGACTCTTTCATTTTCTGTCTCTTCACATGTAAAATACGGATTTACTGAGGCTCATCAGAGCCTCACAAGAGTGTAACCATTTGTCTCACTGCTTACCCTCCTTCTCCCTCCCTTTTTTCTCCTTCTGCTTGCTCTTTCCCCTTTAAATACTGAGGTTCCCAACCCCCCTTGAAGTTTCCAAACCCCCCTGGACAAAGCATAGGCTGCAGATGCTCATGAATCTTATATTTTTCCCTGCCTGCATCCTCAGCCTTGGCTAGACAAACCTCTGTTAATCGAGACCTGCCTCAGTCACTTTGTGTTAACAGTGGCTAGTGTGACTGAGAAACTAAGGTTTCAGTTGAATTTAATTTTATTAATTTCACTGAAATAGCCACATAGGGCTAGGAGCTACCCTCCTGGAGAGCTCAGGTATAGACCAGTTCCTACTCTAGGCCTCCTGCCACTCACACTTGTCTAGTCCTGCTTGTCAGACTGGGACCAATTGGGGACCTCCATCTGTTCCTGATTCCCGGCTCCTAGTTGCAGAAAGGAGCCAAGGTCCACTCTGAGTGGTGACAAAGCATTAATTTTGTGATAAGTGTTAACATTTAGCCTCCTTTTCACCTCTAAAGGCCCAGTTAATATGGAGTGGATGGAATCTTTTGTGCCAGAAAGTTCATGGCCCCGATCACTGTCATAAACACTTAGATGTCAAATAAAACCATGTTAGCTGTAAATGCCAGACACTAGCAGCAGTATTAGAATCAGATTCCTGTTATAGGAAAAAATCTGTTGTCAAGTCTCTCACTCCTTCCTTCCCTCTGGATGTGCACACACCCCAGAATCTGCAGCTTTGGCTGCTGAGCTTGCAGCCCCTCTTTTCTGCTGCTCTGGGCATTTTTACTCCTGATCAGTTTTACTGAAACCAATACCACTGCTTTATTTGTCGATGGTTTTCACAAAACTGCATGTGCGTTTGTCTCCAGGTGCTTGGGGGAAGAGTCTTTTTTAAAAAAATATTTTTATTGCCATAGGTTTTTGGGGGACAGGTAGTATGTGGTTAGGTGAGTAAGTTCTTTAGTGGTGATTTGTGAGATTTGGTGCACCCATCTCCCAAGCAGTATACACTGAACCCAATTTTGTAGTCTTTTATCCCTCACCCCTTTTCCTCTAAGTCCCCAAAGTCCATTGTATCATTTTTATGCCTTCGCATCCTCATAGCTTAGCTCCTGCTTATGAGTGAGAACATGCAATATTTGGTTTTCCATTCCTGAGTTACTTAGAATCTCCAATCCCATCTAGGTTGCTGCTAATGCCATTAAGTCATTCCTTTTTATGGCTGAGTAATAATTCCATTATATATATATAAACATATATAAATATGTATATAAAATATATAAATAAACATATACACGTGCACACACACATATATATATATACACCACAATTTCTTTATCCACTCATTGATTTGATAGGCATTTGAGTTGGTTCCAAATTTTGGAATTGTGAATTGTGCTGCGACAAACGTGCATGAGCAAGTATCTTTTTCATGTAATGACTCTCTTCCTCTGGGTAGATATACAGTAGTGGGATTGCTAGATCAAATGGTAGTTCTACTTTTAGTTCTTTAAGGAATCTATACGCTATTTTCCATAATGGTTGTATTAGTTTCCATTCTTGGGGGGAGAGTTGAAGAGATTCATCTGAGAATCGAGAGGAGGCCAGCATTTCTGCCTCAGGAGTTGAAGCCGTTGGGCTCAGGTCCCGGCTTTCTAATCTGAAAGAGGAGTGGCTGAGTGAGATGAGCTCTGTGGCTCTGCACTTGGCAGTCCCTGTGCTGCCTGCTGAGCTGGGTGCAGAGCCCGGGAGAGGAGGGCAGCTGTGCTCCCTCAGGTCTGGGGACATCTCCACCAAGGTGTCTTTGGGATGCTTTGTAGGGAGGGAGGTCTGATTAGAATCCTGGTGATACCACTAACAGTGGATGAAGAAGGCTGCCAACTCTAGAATTGAATGAAATAAAAATCAGCACTCTGACATTCTCCATTTCCCCCTGTTCCCACCTTGTGGAAATTTGTCTGCGTCATCTACGTGATAGTTAATGGTTCACTGGTTTCCTGTATAGACAAAGTTTAATATAAATAAAAAACCTTTTCACAAAAAAGAGCCTTGATTAATATGAAGAAAAAAACAAGGAACTGTATAAAGGAAATCCCACTAACAGAGATAACCAATGATATTTTGCATGGTCATTCATCTAGGCTTTAATACATTTTTAAATAAAGGGAATCCTCTTACACACTTTATTCCTATAGCATACTTTTTTTTTTTTTTTTAATTCAGAAGAATGCTATGAGCAGCTGCCTGACTGTCCCTGTAGTTTTTCTTTCACTGTCTATAGCTTCAGTGAGAACATATCTTGGCTCACTTGTGAAATTATTTCATGAGACCAAGGAAGAAGAGTTCATCAGTGAAAAAATTCTGATTTAGGTGTTGCCTGCTAAGATATAAACCTCCAGAGATAAACCAATCTGTTCCCACAAGTGGTGCACCTGTTTGTCTACCCTCTTCCTTGTTAGGGTCTTGTCAGTCTGATAATATAGCTGATAATCTTTTACTTGCATCTCTTTGGTTACTGATTAAGTTGAATAGTTTTTCATCTGTTCATGTGTTATTTTGTGATTTGTATTCTGGGTACAATTTTCTGTTGGGGTGTTGGTTTTCTTTTGGATTTCTTATAACTCTTTGTATATTAAGATTAGGAATTCCATCATATAATGCAGAACCCCTGTCCCCTTTTCCCTTTTCCCATTTGACTTTGCAAATGGTAGGTTTTATGATAGGTTTGAAGTTTTAAATTATGGTCAAATTTATGAATATTTTCCTACATGTTTTTGGCTTTTACATAATTCTTCAAAAGTTCTTCCTTCCAAAACTTACACAAATATTTGCCCAGTTAAAAAAAATTTTTTTTTATGTTTGTTCTATCTAAACTTATTTTGGCAAAAGAGAATAAGAATAAGAATACTGGCCTATTTTTTTTCCCTAAATGGCTAGCTAATTTACTTACCAATACTACTTGAAAAGATCCTTTTAACCTTTTATTTGCAATTTAACATTATAACATACAAATTTTCTCTATGTGCTTGTGTTTCTTTCTGTATCTACTACACTTGATTTATCTGCCTATCTTAGCATTTTCATTGCTGGGTTTACTAATATACCTTAAGATTTGATAACCAAGTCCCTCTAAAAATGGGGTGGGAGCAATATTGATATTTATATTATCTTAAAAATTGACTGTTACGCCAGTAAATGGAGTCTGTGTCCATGGGATTTCCTAAAAGGTTTATGTAAAATAGAAATTCTTAAAATATGATCTAAAAGTCACCTGTATCAGAATAACTTGGGAATGTATTTTAAATTTCAGGTTCCTGAACCCTGCCTCAGAATTCCTGATAAGTAAGTTGGGCTCAGGAAACTTTTTATAAGCATCCCAGAAGATTTTTAAGAACAGTATAAGAATCTTAGCACTCAGATAAAACATGGTGAGCAGCAGCCAAGTTCCTCCTGTTTAAATGTTTAAAAACATCCCACGACCTTCTTATAAACTACCCATGTAGATGTACATGTGTGCATACAGGTACTGAGAGTTACAAATGTATCCTGTCGATGAACATTTTTGAGTACTTAATGTTTTCCAAGTGCTAGGAATACAAGGATAACACCTCGCATCTGAGATTTGACCTTAAAATGTGTAATCCTACTCCCTGGTTATGCATATATATATATCAAACTCCTAATATATTTTAGGTGAAAGCAAAATCACTGCCCTAAACGAACTTGCAGTTAGTTGGGGAGAAATATACACACAAATGGTTCAACTTGAGGTCGCTTATAGAGGGCAGTTCATCAGATACAAGATGATCCAAATAAAAATGGTGTTGGTCAATGGGGGAGAGTATATGAAGCACCAGCAATAAATGGGGGCCAATCAAGGCAGTTTTTCTAGATGGAGGGAAAGAACAGCACTCCAATTGCAACTGAAATTAAAGAGTCAGTATTTTTCCCTTAAGAAGCCATAGAACACTCTCTTAGAACTGGTTATGTTTCCTGAGCTCTGTGTGTCAGTCTTCTACCTTAATATCGTGGGGTTATGTTACCAGCAAATTTTCCATCTGGACTGGTCTCCCATGGGAACACAGGTATTTTGTTCAGCTTGTCTTTCTTTAAAACATTATTGATCTTCATTACTTACTATCATGTTGATATTACTTATATCATGATGCTGATTCCAGCTAAGAAGACAGGACATTGACTACAGACTTAATGCTTCATAACCACCTTTTTGTGTCTGCTACTTGCGTGTCCTTAGATTCTGGAATACCCAATTGACGTACAACGCAACCAGCTGCCCTTCTTACGGAATCCAGATATCTTGGTGGGAGAAAATGACCTGACTGCCCTTAGCTATCTTCATGAGCCTGCAGTTTTGCATAATTTGAAGGTCCGTTTCCTGGAGTCCAACCATATCTACACTTACTGTGGTAAGTGGGGGGCATCTGTTGGCTGCATGTGTTGGAAAGTGCTTACTAGCTTTAGACTTGCTCAACTCAAATGCTTAGGAGTCCTCATTTCACTCTCTCATTTGTAAGTACCTCTCCTCTGAAACCCTTGAATGGTTTGCAATCAGTGAATGTGGCTTAATCAGGCTGCCCCAGTCTCTGTGGGATGATTGGTGTTAATCATGGATCAACCAGGGAAGAAATGGGTCACACCATGAGGTGCGACTGGCTTAGCTCAGTCCTTGGAGTCCTGGGAGAGGAGTAAGTACAGCATCGTGCCTGAGCTAGGTGCCTGCTCTCAGCACCAAACCCTTGTTTTGTTTTGCCTTGTTTTATTTTCTGCTTGAAAAGCCTGCTTTTCTGTGATCTCACTTGCCTCTGTTTGTCCTGACATAACACCCAATGAGTATTTGTCAAATTAGTGAGCAAAATGCATAACATACTTAAACAGTCCTGAAATTGTATTTGATTTTCTTAAAACTTCTCCTTTCCTATATTGCAAATTCTGTTCTCTCTCTCTTTTTAAAGAGTATTGCTAAGTGGCATAGCGAAAATAGAACCCTACAAACCGTTGTTTGAGAGGCAAATTGGGGATCTGGGTGGGGATTCCGGCTGCAGGGCTTCTTTGTGGGAGTCGCTCCTTTGTGGTCTTGTCCTGGATGGGAACGCCTGGCACGTTCCCTCTGGTCTTGCTCATCGTCATAAGTGACACCTCGGGCACTCAGGGTTTTTCACTTTTATATTCCACTTTGGTTTGGAATTCGTAGTTTTAGCTACTAAGTTAGTTTTTCTTCCAGATTTCAGGAGCTGTCAATAGCAGGCTGATTCCAGTGCTTGAGAGCTGTGGTTTCCCAAAAGCTCCTTCACTCCAACTGCTGGTGGGAGTTTTATTTGAAACAAATTGACAATTATCAGAGCCTTTAATAAGATATTTACTTCAAAAAGAAGACTTTTAAAATTCGACTCCTATTTTAGGAGAAAAAGAGAAGTGACCATCAGGTTCTGTTTTTAAAGGAATCCCCTCTAAGATGTCCTAGTGTCTATATGTATTTATCCAAATGTATCTTGACTCCTCCCGTTCAAGCTGTTCCGAGTGACTGAATGGCACAGAAGTCTGAGTCATCCAGGAAGCACGAGATGCTGCTCTGGAGGGGCCAGGATGTTTAAGGAAAACACATGACTTCAGAGTGTGATACGGAATGTGAATTGCATGCTACATGAGTTAGAATCTTACAGAACTCTAATAACAAGCAGAACCTGTGAGGCTGTTCCTAAGAGGATTCTCCAAGTGATTAGTCACATTAGTGGAATTTATCAGGGTTCTGGGCCTTGTATTTTGGTCTTTTCAGGCAAACTTCTGTCAAGAGGACTTGAGTGTCTTTTTTACCCCTGGCCCTTTCTCCTTTATGTGGAATAATCTGGTTTATTACACTTCGCGTTCATAGCGTCTCTTTTCAGACACCAGAAGGGAGCACAATGTTGGAGACTTCCCATCTTAGCAGCCGCCCTTTCATCGCCTTCTCCTTCCCAAGTGACTAGAAAAGCTTCTGGTTTTTGTACCTCAGTCAATGGGTCTTCTGACATCCAGAATGTGATCTGATGGAAAAGAAAAAAGCATATCTCTGTCTTGTCTGAAAGATCAAATTCACACTTTTTTCTTTCTATAGGCTCAAATAACAACCTGCCTCACCCATTCATAAAAGATTGTCTGAACCTTATAGCATTTCCTGATTTCTCAATCAACACGTATTTACTGAGTCCATCATTGCAGTGTATTCTTTAGGGGACACAAGGTGTAAGGGAAAAAAGTTGAGATGTGGTATAATAAAAAATAGCAAACATGCAGTGCTTACTATACAAGGCACTGGTCTTAAGTGTTCTTTTTTTTTTTTTTTTTTTAAGACAGGGCCTCACTCTGTCATCCAGGCTGGAGTACAGTGGTGCCATCATAGCTCACTGCAGTCTTAGACTCCTGGGCTTAAGCATTCCTCTCAGCCTCCTCGAGTAGCTGGGACTATAGGCCCATGCCACCATGCCCAGCTAGTACTTTTTTGTAGAGAAGAAGTCTCACTGTGTTAACCAGGCTGGTCTCGAACTCCTGGCCTCAAATGATCCTCCTGCCTCAGCATCCCAAAGTGCTGGGATTAGAGGCATGAGCCACCATGCCTGGCATTTTCCCTTGCACCATGCGTCGTTTTTCCTTAGGATGTCCCAGATAAATGCAGTTGTTATCTCCATTTTATATAACAGTTGAGGAAACTGAGGTACTGAGAAGTAATTGCCAAAAATAACATAGTTGGCTGAGCCAAGATTAGATCTCAAGATAGGTAAATTGTATTCTCTGTTCACAAGTTATTTGTATATTAGTTAAGATAACCAATATACAAATGAGAAAATGTATAGTCCTTTCCCAGATTTTAGTTCCGAGATGGATTTTTAAGTCTCTCTAATATACACTGGTAGAATTTAATATCCTCTTCTCTCTGATCCTGGAACACCTTGCACATGTCTATTTTATGAACTCAATTTTAGCATTTGTGTGTGTGTGTGTGTGTGTGTGTGTGTGTATGCGTGTATGCTTATTCCAGGTTGTAGGGTATTTGGAGACCTGAAGCACACAAATGAGCCTTGATTGAGCTGATTGATTGGTTAAGACTGGTTCTGCTGCCCTCTCATTCTTTGGTTTTTGGCATGTGTATGAATGGGTGGTTGCCTTGAGCTGATGCTAGGTGTCTGCTGTGCTGTTGGAATCTGACCACCTTGTCTGTTTGCAGGTATTGTACTTGTTGCCATTAATCCTTATGAACAGTTGCCAATCTATGGACAAGATGTCATCTATGCCTACAGTGGCCAAAACATGGGAGACATGGACCCCCACATCTTTGCTGTGGCAGAAGAAGCCTACAAGCAGATGGCCAGGTGAGAATGTCCTCAGCCCAGAAGTCCTCCTCAGTAGTCAGTGAGCAGGAAGGGGAGTTTTTACCTTCCTCC
Source organism: Mandrillus leucophaeus (assembly GCF_000951045.1). Lineage (NCBI taxonomy): Eukaryota > Metazoa > Chordata > Mammalia > Primates > Cercopithecidae > Mandrillus > Mandrillus leucophaeus. The sequence goes on along the minus strand of NW_012109474.1, from coordinate 3,126,352 downwards.
GCAGCTGATGCTTACAATGAGTTAGTGAGACTGGGATTGAGGGAAACATCTTGGAAACAAAGCAGCCCAAATTCTATTACTTACCTCATTTCCTCAGGCCTTTATCTTATTCTTCTGAACTTGAACATAGACTTGGAGAGCAGTGACTCTTTAGACTTATTTCACTTTTTTGAGCAATGGAATAAATCTCTTGCATTTCATCTCTCTTTGACTTCCTTTTGGCCCCTTTTCCTCCCTTCATGGTATAATATAATTCATTTGACAGCATCTCCATTCACCTACCCCAGCCTGATCTACAGCTAGTCTCACTGAAGACTCCCTTTTGAAGAAACCAAGACTCCTTGACAACTTCTTGAGATGCCAAGCACTGGAGGGCAGAAACTGAAGTTTCAAACTGGCAGCTGTGCATAGTGGTTTGGGGTTTTTAGCCTGGAAGTGGAGCTCTGTTTAGGTATTTAAGTAGATCTTCTCCTTATTGCCGTTATTCTCTTCACTCTGAAAAATAGCAGGTCTGTTTGTCAGAAAATGGGTTGGGTGATGGGCTGTAACTTCAGCATAAAGTAGGGAGAGAGAGCTTTATCAGTGTTTTGGGGGAAATGCAGTTCTCAGTTAATGCTAAAATGCTAGATTCTTTCAGCCAAGTTTTTCTCGTCACCTCTAGAGAACATTTTTTGGAGCTGGCAACATATAGCAAAGTCTTTTTGGAGAAGGAAAGCTATTTAGATTAACTTAGTAAAAGGAGTTAGTGATTTTTATAGGGGGAGAATCCCATTCTAGGTGGTCTGTGCTTCAGTGGATTGCAAGGTATCATTTTCATCCCAGTGAAAGTTTCCATGAGGGAAGACTGTTTTATGGGCGTCCATGCAGATTTATAGTGCTTTATTGCTGGCTGTAGAGATCAGTACATAAAAGGTCTGCTTCATTATAGATACTCAGTGATGTATTCAAAATAAGCACTGATTGGAGAGCTGAAAAATCTAATAGAATGATCTGTAACTATTTCTCCAAAGAGTGGAGCTAAAATTATTGCAACCTTTGACTTTTCTCTAAAGCCAAATGAAAGACCACACGCTATCTTAATCTGCTATCAGGGCTCAAGTAGAAGTCCGTTAGCTTGGCAACTCATTGACGTGCACCTCCTACTCAATTATGTGTGGTTCAGAAGATTGTGTGGAGAGAAGAATGAGCATTAGCATGTTGCACAGTATGCAGCCTATGCATGAATTTCTGTTGGAGGCCATGGGTATGGCACAGAGGAGGGAGGCCTGGGAACTGAACGAATTCTGTGCTTTGGAAGAATCTATTCACCCGAGTCTACATGCACTTCATGTGAGAACGGCAACACTCTTTCCTCCTTTAGAAGATGGTTTATTTATGGTTCTGAAAGAGAAGGTGGGTGTGGCTTGGTTCTTACCATGTTCTACCATGCCAACAGCTCTGAAAACTCTCTAAAACTTGTCCTGTCATGACTGGCCTTCACATTTGGTTGCTTTCATCCCATTCTCTTAGCCATTGCACTTAGGCATGTCAGAAGTTTCCATTCTTCATCAAAGCTGCTTATGGACCACTGTAGGCTTGAGAATCTTTTAGCTTTCCATCCTGAGGAATCTTCTAGCTTTATCCAGCCTACAGACCCTCTTGACAAGATTCCTGTGTTCTTCCCTGCAATGCCTGAAGCTGAGTCCATGGTTATCCTACACTTGGGTTATTTCACTTGCTTGGGACCTTTGCACCCATTATGGGGAAGGGGATGTGTGGGAGTCTGGGGTGATAGTGGTGATACGGTCTTGCCCTAGGGCAATGAATTTAACAGTAGAGAGTTTGGATGTTAAAGCTGAACTGGGATCGCTTCCTTAAGGATTTTCTTTAAGGTTTTAAAGTTTATACTTGTTTTACCACTGGGTCCCTAATTTTGCTGAAGTTCTTGTGCAATTTTTGCTTATGAACATACATTAGAAGTAAGAAGACCAGCACATGTGGCCACAGGGGAGAGTTTTTTTGTTTTTTGGTTTTTTTCTTTTTTGATATGGAGTTTTGCTCTTTCACTCAGGCTGGAGTAAAGTGGTATGATATCAGCTCACTGCAGCCTCTGCCCACCGGATTCAAGCAATTCTCCTGCCTCAGCCTCCTGAGTAACTGGGATTATAGGCACGGGTAACCACACCTGGCTAATATTTGTATTTTTAGTAGAGATGGGGTTTCATCATGTTGGCCAGGCTGGTCTCGAACTTCTGACCTCAGGTAATTCACCCACCTCAGCCTCTCAAAGTGTTAGGATTACAGGCGTGAGCCACCACGGCCATCCGAGAGCTATTTTTGAATTAGTTCTGTTGTCAGCAGCTCAGGGTTTCTGTTATTGATCTGAGAGGTGCATTGGAAGCCTCAGCAGAATCTGTTGAGCCAAGAAAGAAGGGTGACCCATTGGTTAGATGCAGGACAAGTTTTTGCTGTATTTCCTGTATGGGCCTTCTCTATCAGTTTTGAATACTAGAACACATTCATTCAATAGTACCTGTCAACTGTGTTGTGCTTTTTCTGACTCATCAGTAGTCATTGAAATAATTATGTGGTTCAAGTAGCCATAGGCTAGCACAGTGTACTTTGAATTTGAGCCTTCCTAACAGCTGGGTGAAATGAAAGGTGTAAGAAACTAACATTAATAGTTTTCAGTCTTTGGAGACTACAGCTCAGGTGGCCTTGGACTCAATGATTCTCTTCATTCACCGGGGACTCGATTTTCTTTCTTGATGTGGCTCACACAGAGACTCTTGATGCTTTGAGTGGGTGGGGAGACTCTGTGAGAGCATGAGGGGCTAAGTATAGATCTTTATTCCCCCTCACACACACCCACCCACCAAGAGTTCCAGGAGAGAACTGCTAGTGCTTGGAGGAAAGTTAGAGGAGATATCAGTAAGAGAAGAGAATCGAATCGTTCACTGGCCCTATCTCTGTCATATTTACCAAGTCTGGGCTTGAGGGTGAATACAGATTCACAGTGAAGAAAAAGGGGGTGTTAAAATCCTATGAAACATCAATCTGTCCACTGCATGAGAATCCTGTGAGGAAGGGGCTGACCTCCACTGCTTAGCTCTGTGCTTTCTACTCCTCCTTCCCCGTCTGAGACCCAGAAGGCCCACTCCCTCATTTTACCTTCCTCAACTTCAGCCTCAGGTCTTCCATCAAATCATTATCAGCAGATGTTTATAAAGTATCAGTTATTCGATAGGCTGAATACTGGCCACTAGGAAATGTAAGACCTCACCCTGCTTCTTAAGGGCCTCACTGTCTGATGGGAGAGAGAAGACATACGTAGGCCAAGAAGCCTATAACTGCAGGAAGTATAAGTAGAAACTGTGCCACGGTGTCATTTAAATTGAGTTTGAAGATCTAATGTCACAGATTGTCCAAGAAAACTAGGATTTTTAGCTGGGTCTTGATGAATTGGTAGGATGCATAGAGTGAGAAGAGGGCCTCTAGGTGGATGGAGTAGTGGACCATGACCTCAGAAGTGGGGCGTCAAAAGGTATCACAAAACCTCAAGATACTGCCTTACACTAGGATGTCTACAATCAAAGATACGATAACTAGTGTTGGCAAGGATGTGAAGAAATTTGAATTCTCACACACTGCTAGTGGGAATGTAAATTGGTGCAACTGCTGTGGCAAATAGTCTGATGGTTTTTCAAAAAGTAAAAAAAAAATCCCCCTATGACCCAGCAATTCTGTTCTTAGGTATGCACCCAAGAGAAATGAAAACACATTTTTTTTTGGTTTGTTTTTTGAGATGAATTTCACTCTTGTTGCCTAGGCTGGAGTGCAATGGTGCAATCTCAGCTCACTGCAACCTCCACCTCCCAGATTCAAGCAATTCTCCTGCCTCAGCCTCCTGAGTAGCTAGGATTACAGGCACCTGCCACCACACCCAGCTAATTTTTATATTTTTAGTAGAGACAGGGTTTTGCCTTGTTGACCAGGCTGGTCTTGAACTCCTGACCTCAGGTGATCCACCTGCCTCGGCCTCCCAAAGTGCTGGGATTATAGGCGTGAGCCTCTGTGCCCGGCCTGGAAACACATATTTACACAAAAACTTACACATGTTCTTAGCAGTGTTATTCACAATAGCCAAAAGCTGGAAACAACTTAAATGTTCATCACCTGAAAAATGGATAAACCAAATGAGGAATATCCATACAATGGAATATTACTGGCCATAAAAGGGAACAGAGAACTGATACATGCTACCACAATGATAAACCTTGAAAATATGATAAATCAAAGAAGCCAGATACAAAAGACCACGTGTTGTCTGATTCCATTTCTATAAAATGTCCAGAATGGGCAAATCTATAGAGACAGAAAGTAGATTTATAGTTGCCTAGGGCTGGAGTTTGAGGCAAAATGGAGAGTGATTTCTGAGAGGTATGTTTTTTGTTGGAGTGGTTTTGGGGGGGTGATGAAGTGTTCTAAAAATTGGTTGTGCCGCTGGATGTACAACTCGGCAAATGTACTAAAAATCATAGAACGATACGCTGTAAATGAGTGAATTGTGTGTTCTGTGAATGATAATTTAATAAAGCTATTGTAAACAAAAAGACATGGTCAGAAGACTGTACCTAGGCAAGTTTAACCTGCATGGTGAATGGATCTGCAGGGGAGTTCTGGGCTGTGAAATTAGAAACAAGGTAAAGCTAGACTGTGGAGGCCTTTGCAGGCTGAGGTGAACTTCGGGGAAGAAGTGTTATTCTATTAACAGAGTACAAAGGTGGCCAAATGAGTTTGGGAAACCATGGATTAACCAAGTTAAACGTCTTCCTTTAAGGCAGAGCTTCTCAGAGCCTTTATGTTGACACGCCTTCTGAGTTTCCAAGATAGGGATCCATTATGCTGGGTTTGCAAATCATATTTAGACACAAAACTATTTTCAAAGATTATTTCAAGGGACTAATGTTCTGTGCAACACTGTTTGGGAAATGCATAGAGCAATAGAGAAATTTTAGTGTCTTGGATAAGGAAATAATATGATATAAGAGATGTTCAAAGAAAATCTTTTCTCTGATGGGTCCTATTTCTTAATGATCCTTTTCTTCTCCATATTCCTGTACATTTCCAAGGATAAGAATACTTTCTCATGAGAAGCTTAGCTTGTTGTGGAAATAACTTATCTGTATCACGTGGATGAAAGGCAGGGAATTATAAAGTATGAGACTATGTGGCACAGTGTTATGTTCTATTTCTTTTATCTTCCATGCTTTACCCCAGGGCATGTAATTGGTGCTCAAGAAAGAATAGGAATAATTGACTCATTAATGCATTTAGTTCTCAGAGTTGCTGTCTGAGATTAGTTATCCCCACAATACAGATGAGGATAGAGACTTTTGGATGCTAAATAGTTCTCCAAGGTCATGAAAACAGTAACTGGGTACAGATGGAGTTCAGACCCTGTGTTTGCTGCACAGCTTCCTCCATTAGCTAAGAAAAATGGTACTACCTCCCTAAATGGGCAGAGATGGAACCCAGACCCAATCTGATTGCCCAGTGCTTCCTGTATTAGCCAAGAAGGTGTTCTACTTCCCTCAATGGGTAGCAATGGAATTTAGACCCAATCTGTTTGCCCCAGAGCCTCCTGCATTAGCAAAGAAGCCCTACTGCCTCTCTAAATTTTGTCTGCTCAACCCCAGACAGTCTTGTCAGAACAGAGCAGATTCTGGTCCCCCAAGTAGCACTGAGGGGCAAAAGGGATAGATCTTTGTCCTTACAGTTTTGGTGTGTTTTCCAGCCTTGTTGGTGGGAGTGTGCCGTCTTATTTGGCTGGCCGTGTCTGATTGCTTTTTTGAGCCGTGTGTTTTATTTGTGCTGTTTCCCGCCCACCTTCCCCACCCCCCGGCCCCGCCGCCCTGAAAGGGAGTGGGGATGCTGCAGAGCAAATCTATTTGCTCAGGTAGCCAAGGTAATAGAGCACCCACATTCCTGTCTGTCTCTGCTGTGTTGCCAGCTGTGACTAATAATGAAAGATGAGATTGCTATTGCCTGGGGTCCAGGCAGGAGTGTGCAGCTCGGAAGCCTTTGGAGGGTGGGACTGGTGAGGAATGAAATGCACGCTTACCAGAGTGAGAGTCATCCTGGAGGACAGGGTTTGGAGCCCATGAGGGTGAGAGCCTATGTTTGACAAGGATAGGGATTCTAGTTAATGGTCCTGGTTGCGCTCTTGGAAGAGGGTCTCTTGCTCGACTTGGATCCCCGTAAGTGTGAAGAGCATGTAGAGAATTTGATGGTCTTCCAGGGAAGCAATATGGAAATGAGTGTCCATAGTGAAAAAGCCAAAAGTGTCCTTCTTTGGTAAATAGGAGGGAAGAGGTTGCAAGGCTGATCGTATGAGTGGAAGTGAGAGGCTGTCCTCTGTTGCCAGGACAACCCTTAGTGAACACATTGACTCCTCAGGGCAATGAGAGAAATTCCTGATTGTGGAAATACGTTGCAGAAAGGAAAGGGAGCGAGGAAGCTATGCATTTTCCATTTTTGGAGGTCAAAACAATAATTAAAAATAGAATTGACAACTTTATCTTCCTAGTGATGGGGATGGAATTCTCTGGGATGCATGAGAATAGACTCAGGACTTTTGCAATCACCTCCAGGCTTCAGATTCTATTGAAATTGGATCTTTGGAAATATGTCTTTCAAAAAGAATTATACAGAGGTGACCTAAATCTTCATGTTGCTTTGAGATCAAGTGTTAAATAAAACGTCGGTTTCTTCCTTCAGTTTTGGCATAAGGTGTTTTGTTATTCTGGTTATTCACGGTTCGGGGAGGTTGGGGATGTGGAGTGCTTCCTAACTGAGCCTCAGGTTTTCAGTGAGAGAATGTCATGCTGATATGAGTGTGGAGCCAGGTTTTTCCTGTACGTAGTGTGCTGTGCAGGAGTATGCAGGGGTTTGTCCCTGATAACCTCATCTCTCCCAACCTGCCATGTGTCCAGGGGTAAACTATCTGACCTCTGTGGTTCTCAGCATCTTCACACTTTGAGGAGAACATTGGCCTTGCCTCTGAGAGGAGCTTGGATCCAGTGAGAAGTCATGAAGAACCTTTGAAAGCTCTTGAGTGCTGTAAGACTTTGGGTATAGTTGTTACAGCTGACAGATTCATGGCCTATGGTTGAGTACAGTGAATAGTGGAGTCCCTGGGAAGGTCAGTGAGTAGGGAGCAATGACTGGGTGAATTTTATAGTAAAGTCTGAAACCACGACTTCAGTCAGCCCTGAATTTTGGATGAAGTTTTATTTCCTGTTCGATATAATTTCAAGTAAGGGTTCGTCAGAATTGCTTTAGGACAAGGTATAAGAGATGCTCAAGAACACAGAAATGGTTTTTAATCTCTTCTCTGGCATTGTCTCATTTCTTGAACATGCCCTGAGCATTCCACTTTCAGATTCCTTCCTGGGATGTTCTGGGCTGTTCACCTGTCCCTGTTGTTCCCTGCTCACCTGGGTCTCTTGTTCCATGACCTCCTGCACAGCCATGCCAGTGCACGCCTATCTTCCTCCGGGGATGCTACAGCACTAAGGTTTTGTGAAATTGTTTTGATCCTTTTCAGTTTCTTAGATGGTATTATTGTTTGTGTCTACCTATCATATTCAAATTGCCAGTTTTACTGTTAAACTTTCTGAGTAGGGGAAAGTTATTTAAGTGTGCAGTGAATATGGCTAATGATGACATCCCTATTTTAAGAGAAATTGATAGTAAATGGTTATTGCCATCTTTTAAAATTGTGCATTTAGGAAAGAATAGGAGAGGCAGTTTCCTTTGCCTGTCTTCTATGACCCTGCAGAGGTCATAAATATTATTAACAGTTGCGTATCTGCAGTATACCCAACATGATTTGTGAGGTTAAATCTCAAATTGAAATCATAGAGCTAAGAGATATTTTAGTTTCTTAATATTCACTATTTTACCTGGAGAAGCACAGCATGTTAGAAAGGAGAGAGCCTGCGTCACCCAGCGGAAGTTAGTTGTGCAGGATACTGTGTTCTGGGCAAGTGGTCTTTTAGATGCTGCCCTACCGTTCCCAGTATAGGAGACTTTCTCAAATGTGTTAAATTTTTAACAGCTTTCATTGTCAGGAGTTTCTCTATCACACAGCACTCTGCTGAGTATCCATTTGCCTTCACCCATGGATCTTAGCTCTTCCTGTGCAGCTGTCCAGGATAATAGTCATTGTCTTATATGGCAGCCCCTTCTGTCCTTGCCCCCAACTCTGGCCCAAGCCTCCTGGCTCCCACTGCCACTCCTTATGAGCATGGCTTTTCCGACACTCTCCTGTCTGGCCACCCTGAGATGTCATCTGGTCTTTCTGTCTGATGATGATGGTTGCTGGATGTGGTCTGTAGGGTGTGAGGTGATGTGGTACTTATGCAGAATTTCTGACAGAACCTGCAAATGCATTTATTTTTGGCAGGTGTTTCATGTTGCTGACTTACTATAAGTTTACAAGTCACTAAATTTCCATCCCTTTCTCTGCCCCACCCACGTGCACACTCAAGAACTGTTTTTATCACAGCTTTAGTGGGATGTAAATAGCAATAAACTGCACATATTTAAAGTGAAGTCACACACATTAAATTGCACATACAATTAGACATTGTATAGTATACACCCCTGAAACCATCACCACAATCAAGATAGCAAACATTTCCTTAACTCCCAAAGTTTTCTTGTGTTTTTTCTTTTGTCGAAGTCTCCCTCCACCCCCAGGTAACCCCTCATCTGCTTTTCGGTCAGTGTAAATTCAGACTGCTCTTAAGGTATGTTGCCTTCATCCTGCACTTGCTCAGTTGACTTTTTTTCCCTTTGGTATGCTGAGCAGGATTCTGTCCATATTAAATTTCACCCTTGTACTTGTGTTCTGTTGTTTTGTGAATGTATCTTTTTGAATTCTGATTTTTTGCATCTGATAGGTCAGGTCTCCCTAGCATGATGCATTGCAGATGTAACGAGTCTGTTGTGTCATTCTTATCCGGAAGTGGTAATCTGGATAGATTCCTGTAATGTGCATGGAGCAGTTTTTTCTCCAGGTGCTAGTCATTTAATCTGGTAGAACTAAACATTGAGTCAAGTGCTCGTGTGTATTAAGTCTTGCTAAAACTTGCACACACTGGGTTGGTCAATCATGACTTGTTCTCGGAGCACTCCTGGTTGTGTGTGAGGTGGACTGACACAGACCCCAGTTAGCGTCCCAGCTTCACCCGGGTCAAGGTCCTTCACTTAAGGTGTGCCATTTCTTTATTGGAGCAAGGGCATGTGTGTGTGCACTTGTGTCCTTAGGTCACTGTAAGGCATACATGGGCTCAAGCATTGGATCACTGAGCATGGAGCCCTGTGCAGGCAGTGCCCCCCTGGGTGTGGGCTCCTGTGGCTCCTACACACTGTTCTGGTTACACAGCACTTTCCTGATGTCAAAGTCAAACTTGTCACCCTACATGGATTTCTTTTGGAATTAATAGTGGTGGTGACATGTGAGTAGGATTTAGTTTTTCAAGGTGTCCAAAATAATTTTCATTAAAAAAAAGCTAATAGAATGTGAAGCCTAGCAGGATGAAATGGCATTGCTATTTACATCGTAGTAATGCCTTTCACGCTGTGTTGACCACTCTTTCTTTTTCAACTATGTATTTTCACATTTATATCCCAGAAGACAGAGCAGCTGAAAACCTAGTCTGCCAATGGACTTGAGTTTCGTAGCAAAGGAAGATACTGGGAAGTGAGATGGTTAAGAGTTGAGTGTCCAGGGACAGCAACGAGACTGGCTTAAGTTCTTAAAACACAGTAGCTGTGTGACCCTGCGCAAGTTCCTCAGGTTCACCTCAATTTGCACCAGGGTTTGTGTCTCTAAGATAGGGATAAATGTCATGTCTAACTCACAAAATTGTTAGAATTAAATCAGTTGATAAATGAAAATGCTTAGTATGATTTCTGGCACAGAGTGAGGGTTTGCTGAATGTCAGGCACAGTGGTGGTGACAGTACTAATGGCACATCACAGGTGTCATATCCCTCATCATGTCACAGCATCCAAAAGAAGGAAACAATGGAAGAATTCATAGTTGAGTAAGATTCCATTAATAGGTTGCCCTCAGAACAGATTTTACTTTCAGGGCCAAGTGAACAGTATAAGGATAGCCAGTTCCATGTGCTCAGTGAAATTCTTTTGGACTTTTTAATAGGTTTTTGCTTGGCAACCAATTATAACTTCTATAATTCTAATTTCAATTTGTCTAGAGGAAATATAGCATAAACTATACCATGCTTATGCATTTATTATATATAAACCTTTATTATATAATGCATTTATTTTATATTTATATGTATATATATGTGTGTGTGTGTACGTGTATGTGTATGTGTGTATATATATATATATGTTCTACAGTTAGAGTGAAATTGCACTGTTAGTGGCTGAGCAGCCCCAGAATAGTGTTTAAATGTGGACATCACTGCCCTTTTGGTGATGCTATAAACTTCAACAGAAAATAATATATTACATTGCAGGAACCAAATAATTATTTGATTGTATATAGCCAGTTTTTTGAAAGATGGCTAGGCAGACACCACTGATCATGTGGTGGATTCCAGAAAGCAGCTTTTCTTAAGTGGCTGGAAGTGATAATCCCTTCTGGTACTTGCAGTAGTGAATCAGTTGGTTAGAGCAGCAATCTTCAAACTGCTGGGGTGTGCTAGTTTTTGGAAGATGACTCACTAGAATATGTGAAGAAAATATTAAAACTTTATTTGTTTACATCTTTTTAAAACTTAAAATGTCGTTTGTGTATGTTTTATACTATGCATAATATAGTACAGTGTCACAGAAAACAATTTATAAACAAACTATAAGCATGCTCACAGTTTTCTGTATTGATAGGGATGCACGTCAAAAGTAAGATAACGAGTATAATGTCCAGGTAAGTGTCTCAAGCCACATATGCAATGATCTTTCTGGAGTAGTTCATATTTCAGAGGAAAAACTGTCCCTCGGCCCCCTGCTGGGGTCCTTGTCATTGTACCTTTACAGTGGGGTGAAGATAAGAGAAGGTAGCCATTCCATCATAGGGAATACAACTGAGAGTGCCGGCCATTGTCCCTATATTTGTGTCATCTGTCTAACCTGGGTTAAAGAGCACTGCACTTTCTAGTAGCTCTTTGATTCTATTAGGATATAATAAACATACACTGTTATAGGACCAACAGGTTCATATGCCCACTGCACAGTAACAGACCAGTTACACTGAGGCAGCAGGGTTTGCAGCAGAGAAAGAGTTTAATGATCACAGGGCACCAAGAAAGGAGATGGGAGGAGATCCTTAAATCCACCTCCTTGAGGAGTTCTGGGCTGAAGTTTTTAAGGGGATCACAGAGGGCGAGAGGCTAGACAACTGGGATTGTGAACTAGTTGGAGGAAGGGTGATGAAATCATCAGGATGTGGAAACTGCGTTCTTTGAGTTAGCTTCTCTTGAGGTCTTTCAGACCAGCTATGTTAGTATCACTGGTATGCAGGTCTTGACCCGTAGATGGTACTTAAAGCCTTGGGAATGGATGATGTTAATCAAGGAGAGATTGTTAGGGAGGTGAGAACTTCCCAGATCTCTGAAAGAAAATTTTAAGTGGAAAATGTTTTTTAATGTTCAAGTTGTTATCTATAGAGCAGTGAAGGGGAGCTATAGTCTTGTAACAGGGTCTCTGTGATTCTAGGACAGTAGGCACCATACAACTATGAGGAAGAGAGTCGGAAAACAAGCCGATGTCATGAACACTGAATGTGCTGCAAGCCTGGTTTATTTTCATTTTCCCACTCCCTTCTTCCCTGATTAATTTTATACAGTTCATAGGGACAGTTTCAGTATGATAATGAAGTGTTTTGACTTAAAGGAACTCCCCAAAGCTCTTTAAAAAAAATCGTAGAGATAGTTAAAATTAAGTCCCAATGTATGGCTAGTCTACCTGCTCTTTGTCCACAGCAGATACTTGGGAAGGCAGGGAACCTGTCTGGGTGAGGAATACTGCAGAAAGGCCTGCAGGCAATGCAGCATGGCTAGGAGAAAGCCCCATGTCTGTGTCCTTTAGAACCACCGTGGACAGGCTTAAAAGCAAATGCCTTTGAACCTTCCTGGCTCCTGTCCCTATTACAGATCGATAATGTTGGAAGCCAGAGGGAGGGGTGTACCTACAGCCAAAAGATGACGGAAATTAATTTGGTTCTCTGTATTCCCAGAACTAGAGAATAAAATGATTCATGATTGATGACTTGCTTTTAAAAAGATGTCCTTTTTGGTTATAAAGGGAATTAAACCTTCTCTACAAGAGCAAGTACCAAGAATACTTAGAATTATGGGATGTCTTTTTAGAAAATGTCTTGCACCTGGTAGCAGAGAGAAGGAGAGAGGTGGAATCCCAGCACCCAGGACTTCTCTGCTTAGTCACCCTTCCTAGCTAAGAATGACTGCACCCCTGACCTTGTGTTCCTGAGAATGTTAATAAAAGTGTGTGAACTATTTAGAGTATCTCTAGCCACATTTAGTTTAAATGTATGGTACTGATCTTCAGTTATGATATTGGGGATCAATGTATGGTCACTCGGGCTTTTTCTGCTTCCCTACTGCATCATTGGGCTCCTAGAGTTTTATTCCATTTGTCATTGCACGTATTGATGCATCATAATTACCTGATGTGTACGAACTCCAGCTCAGCAATCTAAAGCAGAGATTTTTCTTCCTGCCTGTGTGGGGTTGTCACTTCTACAATTTTGTCCATTTTACTTCCTTATATTTATAGAGCCCCTTATATTTCATTGTGTGGAGTGTGTGTTGATGCAGTGCATAGAGGGATGACTTTTTTCTTCCTGAAGTTGGAAGGCTTTTCAGGTCACACAGCGTAGGACAGGGTTTCCTCTTTCAGCATCTTCAACGCATGGTACCCGGTCTAGGCTGGAAACTTCTAGTGACTCCGGGAGGAAGCCATTCCACTTTTGAAAGCTCATAGAGGTGAAGAGATACAAGCTTCCCTGCCACCTACCACAGCCCCAGCGCCTGTCTCTTTTCTGGAGCAGCTGCTAGAACATACTATTCTGGGAATGGTCTTTTAGTCTTTCTTCTCTAAGCTAAACTCTTCCTCATCTCATTAGCATTCTTCGTGTGATAGTTTACTATTCTGATTGGCTTTCTCAGAATATATTTCAGTTTTTCTAAGTATCTCATAAAATGTGGCTTCCGTAATTGAGCCAGGATTCTAACTCAACTGGCCAGAGAAGAGGATCATGGCCCTCTCCCATTCTCCTGGTATCTGGATACTCTGGAGCCGCGTGAATAGAAGCTTACTAATAGCGTCATACTATGGTGATTGATAATAACCAAAATACTCCAGTGCTTTCCATCTGAACTGTGGTCACGCTGCACCTTGGTTTGGTATAATACCCTTGTGAGGTGTGTTGTGGACCCACTGTAGTTCAAAAACTTGCCTAGGTCATGTAGGCTAAGTGGCAGTGTCCATTTAGAATCCAGGTGCTCCCATTCTCTAGAACTCTTTCCTCTATAACTGAGATGGGTTGATGATGCAATGTTCTTAGAACTAATGAAAGATGTCTTTACTGTCCTGGTAGTAAATCACCAAAATGACCTTTTTTGGTAAGACATTGTAGGATTTTTCACCTAGGAAATCTGTAAGGAGAATAGATGGTTTATTCTTAAAGGAGATGCCTAGAAGACCCTTTGTAACTTTGACAAAGCAGCAAATTCCACCTCCCATTCTGCCCCTAGTCCCATCTATGGGTTTATCAGTTGCCTCCTCCAACAATGCTGGTCTGCTGTTATCTTAAACAGCAGCATACCAAAGCTGAACTTAGCTTCCCACTCTAGGCTGGTCTTCTTCCTTAGTGTGGTGCAGGGATTCCCTTAAACCTGTCCTAGAACCAGGAGGTGGGGGTAAAGGGCCTGTGTGGGGAGTGAGGACACTGGATGCTTCCCGTGCTTCCTCTGTGACCCTTCCCCCAGACTTCCCTCCCGGCCCCCTGTGGCAAGCGGGACTTCTGTCACTTACAGCCTGAATTCTCTCTGACCATGGTGCAGAGAGAATTTAGAATTAAGAATCATATTCCTTAAGCCTCACTCTTGATATCTGAGTAGGAATCTAACAAACTTTTAAACCTTCCTTTCTCCGTAGCAGCAGGCAGGATTTCAAAACAATTACGCTGAGAACCAAAAACCTTGTTTTGATAATCAGAAGTTGAACTCTGTTGCATTTGTCCCTTGTCTTTGCCTTCTTATTGTAATATTCCTAATCCTCTTGAGACAAATTAATGCCTTGAGTTGAGGAAGGAGAATGTCACGTAAAAGAAATGTGGAAGAGGAAAGTGTATTACTGTATTTCAAAAATATTTCCCAGCTTTGTTATGCATAATAAGAGGGAATGTTTCCTAATACCATAAGTGACATATGAATGTTATTTAACTGTCATTGGAACAGTATCTCAATTTTATAGATTTGGCAATGGAATCACAGCAGAGTTACACATCTTCCCTAAGGCACATTGCTGGCAGTTGGCAAACATGATGTGAACCTGGGCACCCTAACTCTAAACCGTGTGCTGTTAACTAGCTTGGTACACTTCTGGGGTTTTGGCTTGGGAAACTGGGTAAATGGAAGTTCTGTTTGCTGAGTCTGAGAAAATGGTGGAGAGGGAGGGAAGAGACACTCCTGGGGGTGAAAATCAAATAGTTAATCTGGAACCTGTTGTGTCTAAGAATTTCCTACCCTACTTCTGACATCCAAGTACAGCTGTCTAGAAGCTGTACAATGCAGGTAAAACAGGTCTTGATGTGTACATGGTACTTAAAGCCTTGGGAATGGATGATGTCAACCAAGGAGAGATTGTTAGGTAGGAGAGAACTTCCCAGATCTAACCCCAAGGAATGTTAACATAGATCTGGTAGAGAAGGAGGAATGTACAAGTAAGAAATCTGGTCTAGGGAGTAAATCTCAGCCAGGAGTGGTGCTTCCTCTTTAGGGCAATTGGAAATATGTGTAAGATTTTTTTTTTTTTTTTTTTTGACACAAATGAGATGGGGTGTGGTGGAGAACGACTGCATCAATTGGGCTTTGGTTAGGATGCAGAAGAACTTGCAGCGTGAGGGACAGTACTGGGCATCTAAGAATGGCCTCCCATCAGGCAGAGAGTGACCCAAACTGATCTTTAACACTTCTTGTAACTCACATTATACTGCCTTTTAATTTTCAGACCTCTTTTCTCTCCCTTGCCTCATGGCTCTTGCCATAACTCCAGGATTGTGGAAGGGCAGCCTTTATTATATCCCCTCTTGAGAGCTGAGGCCCTGAGAGGTAGAGTGATGGCCAAAGGCACCGAGTTCATGAGTTGCAGAACTAGTGCTGGAACCTAGTTCTCCCACCTCTTACTCCAGGGTTCTTGCTGTTCAATTCTTGTGTGTGTCTCTGTGGATTGGATCTGGAGAACCTGCGTTCCTAGCTGTCCTCAGAAGGGTTTCCAGGCTTGCACTGAATAATTTGCTCCATTCAGTGGGAGGTTTTCACAGCTGTGGCATGGCAGGATCTCCTCGGAGGCCCTGTGTGAGCTGACCTGTTTGACACCCGATGGCTCCTCAGAGGATGATGGCAGTGCAGGTGATAATGCCTGCGTGTGCATATATGTTCCTCTGCGTGCACTGGGAATGCAGAGCCAGTGTGGATATCACAGGTTTGTTACACCATGTTCTTAGTGTACCTCTGCACACACTGTGTGCTCCATGTGGGCAGCTGCTGGGTGGACATAGAGTTTGAGCTACAGGAATGCCCTGTGTATCAATTTCTGCCCTAGAGATAGAGCAGCTTTTAAAATTCTGAGTAGGTAAGTAATTATGTAATACAAGTTAGATGACTGTCCACAGATTCTCCTGCCTAAAAACATCCATCTCCCTGGCCTAGCCCTTTGTTTAGCTGAGTGAAAAACTGTTAAAACATATATTTTCTGATAGAGAAAGGGTCATCTATGCCACAACTCTCAAATGTGACTTGGGTCTGTTGCCTTCGATTTCTACCCCTGCTGTCTGAGTTCAGGGCCGCCGCCTCCACCTGGTTACTGCTGCCACCTCTGCATGAGCTGCGTCCTTGCTGCATGTCTTCTGACTCCTGGGTCCATCCCCCTCACTGTTGTGGTCATTTTAGGTAAATTATTTCAGCATTGAACATGCTGTTGAGAAGGAGCCTGTAGGCAGGGAGGTTGAAGCTGGGAGGGTGGGAGGCACAGAAAGGGGGTCACTAGTAGATTGGAGTCCCGACATTTGTGTAGGATCCAGAGCTCAGATGGTGGAATTTTGCTCCATAAGAAGGCAGAGTTATTCCCATGTTAAGGGGAGGAGGAAACCTAGGAGCTGCTGCAGGAAGGTTGGTGCATGTGGTGGTGGGAAGTTGAGGGACTGTTCCAGGCCTTTTCCTGTTATCTTAACACATAGTAGATACTGAAATGTTGGATGGCAAATTCCTGGGGAGTGGGGATAGGATCAAGTCACTTGGAGAAGAATGCGTGAATCTGAGCCTGCAATGTGTGCTGTGAATTGATGCATAGTCGATGCAAAGGTAGGTGGGTGGCTGGATGAAATGACTGTATCTCTCATGAGACAGGTGACTGAGGATAGAGGGTGGAGCTGCAGGCTTTGCTAAGCAGCCTGGGGTAGATGAGCTTGGTGAGCTGGAGTATGGTGTTGAAGACACAGTCATCAGTGTGCAATGCTTGTGGACTCATCAACCATGCCCTGGTCTGTGACCATGGACCCTCTCACCCAGGTTAGTTTGAACTCGTCATAGGTAGGGTAGACAGATCATGCAAGAGAAAGTGGGACACAGCCAGAGACCTTGACAGCTGGAAGGATCCTTAGATATTTTTTGGTCCAATTCTTTTATTTTAAAGCAGATGAAATTGAGTACCAGGGAGGAGAAGGGACTTCTTCCTGGGCCCTGTGTTGAATTTGTGTTGAGGCCACCAGGTACCAGACTCCCAGTCTTGTGCTCATTCTAATCTTCAGTAAAATGGCAAGATCCTTGGGCCAGTATTTGACCCCAGTTCTGCTCACTGTTGTCTTGACATGAACTGAGAAAGACCATGAATCCTAACTTCCTCATGCCTTGGCCAAGATGAACATCACATCAAGCCATTATGGCAATTTACTTTTGTGTGACTATTTTTCAAAGAAATAGGTAGCGGAATGCTGAGCTCTGGAGGCTGGACCACTGAATGAAAGAGTTCTGATGGGTGAGATAGATCCAAAATAGAGGATCATGTTTGTAGAATAGCATAGAGCAGCCAGCATGAGAAGCACAGGTGTGGTTGGATCCCAAGACGATCTGGGAGGGAAGTAGGGAGGGTAGCAGGGGCCGACTCACCCACTGAGCAGGTTGTGCCCTCTCACTGTGGCTTAGTCATTACCCATCTCATAAAAACTGCGAGGAAAATATTAAGAATGAAACTGTGTAATCCCAGCACTTTGGGAGGCCGAGGCAGGTGGATCACAAGGTCAGGAGATCGAGACCATCCTGGCTAACACAGTGAAACCCCGTCTCTACTAAAAATACAAAAAAAATTAGCTGGGCGAGGTGGCGGGCGCCTGTAGTCCCAGCTACTTGGGAGGCTGAGGCAGGAGAATGGCGTGAACCCAGGAGGCGGAGCTTGCAGTGAGCTGAGATTGTGCCACTGCACTCCAGCCTGGGTAACAGAGCAAGACTCCGTCTCAAAAAAAAAAAAAAAAGAATGGAACTATGACTTCTACAGGTTTATATTACATAATAGCTTATGGTTTCTCTACTAGCTACTTGATTAAGGTATATTTTTAAAGCACGTTTATGAACTTTTTCTCTTTTCAATTGTCAGTGAGGTTTCATTTAGTGGTCAGTTGTGACTGTGTCTGTGTTAGATTTGCTGTCTTGCCTCCTGAATGGATAATAAATGGCTCTGGAGTGTAACATGCTTTCACATTATTCTTCCTTCAAAAAGTGAAGTCCAATAGTGCAAGTGGGCAATCATGCAGACTGGGGAATAGATCTTTATCTCAGCTGGTCAGAGAAAAGTGCTACCTCTTTAGTTAGCTTGGGATATCTATTTCTACCTACTTTTCTTTCTTCTTCCCCTCCTCCCTTCTTTCCTGTAATTCTTAAAAATGCTTATTAAATCCACCTTTCTTAGCTTGAGAGTGGTAGTTGAAATGGCTGCCCACTATAATGGTGTGATGCTAGCATCCCCCTTTATCATCGTAAGAAGCAGAGCGATGTGATAGGTTAGAGCCTGGGTGCCAGAGCTAGCTGGCCCAGTAACCAGCTGTGTGACCTCAGGCAAGTGATACTAGCTCTCTGTTTCCTCATCTGTAGCATGGAAATGATAGTAGGACCTAATTCCTATGGTTGTTCTGATGATTGATTGATACACAGAAAGTGCCTACTGCCTGGAAGGTGCTATATGAGAGTTAGCTATTATTTTCATAAAGCTTGCCTTGATCATATTATTCCAGTTTAAAAGTTGTCCTCATGTTGACATTTTAAAGATTGTGAAGGCTTCTGTAGACAGCTGCTGCATACATGGAAAGAACAATTTAAGAAGTTAAGATCTTAACATATCTTTAAAAAGAGGTAGAGATATGCAGAAAATATACATGCAAATGCAAAGTTCTTTATAACATAAGGTAGACTGTATCATCAAGCAAAAAAAAAAAAAAAGAGTATATGTATGATCAGGCAAAAGGATATGAGTGACTAGCTGGGCATGGTGGCATGTACCTGTAACCCCAGCTACTCAGGAGGCTAAGGTAGCGGGAGATTGCTTGAAGCCAGGAGTGCTAGGCTGTGGGGAGCTATGACCACATCTGCGAATAGCCACTGCATTCCAGCCTGAGCAAGAAGTGAGACCCTGTCTCTTAAAAATACGTATTAAAAATATTTCTTCTGAAAGGGCTGAGTAACTGGAGAAAAAAACACTTAAAAGAGACCCATTTGAACTCATATTTGAGTCACATGCAAGAAACAGAAACAACTACCTAAATAATCATATTGAAATCCCTAAATTGGTTTCTGTGTTTAAAGTACACTTGAATACTTGAAAATTTCTATAGGCAATTAATAAGAATTCAATGTTAACTGGTGTTTCTGGGAGTGAGGAATGTTAAACCAGTCTAATGATGAGTGATATCACATGGTATCACAGGTTATTTAGGGAATAGTGATTAGAATGATTTGTGCACAGTATGCTGTGTCTCATCTTTTGATTTGTTAGATTCTGATAGGCTCAAAGTACGAGATTTTCAACAACTGTCCTTCAAGAAAATTCACAAAGCTACTATTATACCTATAAAACATTTAACCCAAGAAAAATGAAAACACATGCTCACATAAATACTTCTTCATGAATATTCACAGTAGCATTATTCATAATGGTCAAAAGGTGATAACAACCCAAATGTCTATCAGCTAAAAAAATTAAAATATAATCTGTCCTTACAAGGGGATATTATATTGTTTGGCTATAAAAAGGAATGAAGTATGGATACATCCTACGACATGATGAACCCTTGAAAAATTATGGTAAGGTAGCTGGGCGTGGTGGCCCACACCTGTAATCCCAGCACTTTGAGAGGCCAAGGCTGGTGGATCATTTGAGGTCAGGAGTTCGAGACCAGCCTGGCCAACATGGTG